>NC_135802.1:9444418-9744418 GCF_964213995.1 Mustelus asterias | reverse complement strand
GAGAACCAAGGTTCCTTATTCTTATTCACTTTGCCTTTAATCCTGACAGGAACATACAAACTCTGCACTCTCAAAATTTCTCCTTTGAAGGCCTCCCACTTACCATTCACATCCTTGCCAGAGAACAGCCTGTCCCAATCCTTTCTCATTTCTTCAAATTTGGCCTTTTTCCAGTTTAGAACCTCAACCCGAGGACCAGATCCATCTTTATCCATGATCAAGTTTAAACTAATGGCATTATGGTCACTGGAACCAAAGTGTTCCCCTACACACACTTCCGTCACTTGTCCTAACTTGTTTCCTAATAGGAGATCTAATATTGCATCCTCTCTAGTTGGTACCTCTATATATTGATTTAGAAAATTTTCCTGAACACATTTTACAAACTCTAACCCGTCCAGATCTTTAACAGTATGGAAGTCCCAATCTATATGTGGAAAATTAAAATCCCCTACTATCACAACTTTATGTTTCCTGCAGTTGTCTGCTATCTCTCTGCAGATTTGTTCCTCCAATTCTCGCTGACTATTGGGTGGTCTTTAATACAACCCCATTAATGTGGTCATACCTTTTCTGTTTCTCAGCTTCACCCATATGGCCTCAGTAGACAAGCCCTCTAATCTGTCCTGCCTGAGCACTGCTGTAACATTTTCCCTGACTAGCAATGCCACCCCCCCACCCTTCATCCCTCTGCCTCTATCACGTCTGAAACATCGGAACCCTGGAACATTGAGCTGCCAGTCCTGCCCCTCCTGTAGCCAAGTTTCACTAATGGCTATAATGTCATAATTCCATGTGTCATCAGAAGATATCCTTCAACATCCTTCGGGGCGGCACGGTGGCACAGTGGTTAACACTGCTGCCTCACAGCGCTAGAGACCCGGGTTCAAATCCGGCCTCGGGTGACTGCGTGAAGTTTGCACATTCTCCCTGTTTCTGCATGGGTTTCCTGCGGGTGATCCGGTTTCCTCCTACGGTCCAAAGATGTGCAGGTTAGGTTGATTGGCCATGCTAAATTGTCCCTTAGTGTCAGGTGGATTAGAAGGGTAAATATATGGAGTTACAGGGATAGGACCTGGGTGGAACTGTTGTCGGTGCAGGCTCGATGGGCCGAATGGCCTCCTTCTGCACTGTAGATTCTATGATTCTATGAACAAGCACTTGGCATCTCCTTGTTATTTCTTGCAAGTGGCTATTCTTCATTTTGGATCTTTGATCCCGGTTTTACGCAGGCTCCCTGTCTCTGGGGAGCTACACAGACCAGTGGTAGGTGAAGCCTTCCTTCATGCTATCCACTTACTCCTCTTCCTAATCATTCTCAGCTCCAGCGCAGTTGGCAGGAGGGCCAGAAGTTTGAATGGAATACCAATTCAGCAAATTTTATCTCTTATATCATCCAATTTTATTGTCCTGGAAAGCATTGAAGGATATAGCTGTGACTGACAGGTAAGGATTATTTCATGTACCTTCTCCTGAATTAATACCTTGATGTCAGCTGCTGTTGCATTTTATTCAATCTGTCTGCAAAATGTGACTACCTTGTTAAAATGTTTAACCTCGCGAGTGTCAGGTTCCCCAAAGCCTCTTAGAATTTATTTTTGCCGAAAAGAACTGTGTGCATTCCTCTTTTTTCTGTGTCTTTTCACAGTTCTTTCCCCATATTTATTGCCTCTCCTCCTAAATAGGGCAACTTACATTTGGATGCAATTCCATCGCCACCGACACTCACAGCCCCAGTTAGGGTCAGCGCGAGAGTGCAAAACAGCAGCAAAGTTAAAATGAGTAAACAAGGTGAGGCGATTATAATTTGCGTTCTGTCCATACAGACTTGTACTCATTGCAAATAGACGGGACAAAGGAAACTGGGTGTGTCCTGGTAGCTACATACATGGTCTCCAAAGATGTGCAGGTTAGGCGGATTGGACTCGCTAAATTTCCCCAGGCCCCTTCTGCACTGTAGGGATTCTATGATTCTATGAATTATTGTGCTTGTATCACATTGGTCTGCACCAGAGACTGTGGGTGGGATTTTCCAGTTCTGCCCCCCCCACCCCCCCTACCCACCCCCCCGCACCCGCCCCCACCACCCCACCCACCCCCCCCACCCACCCCCCCACCCCCCCCTCCCCACCCACCCCCCCACCCCCCCCTCCCCACCTCCCCGCCCCCCTCCCCGCCCCCCCCACCCCCCTCCCCGCCCCCCCCACCCCCCTCCCCGCCCCCCCCCACCCCCCTCCCCGCCCCCCCCCACTCCCCACCACCCTCCCCGCCCCCCCCACCCCCCTCCCCGCCCCCCCCACCACCCTCCCCACCACCCCCCGCCCCCCCCACCGCCCCCCCCCACCACCCCCCGCCCCCCCCCACCGCACCCCCCCACCACCCCCCCATTTGCATGCATTTAAATTGACTTAATGGGTTGCATGCTCAACCTTACCGGCACTTCCCCCTTTACCGCCACATTGGCCCATCCAGAATCGGCACGAAACAGGCATAGAAGTCTGATTTGGGCGCTCCAATTAGTGAGGAGGTAGGTGCCGAGCGTCCGACGGCTCTCTGCTTGAAATTGGTCGGGGGAGGTGGGGAAGGGGGCCCTCTGTCACTCAGCCTGAGATCAGTGGGGGGGGGAAAGGGGGGTCCGCTGCCACTCTGCCTGTGATCAGTGAGAGGGAAGAGGGGTCCGCTGCCACTCTGCCTGTGATCAGTGAGGGGGAAGGGGTGTCCGCTGCCACTCTGCCTGAGATCAGTGGGGGTGAAAGGGTATCTGCTGCCACTCTGCCTGAGATCAGTGAGGGGGAAGGGGTGTCCGCTGCCACTCTGCCTGAGATCAGTGGGGGTGAAAGGGTATCTGCTGCCACTCTGCCTGAGATCAGTGAGGGGGGAGGGGCGGGTCCGCTGCCACTCTGCCTGAGATCAGTAGGGGGAGGGGAGGGGGAGGGGCCCGTGATCGGTCTGGGTAGCAGGCGGGTGGGGGGGACAAGGGGGTCAGTAATGGTGGGGGTGGGGCAATGTCTGCGGGGACCAGCAGGAGGCATTATCCGGCCCAGGAGGGATGTGGCAGGGGAGCCGCATTCTATCATTTTCTTTCTGCCCATGCGCAGTTGTAGGCGCCGATCGGAGCTGCAGGATTTCAGGCGCGCTAAGCCCCGCCCACAGGCCTGTGCAGCGCGATTCAGAATCGCTGATATTTTTTCAGGCAGAGTGCGTATGGGGGCGCCTGAGAACGGGTCTAAAAGTCGGATCTGAAACACTCCCAGTTTCAAGTCCGCCCTGCACTTAGAATCAAAATGGTAAAATAGGGCCCTACATTCTGCACTCTCTCCTTTCCTTCTCTATGAACGGTATGCTTTGTCCGTATAGCGCTCAAGAAACAATTCTTTTCACTGTATACTAATACATGTGACAATAATGAATCAAATCAAATCAAATCAAAATATCAATCAAGAAAGGATTTTCTTGACTTAACTTGGCTCCTCATCACCAAAATTCAGCCAGAATCTTCCAGGAACATGTCACAGATTACACACATCGGGATCAAATAATTAGGCGTTGTGCATCAGGATAAAAAACGGATTAAAAGATGAGTAGCACCGGAGCTCACGAAATCCATTTAGATTAAGGTTAACAGTTAGGTTTATTTACAGATAACACAATTACACAAGACAGAAATATTGCAAATATTTAGAAAAATGGTAAAAGCAAAGCAAAATACAGCAGCTGCCAACAATGTGAAATGCTGCAAATACCCAACAGGATTGGCAGCATCTGTAGAAACGGAGATAAGGGGTGGAATTTTGTACGGCTGCTGGGAGCAGGGAGCAAGGCAAGCGGAGGAACTTAATTGAGCGGGAGGCTAACGATTGCCAAGGACAAACTTTTGCAATTAAATTCAGGGAGGTTTGGAGGCATGAGGAGCTTCCCGACAGCAAGCATCTGCATGTCATGCATGCTCATTAAAAGGCCAGTTTACAAAAATTAAGTTTCCAATTAAGTTATCAGCGTGTGAGCAATATGTGCCTTCAGATTTACAACTGCATATAAGTAGCATGCAGCTGACGAGGTAGTCAACACGCTGAAGTTATGGTGAATATCCACGGTTTCCTTCCTCTCTGTGGAGTGTTGTTCAATGATGTGATGATCGGCTGGTGACAGTTTAAGTTGCACAGGGTAGTGAGGCTGGCTGAGGGACAGAGTCCAAGACAGGGACAGAGCAGCAGGGGGGAAGGTGAGGGTACAAGGGAGAGAAAGGGAAGGGTGTTCCATGTTGGCTATGGGGATCCTTCTGGGGTAAGGCTCCGAAAGCTTGTGTGGCATTTGCTACCAAATAAACCTGTTGGACTTTAACCTGGTGTTGTTAAACTTCTTACTGTGTTTACCCCAGTCCAACGCCGGCATCTCCACATCGATCCTTATGGGGGCAGAGATGGTGGGAGAGGATGGTAAGACCATAGACTTAGGAACAGAAGTAGGCCATTCAGCCCATCAAGTCTGATCCGCCATTCAATGAGATCATGATTGATTTGATCTGATAATCTTCAACTCCGCCTTATCCCCATAACCCTCAATTCCCTCACTGTCTGGTTAAAAAGGATGAGGTTCTGAGGGTTGAACTATTCTACAGTATTGAGCAGAGTGGGGGGAACATGTTCATGTTTTTTGCCAGGGCCAAGCAGACAGGCCCCAATGTTTGGAGGGGGAACCCCTTCAGTGGTGGCATTGGCACCATGGTGGGGGACCCTGAGTTGCAGGTGGTCCCTTCCTCTGACCATGAAACCAGCCTCCCCCCCCCCCCTCCCCCCGCCACCCCCGTCTAGTATCATGCATTTGGGAGGCAGTAAAATTCTACCCAATGTTCCATCATCAACCTGAAACACGGTGGCACAGTGGTTAGCACTGCTGCCTCACAGCGCCAGGGATCTGGGTTCAATTCCGGCCTCTGGTCACTGTCTGGGTGGAGTTTACACCTTCTCCCTGTGTCTGCGTGGGTTTCCTCCAGGTGCTCCAGTTTCCTCCCACTTCCCAAAGATGCTAAATTGCCCCTTCGGGTACAGTGCACCTCTGGTCACTGTCTGTGTGGAGTTTGCACATTCTCCTCGTGTCTGTGTGGGTTTCCTCCGGGTGCTCCGGTTTCCTCCCACAGTCCAAAGATGTGCGGGTTAGGTTGATTGGCCAGGTTAAAAAATTGCCCCTTAGAGTCCTGGGATGCGTAGTTAGAGGGATTAGTGGGTAAAATATGTGGGGGTAGGGCCTGGGTGGGATTGTGGTCGGTGCAGACTCGATGGGCCGAATGGCCTCCTTCTGCACTGTAGGGTTTCTATAATTTCTATAATTTCTTAGTGCCCCGGGATGCGTAGGTTAGAGTGATTAGTGGGGTAAATATGTGGCATGATGGGGTTAAGTCCTGGGTGGGATTGTGGTCGGTGCAGACTCAATGGGCCAAATGGCCTCCTCCTGCACTGTAGGGATTCTATGATTTCCATGAACTCTGCTTCCCTCTTAATAGACGCTGCAGACTTGCTGAGGATTTGAAGCATTTCCTGTTTTTATTCAGTCAATAAGGGGTTAAAATACCTTCAGGATTTATTTCTTGCAAAGCTGGATAACCTGTCAGATGCTTGAAAGAAGCCGTCCTTTGGAGAATTCTGTAGCGGGGTGGTTGTGAGTGAGGTGATATCCCTAACCACTGAATAGTGTCCAGTTGTCAATTCCAGAAATGCAACCAAACTGAACTAAACAGATTGAGACAAGTCGGGAGAATAAACATCCAATCAGAACATTTCTTCAAAGGGGTTGTCAGTCAACCGTTTCCACAGAAACAATGGAGCATTCTGTGCATCAAAAGGATTTTACACACAGCTGTTCACACCTTCCTCCATGTTTTGGCCAAATATAATTTGATTGACATCAAGAATGCCTCCGTATCCAGGTTTATCGACACATCAAGGGACCGACCTGCATTCTTGCAGACAGTTCAGCATTAGCCTCCATCTTGCAGCTTTGTAATGAAATGCAACTTCCACCTTAACTCCAGTTATTTCTGGGAACACTGTGAGCCAGATTCTCCGGCCTTCGCTGCTGGCGAGATCGGAGAATTTGGCGCTCAACCAAATCTCCATCCACTGCAGCGGGACTGGAGAATCCCAGCCGCGGGCGAGTCCAGAGAATTCCGCTCTGTCTCCTGCCAACACAAGATGGCTGCCAATACTCGACTGCACATGCGCACTGGTACATGCTTGCACATAAATCCAATTACGTCATGCCTGTGGAAGAGAACGTGACAGGCCCCAGGGTCAGGGAAATAAATAGTTTGGCCTTGGCAGTGAAGTCGTGGTCTGAAGGAGATGGGAGTCGGTTAGTAATTGTTCTCAGGCAGTTAGGCCTTTCCAACATAGGGTTAGGAATGGATCAAATAGATCAGTGGGTAAAGGGATTGGTGTAGCGGGATCCCCCACAGGGATACAAAACCCACTTCCCTTGCCTGTGGAAACTCCCCCCAGGTTCTGGGACGTGTGTCGGGGGGGGTAGTCCCCTAGGAAAGGCTGTGATATTGATGTTGCGGCTGGAGGGAGGAGGGCTTTGGGGAACTCAAAGACAATCAAAGAAATCCAGGCTTCCCAGTTTTCTGACCATAACCCCCATCCCGTGCTCCGAAACCCCGCCCAGAGTGCAGCACTGGAACTGTGGGCAGCACAGTGGTTAGTACTGCTGCCTCACAGCGCCAGGGGCCCACCTGGGTTCGATTCCCGGCTTGGGACACTGTCTTGTGTGGAGTCTGCATGTTCTCCCCCATCTGCGTGGGTTTCCTCCGGGTGCTCCGGTTTCCTTCCACAATCCAAAGATGTGCAGGTTAGGTGGATTGGCCATGCTAAATTGCCCCTTAGTGTCCAAAGATGGGCAGGTTATTTGGTAGCAAAAGCCACACAAGCTTTCGGAGCTCCAAGCCCCTTCTTCAGGTGAGTGGGAATTCTGTTCACAAACAGAGCTTATAAAGACACAAACTCAATTTACATGAATAATGGTTGGAATGCGAATACTTACAACTAATCAAGTCTTTAAGAAACAAAACAATGTGAGTGGAGAGAGCATCAAGACAGGCTAAAAAGATGTGTATTGTCTCCAGACAAGACAGCCAGTGAAACTCTGTGGGGGTTACAAATAGTGTGACATGAACCCAAGTATAGCCAAGTTCCGCACACATGAGGATGGCCTCAACCGGGATATTGGGTTCATGTCACACTATTTGTAACCCCCCAGAGTTTCACTGGCTGTCTTGTCTGGAGACAATACACATCTTTTTAGCCTGTCTTGATGCTCTCTCCACTCACATTGTTTCGTTTCTTAAAGACTTGATTAGTTGTAAGTATTCGCATGCCAACCATTATTCATGTAAATTGAGTTTATGTCTTTATATGCTCTGTTTGTGAACAGAATTCCCACTCACCTGAAGAAGGGGCTTGCAGCTCCGAAAGCTTGTGTGGCTTTTGCTACCAAATAAACCTGTTGGACTTTAACCTGGTGTTGTTAAACTTCTTACAGAGAGAGTTGGTGCAGACTCGATGGGCTGAATGGCCTCCTTCTGCCCTGTCAGGATTCCAAGATGGTTTTCTTTTCTATGTCCATGTGCGGCAATGACAACAAACTCAGTCATTCCTAAATCACATTCAGCCTGTTCAAGGCCATTTATAACAAGACATTATTTCCAATACCGAAGGTTTCCTTATTTATAAAATCAACATTTAGCTTTAATCACAGAATAAGGATATAAAATCCGGTGTGAAATAAGTAAAAAAATAACTTGGGCAAAACCTGCAACATTACCGAGGGTTCCTTTTTAAACTGAGAAGCCTGTATGAAGACTCAACTTACAGGAGTATCTAACAGCATTGAAAGAAATATATTAGAAATTGAGGCAAATGATAATGAACTGGCTAAGCTCCAGTTTAAAAATCTGTAGGGTTTAATAAAATGGTAGGAGTGAATAAAGGGAATAGGGGAGGGTAGGAGGGTTTTAGTTCAGTCGGGCAGCATGGTCGGTGCAGGCTTGGAGGGCCGGAGGGCCTGTTCCTGTGCTGTAATTTTCTTTGTTCTTTGTTCTTTGAGAGAGATAAGAAGTTCAATCTTCTTGAGTAGCTGGGAAATAAAGAGTTAAAGAAATGCTTACGCTATGATTATCACTATGCCACCAAATCCCTCGTAATGTCATGGAACTAGTCATCCAGAGGCCTGAGCTAACAGCCTGGGACATGTGTTCAAATCCTGGTGGTGAAATTTAAATTTAAATGAACAAATCTGGAATTATAAAGCTAGTCTCAGAAATTATGACCATGAAACCATTGTCAATTGTCAGAAAACCCATCTGGTTCACCAGTGTCTTTAGGGAAGGAAATCTGCCGTCCTTACCCGGTCTGGCCTACATGTAACTCCAGAGCCACAGCAATGTGGTTGACTCTTAACTGCCCTGTGAAATGGTCAAGCAAGTCATTCAATTTGAGGGCAATTGGGCATGGGCAACTCCTGTTGGCCTTGTCAGTGATGTCCACATCTCATGACAAAATTAAGACTAATTTCAGGATCTCACAAAGTTCTTCACAGCTATCGGAGTACACTTGAGGTGCACTTAGTATTTGTGATGTATTGAAACACACCATCCAATTTGCCTTCAGATAGGTCCCACAAATAGCACTGAGACAAATGTCCAAACCACCGGTTTTTTAACATATTGTTGGTTGAGGAATAATCTTGAGAAATGGATTGGGAGAACTCCCAGCCTCTTCTTTGAATAATGCTACTGACAGGTCATCCTAATATGGCACTTCTGACAATGTAGCACTTACTCAGAGTGTTTGTGAGCATTATATGTTCAGGTATCTTGAATGGGCCTTAAAACTGTGATCTTCTTGACTCTGAGACAACAGCACTGGGACTGAACATTTAGAAAGCAGTGGCAGGATCAAGCAGAGTCAGCATGGATTTATGAAGGGGAAATCATGCTTGACAAATCTGTTGGAATTCTTTGAAGATGTAACTAGTAGAGTTGACAAGGGGGAGGCAGTCGATGTGGTATATAGTCCAAAGATGTGCGGGCCAGGTTGATTGGCCATTCTAAATTGCCCTTAGTGTCCCAGGATGCATGGATTAGTGGGTAAATATATGGGGATATGGGGATAGGGCCTGGGTGGGATTGTGGTTGGTGCAGACTCGATGGGCCGAATGGCCTCTTTCTGCACTGTAGGATTCTATGATATTTGGACTTTCAGAAAGCGTTTGACAAAGTCCCTCACAAGAGATTATCGTGCAAGATTAAAGCGCATGGGATTGGAGGAAGTGCATTGAGATGTGTAGAAAACTGGTTGGCAGAGAGGAAACAAAGAGTAGGAATTAATGGGTCCTTTTCAAATTGGCAGGCAGTAACTAGTGGGGAGCCACAGGGATCGGTACTGGGACCCCAGCTATTCACATTATATATTAATGATTTGGATGAGGGAACAAAATGCAACATCTCAAAGTTTGCAGGTGATACCAAGTTGGGTGGGAGGGTGAACTGTGACGAGGATGCAGAGATCCTTCAGAATGATCTGGACAGGTTGGGTGGGTGGGCAAATCAATGGCAGATGCAGTGTAATTTGGATACATGTGAGGTTATTCACTTTGGAAGCAAAAACAATTACTACCATTCAGGTAGTATCTGCTACCTGAATGGCTGTAAATTGGGAGAGGGGAGTGTGCAGCGGGACCTGGGTGTCCTTGTGCACCAGTCGCTGAAGGTAAGCATGCAGGTGCAGCAGGTGGTAAAGAAGGCAAATGGTATGTTGGCCTTCATTGCGAGAGGTTTCGAGTACAGGAGCAGGGATGTGTTGTTGCAATTATACAGGGCCTTGGTGAGGCCATATCTAGAATATTGTGTACAGTTTTGGTCTCCTTTTCTGAGGAAGGATGTTCTTGTTCTCGAGGGAGTGCAGCGAAGGTTTACCAGGCTGATTCCAGGGATGGCGGGACTGATGTACGAGGAGAGATTGACTAGGTTAGGATTGTTTTCGCTGGAGTTCAGACGAATGAGGGGGGATCTCATAGAGACTGATAAAATTCTAACAGGACTAGACAGGGAGGATGTTCCCGATGGTGGGGGAGTCCAGAACCAGGGGTCACAGTCTGAGGATTCAGGGTAGACCATTTAGGACGGAGATGAGGAGACATTTCTTCACCCAAAGAGTGGTGAATCTGTGGAATTCATTACCACAGGAAGTAGTTGATGCCAAAACATTGAATGCATTCAAGAGGCGGCTGGATATAGCACTTGGGGTGAATGGGATCAAAGGTTATGGGGAGAAAGCAGGATTAGGCTGTTGAGTTGGATGATCAGCCATGATCGTGATGAATGGTGGAGCAGGCTCGAAGGGCTGAATAGCCTCCTCCTACTCCTATCTTCTATGTTTCTATGAACTAAGTCAAAAGGTTATGTGACAAAGAGTCATCCAGACCCGAAACATTGGCTTTATATTCTCTGAGTGGAGGTGCCGGTGTTGGACTGGGGTAAACACAGTAAGAAGTCTAACAACACCAGGTTAAAGTCCAACAGGTTTATTTGGTAGCAAAAGCCACAGGCATTCAGCCTCTGATCTTCGGGTAAGCGTTCTCCAAGGTGGCCCTCACGACACATGACGGCGCAGAGTTGCTGAGCAGAGATTGATAGCCAAGTTCCGCACACATGAGGACGGCCTCAACCGGGATATTGGGTTCATGTCACACTATCTGTAACCCCCACAACCTGCCTGGATGTGCAAAATCTCACTGGCTGTTCTGTCTGGAGAAATACACATCTCTTTAACCTGTGCTTAATGCTCCCTCCACTCACATTGTCTGTACCTTTAAGACTTGATTAGCTGTAAAGGCTCACATTCCAATCATTATTCATGTAAATTGAGTTTGGGTCTTTGTGCCTTGTTTGTAATCAGAACTCCCACCCACCTGACGAAGGGACAGCCTGTTCCGAAAGCTAGTGGCTTTTGCTACCAAATGAACCTGTTGGACTTTCACCTGGTGTTGTGAGACTTCTTACTGTCTATATTCTCTCTACAGATGCTGTCAGACCTGCTGAGATTTTCCAGAATTTTCTGATTTTCCTTCAATAGATTGTGTGCTAATTTCAGTGCAGGAGAGCGGTCGGGAACGGCAAGCCCAGAAACAGAGAAGTAACAAGGAATGGAGTTCAGACAATCAATAAAACAGAAGAATGTGATGGAGAGAAAGGGCTGGGAATTAGAACAAGAATAAAATCATCCTCCTCCATTTCTGCCAACTCCAGCCTGATGCCACCGTGAAACACATCCTCCTCTCAACTCCCACCCACTCCCTGCCTCCCCCCGTCAGCATTCTGCAGGGACTGCACCCTCCGCGACACCCTGCACCACTCCTCCATCACCCCCAACTCCGCTTCCCATGGCACCGTCCCATGCAATCACAAGAGGTGCAACACTTGTCTCTTTACCTCCTCCCGCCCCACCGTTCAACACTCCTTTCAGGTTAAGCAGTGTTCCATTTGTACCTCCTTCAATTTGGTCCACTGTACTTGCTGCTCCCAATGTGGTCTCCTCTACACCGGGGAGACCAACAGGTTTATTTGGTAGCAAAAGCCACGGGCATTCAGCCTCTGATCTTCGGGTAAGCGTTCTCCAAGGCGGCCTTCACGACACACGACAGCGCAGGGTGAGTAACTTTGCAAAACACCTTCATTCTATCCACAAGCATGACCCCAACCTTCCTGTCGCTGCCATTTTAACACAGCACCTTGTTCTCATGCTCACCTCTATCCTTGGCCTGCTGCAATGCTCCTGTCAAGCCCAACGCAAACTGAAGGATCAGCACCTCATCTGCTGACTGGGCAAGTTACATCCTTCTGAACTCAACATTTCAAGTGTCACCTTTCTCCTCCATTTTGACCCTTTTCTTTATCCCATTTTCTTGTCCAAACGCAACCCCACCCCCACTGGGCCATCTGTCACTTGTTCTTTAGTTTAGCTTTTACTGACCTTTATACTCTCATTGACACATTCTGTCATCTAACCTTTATACCACAATTAGCACCTTCTATAGTCCTTTACACTGCCATTAACACTTAGAACATAGAACAGTACAGCACAGAACAGGCCCTTTGGCCCATGATGTTGTGCCGAGCTTTATCTGAAACCAAGATCAAGCTATCCCACTCCCTATCATCCTGGTGTGCTCCACACATCTTTGTTGCAATCTCTCATAGAAACCCTACAGTACAGAAAGAGGCCATTCGGCCTATCGAGTCTGCACCGACCGCAATCCCACCCAGGCTCTACCCCCATATCCACCCACTAATCCCTCTAACCTACGCATCCCAGGACACTAAGGGAAATTTTTAGCATGGCCAATCAACCTAACCCGCACATCTTTGGACTGTGGGAGGAAACCGGAGCACCCGGAGGAAACCCACGCAGACACGAGGAGAATGTGCAAACTCCACACAGACAGTGACCCGAGCCGGGAATCGAACCCAGGTCCCTGGAGCTGTGAAGCAGCAGTGCTAACCACTGTGCTACCGTGCCGCCCTCTCCTAGCTCCCACCTATCACTGACCTTCTGCTTTGCTCCAACCCTTCTAAAGTTTATTTTTTATTTATTAGTCACAAGTAAGGCTTACATTAACACTGCAATGAAGTTATTGTGAAATTTCCCTAGTCATCACACTCCGGCACCTGTCAGGTCAATGCACGTAACCAGCACGTCTTTCAGAATGTGGGAGGAAACCAGAGCACTCGGAGGAAACCCACGCAGACACGGGGAGAACGTGCAAACTCCACACAGACTGTGGCCCAAGTTGGGAATCGAACCCGGGTTCCTGGTGCTGTGAGGCAGCAGTGCTAACCACTGTGCCACCGTGCCGCCCCTTATACAGAACATAATCCATCACATTTCTCCCTCTTCAGCTCTGAAAAAGAGCCATATTGGACTCAAAACATTAACTATGTTTCTCTCTCCACAGATGCTGCCAGACCTGTTTTGTTTTCAGAAATGTTTTGTTTTTATTTCAGATTTCCACATTATTTTGCTTTTATATTAAGAATAGAATCACCATCAGAAGTCAACAAGATTATGAGGGGCATGGGCAACGTGGATAGTCAGAGGCTTTTTCCCAGGGTAGATGATCTGGAGGAGGGGACGGAGTGTAGGGTAACGAAGTTTGCAGACGACACAAAGATAAGTGGAAAAGTGAATCGTGTGGAGGACGGAGAAGATCTGCAGAGAGATTTGGACAGGCTGAGTGAGTGGGCGAGGATATGGCAAATGGAGTATAACGTTGAGAAATGCGAGGTTATACACTTTGGAGGAAATAATAACAAATGGGATTACTATCTCAATGGAAACAAATTAAAACATGCTACCGTGCAAAGGGACCTGGGGGTCCTTGTGCATGAGACGCAAAAGCCCAGTCTGCAGGTACAACAGGTGATCAAGAAGGCAAATGGGATGTTGGCCTATATTGCGAGGGGGATAGAATATAAAAGCAGGGATGTCTTGATGCACCTGTACAGGGCATTGGTGAGGCCGCAGCTAGAATACTGTGTGCAGTATTGGTCCCCTTATATGAGGAAGGATATATTGGCATTGGAGGGAGTGCAGAGAAGGTTCACCAGGTTGATACCGGAGATGAGGGGTTTGGATTATGAGGAGAGGCTGAGGAGATTGGGTTTGTACTCGTTGGAGTTTAGAAGGATGAGGGGGGATCTTATGGAGACTTATAAGATAATGCGGGGGCTGGATAGGGTGGAGGCGGAGAGATTCTTTCCACTTAGTAAGGAAGTTAAAACTAGAGGACACAGCCTCAAAATAAAGGGGGGTCGGTTTAAGACAGAGTTGAGGAGGAACTTCTTCTCCCAGAGGGTGGTGAATCTCTGGAATTCTCTGCCCACTGAGGTGGTGGAGGCTACCTCGCTGAATATGTTTAAAGCGCGGATGGATGGATTCCTGATCGGTAAGGGAATTAAGGGTTATGGGGATCAGGCGGGTAAGTGGTACTGATCCACGTCAGATCAGCCATGATCTTATTGAATGGCGGGGCAGGCTCGAGGGGCTAGATGGCCTACTCCTGCTCCTATTTCTTATGTTCTTATGTTAAGAGTCAATTACTAGGGGGCATAGGTTTAAGGTGCGAGGGGCAATGTTTAAAGGAGATGTACGAGGCAAATGTTTTTACACCGAGGGTGGTGAGTGCCTGGAACTCGCTGCCGGGGGAGGTAGTGGAAGCAGATTCGATAGTGACTTTTAAAGGGTGTCAGGACAAATATGTGAATAGGATGGAAATAGAGGGATATGGTCCCCGGAAGGGTAGGGGGTTTTAGTTCAGTTGGGCAGCATGGCCAGTGCAGACTTGGAGGGCCGAAGGGCCTGTTCCTGTGCTGTAATTTCCTTTGTTCTTTGATATGGTTCTTGCTTGTGTATTGTCTAGGAGTGAGAGAGGCCAGTAGAGTTTCCCCAATCCCCACCCAGTTATGGAGCATTACTCAAGTTTTGGATAAACTTAATCTTCATAAGATTGTTCAGGGGCAAGAGAGATGAAAACAAACTTGTCAGTGACAGCTTTAGTAATGAAAGTGTGGAAGCTTCATTTAGGATCAGATGAGATAAGGCAGTGAAGAATGTTGGTGAATAATGAGGGATTAAGGGTGGAGCTGTCAAAACTATGAGGTGTTAGCTGTTGGCTAGACTTGTGAAAGATCTGAAGGATTGAAAGAAACAAGAATTTCATTGAAAGACACCAAGATTTCATAGGATACATAGCGCAGAAACGGGCCATCCGAAACAACCAGTCCATGCTGCTATTTATTTTCGATTCGAGTTCCTCTCATCTCTCTTCATCCAAATCTATCATCATAACCTTCTATTCCCTTCTCCCTCACTTTTAACACACCTGTACTGCTTACTTCAACTGCTCCCTGTGATAGCGAACTCCACATTCTCACTATTCTCCGGCTAAAGATGTTTCTTCTGAGGGAGAATAAGGAAGGTTGATAGGCTGTTGGGACAGAAGGACCTAGCTCAAGAGAATAACATCGTAGGAGAAAAAACTAATTCAGAAGATTCAGCTTTAGAACAAAGAACAAAGCAGAGTACAGCACAGGAACAGGCCCTTCACCCCTCTAAGCCTGTGCCAATCATGATGCCCTAACCAAACTACAAATAAAACTTGTCCTTACTCGGTCCGTATCCCTCTATTCCCTCCCTATTCATGGACCCATCCCGATGCCTCTTAAATGTTGCTAATGTGCCTGCTTCCACCACCTCCTCTGGCAGCGCGTTCCAGGCACCCACCACTCTCTGTGTGAAAAACTTCCCCCCCGCACATCTCCCTTAAACCTTCCCCCTCTCACCTTGAACCTGTGCCCCTTGTAATTGACACTTCCACCCTGGGGAAAAAGCCTTTGACTATCCACCCTGTCTACGTCTGAACTACGCAGTTCTGTCAAGGAAAGCATTCTTGTATTCGTTCTCGGGCTATGTCACTGGCTGGGCCATCATTCCGGTAGCACAGTGGTTAGCACTGCTGCTTCACAGCTCCAGGGTCCCGGGTTCGATTCCCGGCTCGGGTCACTGTCTGTGTGGAGTTTGCACATTCTCCTCGTGTCTGCGTGGGTTTCCTCCGGGTGCTCCGGTTTCCTCCCACAGTCCAAAGATGTGCGGGTTAGGTTGATTGGCCAGGTTAAAAATTGCCCCTTAGAGTCCTGAGATGCGTAGGTTAGAGGGATTAGCGGGTAAATATGTGGGGATAGGGCCTGGGTGGGATTGTGGTCGGTGCAGACTCGATGGGCCGAATGGCCTCCTTCCGCACTGTAGGGTTTCTATGATTTCTATGATTTCTTTCTATGATCATTTGTTGCCCATCCCTAATTGTCCTTGAACTGAATGGCCATGAACTCGCTCAGCCATTTCAGAGGGTGATTAACAGCCAACCACATTGCTGTGGGTCTGGAGTCACATGTAGGCCTGAAAGCATGAGAATGGCAGATAACCACCTCTGAAGGATGTTAGTGGTAAAGGATGAGTGTTTTGATGACAGCCTGGCAGTTTCCTGATTATTATTAATGAGATGAGTATTTTTAACATCAGATGTGTTAATTAATTTCCCCAGCTGCCATGGTGGGATTTGAACTCAGGCCCCCGGGGTTTTAGTTCAGGCCTCTAGATTAATATTACCGCTATGTTACTGTCCCAATAGAAACTAAAAGTTAAAGTTTATTTATTAGTCACAAGTAGGCATACATTAACACTGCAATGAAGTTACTGTGAAATTCCCCTAGTTGCCACATTCCGGAACTGTTCAGATCAATCCACCTAAACCAGCACGTCTTTCAGACTGTGGGAGGAAACCGGAGCACCTGAAGGAAACCCACGCAGACACGGGTAGAACGTGCAAACTCCCAAGCCAGGAATCGAACCCAGATCCTTGGCGCTGTGAGGCAACAGTGCTAACCACTGTGCCACCATGCTGCCCCGTGATTAGAAGAGGCAATGGCTTAGTGGCATTATTGTTGGACGATTAATCCAGAATAAGCGCAACTAGGGACGGGGAGTAAATGCTGGCCAGCCAGCGATGTCCCACAAATTAATTTTAAAAAAGAGAGGAGAGATGTAATGTTGGTTTCAGAGGAGTAACTGACACGAACCCAGAAGAAACAGCTGCTGGAAGGACAGGAAGGCAACATTTATGTGCCTTAATAAAGTTGCATTTATCAGCAGGTAACTAGATTGACACAAGAGCAGAGATAATGTTGGCATGCCGTTTTTCAATATAATCCAGACACTATTACTATAGTCAGAATTTTTATGAGACAGCTACTCTAGATGATTGAACCAAGATGTAGTACCAGATTAGATAAAAGGAAAAGAAGATGTGACATTCTATGGTAGTGCGAATATCATCAATTATTTCAATGGCTTAGCTGTAGGAGGGAAAGCAATAGCGAATTCTCAGATGCTAGCCCAATTTGCTGAGCTATACTGACAAACAAGATGGATTGGGTTTCCAGAGCATGATTTTCTGCAGAGGACAGCTACGAGAGATTAGTTGGAAAAGCATTACGATTAACACGCAGGAGTATGATATTATTGCTATCACAGAGACATGGATGAGGGAGGGGCAGGACTGACAGCTCAATATTAGACCATAACACCATAAGACATAGGAGCAGAATCAGGCCACTCGGCCCATCGAGTCTGCTCCACCATTCAATCATGGCTGATATTTTTCTCATCCCCATTCTCCTGCCTTTTCCCCATAACCCCTGATCCCCTTATTAATCAAGAACTTATCTATCTCTATCTTAAAGATACTCAATGACCTGGCCTCCACAGCCTTCTGCGGCAAAAAGTGCCACAGATTCACCACTCTCTGGCTGAAGAAATTCCTCTTCATCTTTGTTTTAAAGGATCGTCCCTTTAGCCTGAGGTTGTGCCGTCTGGTTCTAGTTTTTCCTACTAGTGGAAACATCCTCTCCACGTCCACTCTATCCAGACCTTGCAGTATCCTGTAAGTTTCAATAGGATCCCTCCTCATCCTTCTAAACTCCAACGAGTACAGACCCAGAGTCCTCAACCGTTCCTCATACGACAAGCTCTTCATTCCAGGGTTCATTCTTGTGAACCTCCTCTGGACCCTTTCCAAGGCTAGCACATCCTTCCTTAGATATGGGGCCCATAACTGCTCACAATACTCAAAATGGGGCCTGACCAGAGCCTTATACAGCCTCAGCAGTACATCCCTGCTCTTGTATTCTAGCCCTCTCGACATGAATGCTAACATTGCATTTGCCTTCCTAACTGTTAACCTTAAGAGAATTCCGGGATATAGAATCTTCAGGCGAGACGGGGGCGCATGGGGAGCAGCTGCTTGTGGGAAAATCTGCATCAGAGCAGTGGGAGTCATTCAAAAAGGAAATAGAGAGAGTTCAGAGCTAACATGTTCCTGTAAAGGTAAAGAGTGGGAGCAACAAGTCCAGAGAACCCTGGATGTCCAGGGATATACAGCATTGGATAAGGAAAATAAAGAAGGCTTATGGCAGATACAAGGGGACTCAGAACATTATAGAAAGTGTAAGGAGGTACTTAAAAAATAAATTAGGAGACTGAAGAAGGGGGATGAAAAAACACTGGCAGGCAAAATAAAGAAAAATCCCAAGGTGTTTTGTAAGTATATTAAGGACAAGAGGTTAAGCAGTGTACGAGTGGGGCCCATTATGGAGCTAAGTGGCGGTTCTACTGCCTTGACAAGTCCAATGGGGCTCTTCAATGCAGCTACCAGTCCTGGAGGCCCACCATTGTCTGAACCATGCAGTCAAACCCCTGGGCCATGGTCCTCGGGGACAAGTTCCACAAGTTCCACACAGATGAGGACGGCCTCAGCCGGGATCTTGGGTTCAAGTCACACTATCTGTAACCCCCACGACTTGCCTGGGCTTGCAAAATCTCACTAACTGTCCTGTCTGGAGACAATACACATCTCTTTAACCTGTGCTTAACCCTCTCTCCACTCACATTGTCTGTACCTTTAAGACTTGGTTACCTGTAAAGACTCGCATTCCAACCATTATTTTGTAAATTGAGTTTGTGCCTTTATATGCCCTGCTTGTGAACAGAACTCCCACTCACCCTGAAGGATGAAGGAGCAGCGCTCCGAAAGCTAGTGGCTTGTGCTACCAAATAAACCTGTTGGACTTTAACCTGGTGTTGTGAGACTTCTTACTGTCCTCGGGGACTGAGCCATGTTTCGGAGTTTCTCCCGGACCCATTACTCCAGCTGATTCCGAACCAGAGGTTTACAAAAGGTTGAGCTATGAAACGCAATACAGAAGGCTTCTGTGAAAAATAATCGAGTGTCATCGGAATTAGCACATTGCAGTCGTCAGTGTAATTTAACACATCAATTTGTCCAAGTTCAATTCCCAGCCACACAAATTCTACTGACAAATTTATTTTGCACATTACAAAAATGAAGGTGACAGGGCTATAAAGATTCTGATCTGAAATGCTGATATTTTTATAACATAGCATGTTGTACAGCATAGAAAGAAGTTACGTGACACAAGACTCTCCTTAAGTATTAGAATACAATAATAGATTGTTATCTAATATATTTAAATTAGATGTAACAATTACCATTTGAAGGATTCCATGGATGGGTTTCCTGGGGCATGACTCTGTATATACCTTGAACTAGTGCCAGTACCTCCAGCTGGCCTACTCATCGAATTAGTTGTGCCTTGTCATGTTTAATTATAGGACGTTGGGACAAGTGGGCTACAAGACTTTTCTATATTAAGCGGCAGTAGCACCTGGCCTTATCGTCTGAGAGGAAGCTGTGAAATCAGCACTGGCTTTCCCTGTGGGGATACTAGGTGACTCAGAGCATCCTGCAAATCGCACTCAAAAGCTTTGCCCAGTGGGATTTCTGTCAGCTCGGGAAACACAACGCCATCTTTTTACTGAGCCCTTCACAACTATCCGGACTCGCCACTGAATTCAACAATTTTCGATCCTAACTTCATTCTGCTATTTTCTTTCTTTTTTCTTTGCTGCTTGGCTGTTTCATTGAATGTTTCTCCCTCATTTCCCCTCTCTTTGCTTTTGAATTGCCTTATTCAGGATTCTGCCATTCACACTTCTTCTATGCACACCTTTTGTTTCAAAGAACAAAGAACAATACAGCACAGGAACAGGCCCTTCGGCCCTCCAAGCCTGCACCGATCTTTACATGTCCCAGTACCATTCCCTTTGTCGTTGCACCATGAAACCTTTTGTCATTTGGTCTCCTGCCCTCGATGGGCCAAATGGCCTCCTTCTGCACTGTAAGGATTCTATGATCTTCTTCTTGGCAATTTCCCATTTATTCTTCTGCAAAACATTGGTTCCTTGTTGAGTGGGCGTTGGTTCTCATTGGGCGCTCCATTCAAGGGACTGTTTCACATGTCAGAGCCTTGAATCGAAATCTGACATTATAGTGTGTCAGCTGAATGAGGTCCCATCCTTAACTGAGAGCCACACACTTGCTAGCAAGCAAACTGGAGCAGCTACGCCAAATGATTGTTCCCCTCTGAGGTCAGTGACAATACCCTTGCTGCCACCTCACTGAGATCCTCACGGATGGAACCCTGATATCTGGGATGACGTTTGAGCACAGCATTGAAAGAACCTTTCAGATGTAACTAAACGTCAGCCAAAGCTGTCCTCTCAGGTACGTGTTAAAAGATCCCATAGTCTTAAAGTTTATTTATTAGTCACAAGTAAGGTTTACATAGAACATAGAACAGTACAGCACAGAACAGGCCCTTCGGCCCACGATGTTGTGCCGAGCTTTATCTGAAACCAAGATCAAGCTATCCCACTGCCTATCATCCTGGTGTGCTCCATGTCCCTATCCAATAACCGCTTAAATGTTCCTAAAGTGTCTGACTCCACTATCACTGCAGGCAGTCCATTCCACACCCCAACCACTCTCTGCGTAAAGAACCTACCTCTGATATCCTTCCTATATCTCCCACCATGAACCTATAGTTATGCCCCCTTGTAATAGCTCCATCCACCCGAGGAAATAGTCTTTGAACGTTCACTCTATCTATTCCCTTCATCATTTTATAAACCTCTATTAAGTCTCCCCTCAGCCTCCTCCGCTCCAGAGAGAACAGCCCTAGCTCCCTCAACCTTTCCTCATAAGACCTACCCTCCAAACCAGGCAGCATCCAGGTAAATCTCCTCTGCACTCTTTCCAGCGCTTCCACATCCTTCTTATAGTGAGGTGACCAGAACTGCACACAATATTCCAAATGTGGTCTCACCAAGGTCCTGTAGAGTTGCAGCATAACCCCACGGCTCTTAAACACCAACCCCCTGTTAATAAAAGCTAACACACTATAGGCCTTCTTCACAGCTCTATCCACTTGAGTGGCAACCTTTAGAGATCTGTGGATATGGACCCCAAGATCTCTCTGTTCCTCCACGGTCTTCAGAACCCTACCTTTGACCCTGTAATCCACATTTAAATTAGTCCTACCAAAATGAATCATTAACACTGCAATGAAGTTACTGTGAAATTCCCCTAGTCGCCACACTCCGGCGCCTGTTTGGGTACACTGAGGGAGAATTTAGCACGGCCAATGCACCCTAACCAGCACGTCTTTCGGAATTTTATTATTCTAAAGAAGAACAGCAGATTTCTTCTGACCAATGCCTATCCCCCATCTAGCTTCACTGAGATTACGTGGTCATTATCTCCTTGCTGTGCCCTACATTACAACAGGAGACAGTGGTACAGTGATAATGTTAGATGAGTAATCCAGAGGGGATTGCTCTGGGGACACGAGTTCAAATCACCATGGCAGCTGGTGGAATTTAACTTCAAGGGGATTTGATCCAGTTTCCCCAGAGCAAAGCCTGGGCCTCCAGATTATTCATCCACGCACACTGTAGGAGAGCGAGAGGGAGTTCCAGGGTGGGAGTTTATGGCCTCGCTCATCCTGAAACCATAAAATTCCACCTGAGGTCAACAGGCCTTTCCATGTTCCGCCCCGCACCTGCTCCGATTTCTGTAGCAGGCGGGTGGTAAAATTCCAACCCCGGTGTTTATGTCTGGATAGCCAATATCCGAGCAATAAAAATCAGAGATGGTCCAGACACCAGAGGAATGCAGATAGCTTGAAGTGTGGAGGCAGTCACAGGAATAGAAAGGGGTGAGGACAGGGAGGGATTGGAAAATCATGAAGCCTTGCCCAACTGGAATGGGCGGCACCGTAGCGCAGTGGTTAGCACTGCTGCTTCACAGCTCCAGGGACCTGGGTTCGATTCCCGGCTTGGGTCACTGGCTGTGTGGAGTTTGCACATTCTCCTGGTGTCTGCGTGGGTTTCCTCCGGGTGCTCCGTTTTCCTCCCATAGTCCAAAGATGTGCGGGTTAGGTTGATTGGCCATGCTAAAAATTGCCCCTTAGGGTCCTGAGTAGGTTAGAGGGATTAGTGGGTAAATATGTAGGGATATGGGGTTAGGGCCTGGGTGGGATTGTGGTCGGTGCAGACTCGATGGGCCGAATGGCCTCTTTCTGCGCTGTAGGGTTTCTATGATTCTATAATTCTATGAACTGGGAGCCAATGCGAGACTTGGGGTGTTGGGCGAACAGAACTTGGTGTAAGTTTGGATGTGGGTATCAGAGTTTTGGATCACCTGGACTTTACAAAGAATGCAAGGCAGGAGACCAGCCAGGAGTCCATTGGAATCGCGCAATCTTGAGTTTGCGAGGGCCAATGTTACGGAAATGCAAGGAGTCAGCGTTGAAGTTGGAGATGGTTAGGAACTCAGCTGAAGATCAAATCGAACACCCAGTTATGAAGAGTCTGGTTCAGCTTCAGCAGACACATCATAGAAAACATTCTTTCTGGTTGTATCACAGCTTGGTATGGCTCCTGCTCTGCCCAAGACCGCAAAGAACTACAAAAGGTCGTGAATGTAGCTCAATCCATCACACGAACCAGTCTCCCATCCATTGACTCTGTCTACACTTCCCACTGCCTCGGCAAAGCAGCCAGCACAATTAAGGATCCCACGCACCCCGGACATTCTCTCTTCCACCTTCTTCCTTCGGGAAAAAGATACAAAAGTCTGAGGTCACATACCAACCGACTCAAGAACAGCTTCTTCCCTGCTGCTGTCAGACTTTTGAATGGACCTACCTCGCATTAAGTTGATCTTTCTCTACACCCTAGCTATGACTGTAACACTACATTCGGCACTCTCTCCTTTCCTTCTCTATGTTTTGTCTGCATAACACGCAAGAAGCAATACTTTTCACTGTATGTTAATACATGTGACAATAATAAATCAAATCAAAGCAAAGCTTCAGTCATTGGCCTGGGAAAGGGCAGACATTGGTGACTAGGGAACAGAATTTGTGGTGGGGACAAAGGGCTTCAACTAAAGATGAGAATCAGTGTGGATCAGGCCTCTTCCCTTCAGAACTTTACATGGCTCCGACCCTCTCCAATTTTGCTATTGCTCTTGGAAGGTTTTGAAAGCATGCCGGGTGCAGGAATTCTCAGGAGATCAGAAATTCCTATCCGCAGTGTGGAACTGCTTTTAGTTGCTTCAGTTTGTTAGGGCAGCAGCAACAGTGAAGTTGGCCAGGAGCCCCTGAGATGGGGGCTGGAGAGAGGGGAGCTGGGGAAGAGAGTGCCAGCATAAACTGGGGCAGGGAGAAGGCTCTGGAATCCCGCTACTGCAATGCACAACCATAAAACACAAAGAATTACTTCTCCAAAAGTCAGTAGCAAGTAATTTTCAGCACTATTAAGCATGTTCCCCACTTTATTAGCTTTTTAAAAAGAGCTATTCCATGGTCATAGTCTGCTGAAAAATGCACCAAATACTGCAAAAAAAAAAATCGAAACTTTTAAGACCTAACGCTACCTCCAAAATATAAATCTTGTGCCTTCAGCAATTAGCGAGTATTCATGTGAGGATTGATTCTTACAAATTCAACAACAGATTAAAAAGGCTTGTGGGACTGCCCACGTGAATTCTAATGTGTGCTCTCAGAGGCAAAGCTCTACACCAAGATCTGTTACTGTTACTCGTAATCCGGAGGCCTGTCTAGCTGCCCTGGAGACATCGGTTCAAATCCCACTATAGCAGCTGGGAAATTCAATTTCAATTAATTCAATTATATTCTAGAAATAAAATACATAAGCAATAGCCTAGTGGTATCATCACTAGACCATTAATCCGGAAACTGAGCTAGTGTTCTGGGGACACGGGTTCGAATCCTGCCACGGCAGATGGTAGAATTTGAATTCAATAAAAAATATCTGGAATTAAGAATCTACTGATGACCATGAAACCATTGTCGATTGTTGGAAAAACCCATCTGGTTCACTAATGTCCTTTAGGGAAGGAAATCTGCTGTCCTTACCTGGTCTGGCCTACACGTGACTCCAGACCCACAGCAATGTGGTTGACTCTCAACTACCCTCTGAAATGGCCTAGCAAGCCACTCGGTTTCAAGGGCAATTAGGGATGGGCAATGAATTCTGGCCCAGCCAGCGACACCCATGAATCACGAATGAATAAAACAAATAAAACTTGAATGGGTGTAAATTGAGAGAGGTGGATGCTCAACGAGACTTTGGAATCCTCGTGCAAGAGTCGCTGAAAGTAAGCGCGCAGGTACGGCAGGCAGTAAAGAAGGCAAATGGTATGTTGGCCTTCATAGCGAGAGGATTGGAGTATAGGGATAGGGATGTTTTGCTGCAATTGTATAGAGCGTTGGTGAGGCCACACCTGGAGTATTGTGTGCAGTTTTGGTGTCCTTATCCGAGGAAGGATGTCCTTGCTATAGAGGGAGCGCAGCGAAGGTTTACCAGGCTGATTCCTGGGATGGCAGGTCTGTCATATGAGGAGAGGCTGAGTTGGTTAGGATTATATTCACTGGAGTTTAGAAGAGTGAGAGGGGATCTCACAGAAACTTATAAAATTCTAACAGGGTTCGACAGGGTAGATTCAGTAAGAATGTTCCCAATGGGGGGGGAGTCCAGAACTAGGGGTCATAGTTTGAGAAGGGGTAAACCTTTTAGAACTGAGGTGAGGAGAAATTTCTTCACCCAGAGAGTGGTGAATGTGTGGAATTCACTCCCACAGAAAGTAGTTGAGGCCAAAACGTTGTCTGATTTCAAGAAGAAATTAGATATAGCTCTTGGGGCTGAAGGGATCAAGGGATATGGGGGAAAGGGGGGAATCAGGATATTGAATTCGATGATCAGCCATGATCAAAATGAATGGCAGAGTAGGTTCGAAGGGCCGAATGGCCTCCTCCTTTCTATGTTTCAATGTGTCTAACCAGCACTTTCATGCAGGCAATAAATATCAGCCATGAGTGACGAAACAAAATACTGAAAATTTCTTCTTCTTCCTTGCCAATGTGAGTGAAATAATGAGCGTAGCTACAACTTGCATTGCAAGAACTGAGTGTTCATTAAATGTTCATTGCAATCACTAGTTGAGCTGTCATTTCTTCTCTATCAGAGTCTGTGCCACCTTATACTTTATGAAGCTTGTGGTCAGCATTTACCCATTTTCTAGGGTGGCGTGCGTGCGTGAAAGCGAATACTTTTATCAGCAATGAGAATTTCAGAGGATTTAAACCCATTTGACACCCAGACTTAGGAAAGGGATCTTTGTCGGAATATCTCCACCCTGTCTCCAGTTCAGTTTTAAACTGTGATTTTGGCTCACAGATAAATGGGTTGGCATCAGGACATTGGCATGGTGTTGACTCTGCTGGAGGGCAATAGGAGACTTGTTCCATAGTGACCAATCGACATATTGATACCCTGATTTGCATTATTTTCTTAGATTTGAACTGCCAAGGGGAATGTTTAGTAAGCCTATCAAAGAGAAAAAAATGAAAATCCGAGTCCTTTCATAATCTCAAGACACCTGAAAGCCCTTTACAGTATTTTTTGAAGTATAGACACTCTGATTATGAATGATGTTGAGTGTCAGTTGTGACTCACTCTTGCCTCTGAGTCAGAAGGTTATGAGTTCAAGTCCCATTCCAGAATCATTGAGTCCCTACAGTGCAGAAGGGGACCATTCGGCCCATCGAGTCTGCACCGACCACAATCCCACCCAGGCCCTATCCCCAAAACCCCATGCATTTACCCTAGCCAGTCCCCTGACACTAAGGAACAATTTAGCATGGCCAATCCACCTAACCCGCACATCTTTGGACTGTGGGAGGAAACCAGAGCACCCGGAGAACGTGCAGACTCCGCACAAACAGTGACCCAAGCCGGGAATCGAACCCAGGTCCCTGGCGCTGCAAGGCAGCAGTGCTAACCATTATGCCACTGTGCTGCCCCACAAAGTCAAAGCTGCCGCTTTAGTGGAGTGCTGCACTGCTGGAGGTGCTGTTTTTCAGGTGAGATGTTAAACTGAGGCACCATCTGACCTCCGAGGTGAGAACTATTTCAAAGAAGGGCAGGGGAGCGACACCTGGTGTCCTGGCCAGTATCATCATCCTACAAAAAAACCAGGCTATCCAGGCACTATCAGATTGCTGATTGTGGGAGCTTACTGCGTGCAAATTGACTCCTGTGTATCCTACATTACCACAATCATCAATACAGAAAAATACTTAGTTCGCTGTCTGTCTTGAGATGTGCTGTGGTTGTGAATGGCACTTCCTTTTAGGAAGCATGTGTACAGCAAGATCCCACAGATGACCCTGTGCTGTCAGTCATGAGATTGAAGTTGGTTAAATAGAACACAGGGAAGATCTCTTAAAAATCTTTTTGAAAAAAACTCTTATTTCTTTCTTATAAAGCCAATGCACAGAGTGGACAAGGCAAGCCCTAATGTCACAGGACCTTTTATATCCATTCAAGGGATTTAGGTCTCATCTGAAAGTGGACATATTAGTGAGAAGCAACATGGTTTTGTGAAGGGGAGGTCGTGTCTCACGAACTTGATCGAGTTTTTCGAGGAAGTGACAAAGATGATTGATGAGGGTAGGGCAGTGGATGTTGTCTCCATGGACTTCAGTAAGGCCTTTGACAAGGTCCCTCATGGCAGACTGGTGCAGAAGGTGAAGTCGCATGGGATCAGAGGTGAGCTGGCAAGGTGGATACAAAACTGGCTTGGTCAAAGAAGACAGAGGGTAGCAGTGGAAGGGTGCGTTTCTGAATGGAGGGCTGTGACAAGTGGTGTTCCTCAGGGATCAGTGCTGGGACCTTTGCTGTTTGTAATATATATATATAAATGATTTGGAGGAAAATATAACTGGATTGATTAGTAAGTTTGCGGACAACACCAAGGTTGGTGGATTTGCGGATAGCGATGAGGACCATCAGAGATACAGCAAGATATAGATCGGTTGGAGACTTGGGCGGAGAGATGGCAGATGGAGTTTAATCCGGACAAATGTGAGGTAATGCATTTTGGAAGGTCTAATACAGATAGAAAATATACAGTAAATGGCAGAACCCTTAAGAGTGTTGATAGGCAAAGGGATCTGGGTGTACAGGTACACAGGTCACTGAAAGCGGCAATGCAGGTGGAGAAGGTAGTCAAGAAGGCATACGGCATTGAGTTTAAAAATTGGCGAGTCATGTTGACGCTTTATAGAACCTTAGTGAGGCTGCACTTGGAATATAGTGTTCAATTCTGGTCGCCACACTACCAGAAGGATGTGGAGGCTTTGGAGAGGGTACAGAAAAGATTTACCAGGATGTTGCCTGGTATGGAGGGCATGAGGAGAGGTTGGAGAAACTTGGTTTGTTCTCACTGGAACGACGGAGGTTGAGGGGAGACCTGATAGAAGTCAACAAGATTATGAGAGGCATGGACAGAGTGGATAGTCAGAAGCTTTTTCCCAGGGAGGAAGAGTCGATTACTAGGGGGCATAGGTTTAAGGTGCAAGGGGCAAGGTTTAAAGGAGATGTACGAGGCAGATTTTTTACACAGAGGGTAGTGGGTGCCTGGAACTCGCTGCCGGGGGAGGTAGTGGAAGCAGATACGGTAGTGACTTTTAAGGGGCGTCTTGACAAATACATGAATAGGATGGGAATAGAGGGATTTGGTCCCCGGAAGGGTAGGGGGTTTTAGTTCAGTCGGGCAGCATGGTCAGTGCAGGCTTGGAGGGCCGAAGGGCCTGTTCCTGTGCTGTAATTTTCTTTGTTCTTTGAAAGACATGTAGTGGTACTGTCACTGGGTTAGAAATCCAGAGACCCAGGGTAACACTCTGGGGACCCGAGTTTGAATCCCACCACGGCAGATGATGGAAATTTTAATTCCATAAAAAACTGGAATTAAAAGTCTACTGATGACAATGAAACTATTGTCGATTGTTGTAAAAACCCATCTGGTTCACTAGTGTCCTTTAGGGAAGGAAATCTGCCATCCTTACCCTGTCTGGCCTACATGTGGCTCCAGATTCACAATAATCATTTAAGAGGATTGCTCTTAATTGCCCTTTGAAAGGGCCCAGCAAGTCACTCAGTTCAAGGGCAATTAGGGATGGGAAACAAAGGCAGAACTTGCCAGCAATCTCCACATCCCATGAAAAAATACATTTAAAAAACCCACGATCCTTTGATTCTGAGGTGAGAGTGCTACCCACTGAGCTATGGCTGACACCTTGTAATTAATTGCAGCATTAATGTGCTCTGAGTCAGGTACGAAAGTCGATATCCATTTGTGAAGACAACTGGTCGCTCATGTCTCTACTGTGACCTCAGTGGGCAAGACTTCTGTTTGAGGCAAGGAAGAAAAACATGGATCACGTTACACCATCTCTTAAAGATGTTTCCAAGCCTATTTGAGAGATTATATTTAGCTCAGTAACAGCTTCTTGTGATTTTCGAAAGAGGGAATAATTATAGGGGAAGTTGACTATACCAATTTGCAGAGGCAGTGCACTAAAGGAAAAAAATGCATTTCTATAGCACTTTTCACAACCTCAGTCCCAAATGCTTTCTGGCCAATAAAGTGCCACTGGATCTCTTACCCAAGTGGGTAGGTGGAGTCACACCATAACATCTCATCCAAAAGGTGACACTCTTGGCAGTGTAGCACTCCCTCAGTACTGCACTGAGCTGCCATCTTAGATTGTGTGGCCAAATCTTTGGATGGGAATTTGAACCCACTGACCAGGAACATTAAGACATGACCCTGCTAATCCATCAGATGTGGGTTCAATCCCCACTTTGCTCAGTTCCTGATCTGACTCTTAACTTTGGGTGAGAGGGGATTGAGTGTTACTTACCCCAAAAGAAAAGAAATGTTTGTACTTATATAGCATTCTTCATGACTTCACAACCTCTCAATAGCCAATGGGGCGCCTTTCGAAGTCGAGTCACTGTTCCTATGTCGGAAACATGGCAGCTATTTTGGGTACAGCAAGATTCTGCAAGAAGCAGTGTGATAATCTCCAGTTACATTTTTTGGTTTAGTGATGTTGATTGAGGGCTAATTGAGGTTGATTGAGGGCTAAGTATTGGTTGTGGCACAGAGAAGAAGGGCTGAACTTTAACCTAAAGAAATAGGCAGGTTTGAGTCGGGGAGAGCAGTATTTCGTCAGACCTGCTGAGATTTTCCAGCATTTTCTTGTTTGGTTTCAGATTCCAGCAGCTGCAGTAATTTGTTTTTATCCAGTGTTTAACTCACTGCCACTTCTCTTCCAGAAATGCCTACCTTGAAGAAGTATTGCTCTTCTCTCGGTAAGAAGTCTCACACCAGGTTAAAGTCCAACAGGTTTATTTGGGATCACGAGCTTTCGGAGCGCTGCTCCTTCCTCAGGTGAGTGGAGAGTTGGGTTCACAAACAGGGCATATATAGACACAGACTCAATTACAGGATAATGGTTGGAATGCGAGTCTTAACAGGTAATCAAGTCTTTACAGATACAGACAATGTGAGTGGAGAGAGGGTTAAGCGCAGGTTAAACAGATGTGTATTGTCTCCAGCCAGGACAGTTAGTGAGATTTTGCAACCCAGGCAAATCGTGGGGGTTACAGAATGACATGAATCCAAGATCCCGGTTGAGGCCGTCCTCATGTGTAAGGAACTTGACTATCAGTTTCTGCTCGGCAATTCTGCATTGCCATGAGTCTCTCCAACCGACACTTTGACAAATGGTCATCTGGTCACGAAATGTCAGCTCTTTTCTCTCCTTACAGATGCTATGATGTGGAGATGCCGGAGGTTGGACTGGGGTGGGCACAGTAAGAAGTCTCACAACACCGGGTTAAAGTCCAATAGGTTCATTTGGAATCACGAGCTTTCGGAGCGCTGTGACTCACCTGAGGAAGGAGCAACGCTCCGAAAGCTCATGTTACCAAATAAACCTGCTGGACTTTAACCTGGAGTTGTGAGACTTCTTACAGATGCTGCCAGACCTGCTGAGATTTTCCAGCATTTTCTCTTTAGGGTTTGACTTGAGGTGGGAAGGTTAAAGCCTGAAAAACCTGTTTCTGTTCCAAACCCACCACCGACCAGCCCGTTTCTGTCTATAGTGGAGGCTGGGAGGTGAGCGGATAGCTCATCCGCCCCAATCAGGCAGGACTTTACATTTCATAATGGCGCTTTGAGCCTCATTCGTCCCAAATTGTGAACATTCATTGGGTAATTTTCTTTTTCCTCATGTTGCCTTTTCTTTAGTCAAACACCTTTCTATCCTCTGGCTGTCACTTCTATAGTAAGAGTTTTAACAACACCAGGTTAAAGTCCAACAGGTTTATTTGGTAGCAAATGCCATTAGCTTTCGGAGCGCTGCCCCTGGAGTGGATATCCACTCCATCTGACGAAGGAGCAGTGCTCCGAAAGCTAATGGCATTTGCTACCAAATAAACCCTGTTGGACTTTAACCTGGTGTTGTTAAAACTCTTACTGTGTTTACCGCAGTCCAACGCCGGCATCTCCACATCATGAATACCATTGTCACTTCTATAGCCAATGGAAACACTTTCTGTTTATTGACTCTATCTAAACCCATCATGGTTTTCAGCACCTGTATCAAATCTCCTCTTAGTCTTCTCTCTGTTCTCCAGAGTTATTTATTCCCACTGTTAAGGATGGAGGAAGTGCTGCCTCGGAGTTTTTTACAAACAGCCTGCCTTGGCAGTGTGCAGTATTGAAGCCAGCTGTTACTCACTGATCCTTCCCACTGCTCACAGCTGCTGCTCACATTTGCTTCTTTACTGAGGCCAGGCAGGAACTTTCTCCGAACTGAAAATGGTGACGAGCGTCACTTCAGGCGGGAAAGCCAGTGTGAACGATGCCCAGTCTGAATCCCATCACCATCTTCCCACATTTTGTGGGAGAGGGGCAGGGTCGAAACACGCTGGCGAGCCTGGCTTCACGGAGATCGGGGCACTGCCCTGATCTCAAAGTGAAACTGAAGACCTTCTTCCTCCCCCACAGACATCGGGACCCCCCCTCATTGATGGCATGTCCCCCTTCACCCCCCCGAACATAGATTGCCAGCCTGATCTCCCCTTCCTTACCCCCAAACATAAAATCATAGAATCCTACAGTGCAGAAGGAAGCCATTCGGCCCATCGAGTCTGCACCGACCACAATCCCACCCAGGCCCTATCCCCATAACCCCATGCATTTACCCTAGCCCATCCCCCTGACACTAATGGGCAATTTAGCATGGCCAATCCACCTAACCCACACATCTTTGGACTGAGGGAGAAAAGTGGAGCACCCGGAGGAAACCCACGCAGACACTGGGAGAACAGATCAGCATTGGGGTCCTCCTTTTCTTACCCCGCCTCCTCCACACCGAAGGGACTTTCAACATAAGAATCTGATCTTGATTTCCCAGTCGGTGACTATGACTGTGCCATTCCTCATCTGGATTTGCAGGGAGATAAGGAAGTGCCTCACCTATTTTGAGAATTTGGTGGAGTTATCCCTTCCTCATCTGACATGAAGTAGTTGTTAAAGGTGTGCCACACCTCTATTCTATAGTGAGAGGTAGCTCCTGTTCCTTCATCTTGTAAAAGCCTCCCCCTCTCCTCCATGGCAAGGGGGTGAGTGACTTGATTTAGTTCTTCCAGTGGGACACCCAATGGAACAAGGGTTAAGAGAAACATACGCCCCACTCTCACTCTCAGTTTTTCAATCTGACCATTCCTCATGTTTCATTTTGCTCATGATGTGGAGGTGCCGGCGTTGGACTGGGGTAGGCGCCAGCATCTCCACATCATGGCTACCACTGACACCGCAAACTGCCGGCTAAAAGTGGAGAGGATCGCCAAGAAGATCGCATGTATCGACACAGACATCAAGTTTCTACAAAGATGCAAGAAAGCAGACACCCTCCTGATGAAGAAGCAGCGCTCCGAAAGCTCGTGCTACCAAATAAACCTGTTGGACTTTAACCTGGTGTTGTGAGACTTCTTACCATTCATTTTACTCAGAACAGAAGTGTGTGGGATCAAACGATAAAACAAATGTCAAATTTGACAGTGAACCACACACTTGAAGGTCATCACCATTCCGAACTGACGTTGCATTATGCGGAGTTCAAGGTAACAAAAACAAGAACTGGAAATAACTAGTTATTTCCCAATGCCCATGGCCAGTGTCAGACTGTCTAAACATTTACCAGGAGAGCGTCAATACAATTTATTCTGCACCGCAAAGTTGTGTTCAAAGGAACATTCCGGCAACTGTCAGGGAATGGCATCTTTTCCCTCCAGTGTTGTGTGGACTAAACATCTAACATTTTGGCACATAAGTCTTTCAAAGAATCTAAATAAATTTGTTAGTACATAAATGGTAACATTCAGTAGCAACTCTTTATTTCTATCCCCACACTGTAACCATGGATGGAATTTAATCCTGCATTTGAAACAGAGATGAGGAGGAATTTCTTCAGCCAGAGAGTGGCGAATCTGTGGAACTCTTTGCCGCAGAAGGCTGTGGAGGCCAGGACATTGAGTGTCTTTAAGACAGAGATAGATAGGTTCTTGATTAATAAGGGGATCAGGGGTTATGGGGAAAAGGCAGGAGAATGGGGATGAGAAAAATATCAGCCATGATTGAATGGCGGAGCAGACTCGATGGGCCGAGTGGCCTAATTCTGTTCCTATGTCTTATGGTCTTATGTTGCTATAGGAACGATGGTAGCCAGACCCACCTCATCGCAGGAGAGGCCACAGCCCCAGACTCCCCGTGGCAGGAAAACCTCCCGCCATTGACTCGGAGGCAGGAAGTAACCGATACCGAATTGCAGTGGGGCGGCAATTAGTCTCATTGATGATCCAATCAACACCAATGATGCCTGAACCCAACAGAATGGTGGCTTTCCCAATGTGAGGCCACCCAGCAAATCCAGGCGCTCAGTGCCTTATCAAAGGATCCAAACTTGGGATGGGATTTAAAGTTTAAAGTTTATTTATTAGTCACAAGTAAGGCTTATATGAAGTTACTGTGAAATTCCCCAAGTCGCCACACTTTGGCGCCTGTTTGGGTCAGTGCACCTGACCAGCACGTCTTTCAGACAGTGGGAGGAAACCGGAGCACCCGGAGGAAACCCACGCAGACACGGGGAGAACGTGCAAACTCCGCACAGACAGTGGCCCAAGCTGGGAATCGAACCCAGGTCCCTGGCGCTGTGAGGCAGCAGTGCTAACCACTGTGCCACCGTGCCATTTTTGCTGCATGGTGATGCCTCTGACCTCCCCCCCCCCCCCACTCCCCCGCACTCCTGTGACACCCCCCACTCCCTGTGACCCTCATTCCGCTTTTACTCACCTGGGTCCAGGAATCCAACAACATTCCCTGATGAAGCCCTTGTGGCACTATCAGGAGCAGCCACCTCTCCTGGTGGCAAAGCTGACAACGGAGACTTGCCAGTCTCTGGTTGGCAGCTCTTCCGACTGGGGGCGGGGAGACAGTGATTGCAGAATTTCTACTGTCGGGGACCTGAATTCCTGAATTCCTGGGAAGGTCCAATGCTCACCAGTCAAGTGCATGACAGGCACTTAATTTGCTTCGGCCTCCCCCACAGAAGCGAGGCAGCTTTCCCACCAGTTCTCCACCTAGTGGGCGAGAGCTCTGTCACAAACATTATCAGCCCGTTATCCCTTCAATGGCTCGGTCACTGAGATGAGATGTTAACCCAATGCCCAGTTTGCCCAATCAGAAAGGTGGAAAAGATCCCACATCATTATCCCAAAGCAGAGTTGGCAGCTTCTACTCACCAGTGTTTATCCCTCAACCTACATCAGTGAAGGATCATCTAACCATTATCAAATTGCTGAAATCTGGGATCTTGCTGTGTGAAAACATTTCCCTACATTACCACAGTGAGGACACTTCAAGATGAGTGGGAAAGCGAATTGCGTGGAGGATGCGGAAAGTCTGCAGAGAGACTTGGATAGACTGAGTGAGTGGGCGAGGATCTGGCAGATGGAGTATAACGTTGACAAGTGTGAGGTTATCCACTTTGGAAGGAATAGTAAAATGGACTATTATTTAAATGGTGAAAAATTACAACATGCTACTGTGCAGAGGGACCTGGGGGTCCTTGTGCATGAATCGCAAAAACTCAGTTTGCACGTGGAGCAGGTGATCAAGAAGGCAAATGGAATGTTGGCCTTTATCGCGAGGGGGATGGAGTATAAAAGCAGGGAGGTCTTGCTGCAATTGTACAAGGCACTGGTGAGGCCGCAACTGGAGTACTGTGTGCAGTTTTGGTCCCCTTATTTGCGGAAGGATATATTGGCCTTGGAGGGAGTACAGAGAAGGTTCACCAGGTTGATACCGGAGATGAGGGGGTTAGCTTATGAGGAGAGATTGGGTAGATTGGGCCTGTACTCGTTGGAGTTTAGAAGGCTGAGGGGAGATCTTATAGAGACATATAAGATAATGAAGGGGCTAGACAGGGTAGAGGCAGAGAGATTCTTTCCACTTAGAAAGGAAACAAGAACTAGAGGACACAGCCTCAAAATAAGGGGGAGTCAGTTTGGGACAGAGTTGAGGAGGAACTTCTTCTCTCAGAGGGTAGTGAATCTCTGGAATTCTCTGCCCATTGAAGCAGTGGAGGCTACCTCGTTAAATATGTTTAAGTCACAGGTAGATAGATTTCTGATCAATAAGGGAATTAAGGGTTATGGGGAGCGGGCGGGTAAGTGGAACTAAACCACTATCAGATCTTGTTGAATGGCGGGGCAGGCTCGAAGGGCCAGATGGCCTACTCCTGCTCCTATTTCTTATGTTCTTATGTTCAACAGTATTCTGTTATTTATAAAGTGCTTTGGGATGTCCCAAGGTTGCAAAAGGCACTACATAAATGCAAGTTCTATCAAATTATTTTCAGGACATTAAAAACAGTCTAAAGGAATCGTACATGTTATTTTCATTAATTTGTTAAGATTGTTCTTATCAAACTTAAATGTTATGGGCTGGGGAACGGAGTATTTATCCATTTTTGGCACCCAGTCTCTACAACAGATACTGCAGCGTCAAGTCAGGCACAGAATGGCCCTTGGAGTAAAACTCTTCCTGCTCTGACTCCAGAAATGGGCTTTGTTATTACCATTGGGAAAGTAAGGAGGATTGACAAAACAACCTTCACAAAGAGGAATGCAAAGTGATGCATTTGGGGGTAAAAACGAGAATAGGCATTATGAATAAGGGAAGTCCTGCGACGCGGGGGGAAACGTCTCTCCCCCTAGGCCAGAGGTTCTGGGTTCAAGTCCCACTTCAGGACTTGATGGCCACAAGGAAGGTGCCTTCATAATGTGGTCAAAGAGGCTGTTTCTCAGCCCGTAACTCCTGGTGTGAAGAGCGGGAGAGTTCCCTGCCTAGCCAGAAGGTATTGGCAAACCACTGCAGCACATATATAATTGGTGGGATTTCATGAACCAATTGAATGGAAGCGCATGGTTGTCAATGTCCTCTCAGGTACCTGGAGTAGGAGGAGTCTAACAAATTGGTGTAATTTTAAACAGGAACAGAGAGACCCAGGGATTTATTTTATTCATGGAAATGTAGAGTAGGATTTTTTGGATGAAGGGAGGTGGGGTGGTGTTTGGCAGGGATTACATCCCCACCAATGTTAGCTGTCCCATAACCAATTAACAACTCCTTGCTGTGATTGATTTTGAACTTCCAGCTTCAAAGCAGCATTACCAATATGGCTCAGATATTGAGAAGTGATCCACCGTTCATCCTTGTCCTTCCCAAGGATTCTTTAATTGAATTCCAGCCATCGCTGGGTGTTAATTAGATTTTTTCCATGTTTTCTTTTAGGTTTCCTGGTTTTCACAGGTTCTCACCTGACAGCACAATGGTACAATAACTCATATTAGACAATGATGTTTAGATTTATTTCTTTTAATAGAATTTATTATTTATTTATTAGTCACAAGTAGGCTTACATTAACACTGCAATGAAGCTATTGTGAAAATCCTCTAGTCACCACACTCCGGCACCTGTTCGGGTACATTGCGAGAGAATTTAGCATGGCCAATGCACCCTATCCAGCACGTCTTTCGGACTGTGGGAGGAAACCAGAGCACCCGGAGGAAACCCACACAGACACGGGGAGAACGTGCAAACTCCGCACAGAGAGTGACCCAAGTCAGGAATCGAACCCGGATCCCTGGCGCTGTGAGGCAGCAGTGCTAACCACTGTGCCACTGCGCCACTGTGCCACACACTGTGCCACCATGCCACACACTGTGCCACTGTGCCACACACTGTGCCACCATGCCGCACACTGTGCCACTGTGCCACACACTGTGCCACCATGCCGCACACTGTGCCACTGTGCCACTGTGCCACACACTGTGCCACTGTGCCACACACTGTGCCACCATGCCGCACACTGTGCCACCGTGCCACTGTGCCACCGTGCCACCAAGTAGCTGAGCAGTTCTGCTGCAGGATAAACAAATCTAAATCTGTATGTTCAAATTTCACAGTGACAGTTTGGGAAGTTGAATCCAGTAAATCCGGTAACGCATGAACTGGGACCAGGGAAAGTGACCGTGAAAGCTACTAGATTGTCACCAAAAGCCCAAGGAATTCATTCACCCAAGGAAATCAGCTGTCTTTGGCTGGTCTGGCCTACGTGTGACTCCAGAACCACATCTTTATGGCTGATTCTTAATCCATTCCCAGTTGTTAAAAAATAAGTGATTGCTTCAGATTAAAGGCCAATGCCACCATCCAACTGCTGAGGACGGACAATGAGTGCGGCCTTGTTGGTGTCACCCACAAATAAAATATACCGGGGAAGATTGAAGCTGTGGGACATTGAAAGGAAAAGACATCTAAAGGCAGCGCTGAAAAAAGACTTTGGCCAGAACTTTCTGTTTTTTCTCTCCGGCGGGATCTTCTGGTCCTGCCGCTGGCAACCCCCCAACCCCCCCGGCGTTTCCCGGCAGCAGGGGTTGCGTAGAAAAAGGAAATCCTGTTGACAGTGGCAGGATCAGAAGATCCCAGCAGCGGCCAATGGCGGGCCACCTCCGTCACCGTGGAAACACACCGTGGGAGCCATGGAAAATCCCACCCTTCCTTTCTGATTGTAGTACAACCTCCATTAGATTCTCTGTTTGGCCTGCGTGTAAAAGAAATGCATGGGAACCACATGGACATGACGTAAACCAAGGAAAATACCACCATCATTCTCTCTAAACCTTTACATAGAGTCAGAGAGATATACAGCATGGAAACAGGCCCTTCAGCCCAACTTGTCCATGCCAACCAGGTTTCCAAACTGGACTAGTCCCATTTACTGAGGTAGTATGGGCTGAGGATAAAAACAGGAAAGGAGAGGTCACCCTGTTGGGAGTTTTCTATAGGCCTCCAAAAAGTTCCAGAGATGTAGAGGAAAGGATTGCAAAGATGATTCTGGATAGGAGCGAAAGTTGTTATGGGGGACTTTAACTTTACAAATATTGACTGGAAAAGCTATAGTTCGAGTACTTTAGAGGGGTCAGTTTTTGTCCAATGTGTGCAGGAGGGTTTCCTGACACAGTATGTAGATAGGCCAATAAGAGGCGAGGCCACATTGGATTTGGTACTGGGTAATGAACCAGGCCAGGTGTTAGATTTGGAGGTAGGGGAGCACTTTGGTGATAGTGACCACAATTCGGTTACATTTACTTTAGCGATGGAAAGGGATAGGTATATACCAAAGGGTAGGAGTTATAGCTGGGGGAAAGGAAATTATGATGCAATTAGGTGAGCTTTAGGATGCATAGGTTGGGGAAGGAAACTGCAGGGGATGGGCACAATTGAAATGTGGAGCTTGTTCAAGGAACAGCTACTGCGTGTCCTTGATAAGTCTGTACCTGTCAGGCAGGGAGGAAGTGGTCGAGCGAGGGAACCGTGGTTTACTAAAGAAGTTGAATCTCTTGTGAAGAGGAAGAAGGAGACTTATGTAAAGATGAGACGTGAAGGCTCAGTTAGGGCGCTTGAGAGTTACAAGTTAGCCAGGAAGGACCTAAAGAGAGAGCTAAGAAGAGCCAGGAGGGGACATAAGTCTTTGGCAGGTAGGATCTAGGAAAACCCTAAAGCTTTCTATAGGTATGTCAGGAATAAAAGAATGACTAGGATAAGATTAGGGCCAGTCAAGGACAGTAGTGAGAAGTTGTGCGTGGAGTCTGAAGAGATAGGAGAGGCACTAAATGAATACTTTTCGTCAGTATTCACGCAGGAAAAAGACAATGATATCGAGGAGAATACTGAGATACAGACTATTAGACTAGACGGGATTGAGGTTCATAAGGAGGAAGTTTTAGCAATTCTGGAAAGTGTGAAAATAGATAAGTCCCCCGGGCCGGATGGGATTTATCCTAGGATTCTCTGGGAGGCTAGAGAGGAGATTGCAGAGCCTTTGGCTTTGATCTTTATGTCGTCATTGTCTACAGGAATAGTGCCAGAAGACTGGAGGATAGCAAATGTTGTCCCCTTGTTCAAGAAGGGGAGTAGGGACAACCCTGGTAATTATAGACCGGTGAGCCTTACTTCTGTTGTGGGCAAAGTTTTGGAAAGGATTATAAGAGATAGGATTTATAATCATCTAGAAAGGAATAATTTGATTAGGGATAGTCAACACGGCTTTGTGAAGGGTAGGTCGTGCCTCACAAACCTTATTGAGTTCTTTGAGAAGGTGACCAAAGAGGTGGATGAGGGTAAAGCAATTGATGTGGTGTATATGGATTTCAGTAAGGCGTTTGATAAGGTTCCCCACAGTAAGCTATTGCAGAAGATACGGACGCATGGGATTGAGGGTGATTTAGTGGTTTGGATCAGGAATTGGCTAGCTGTAAGAAGACAGAGGGTGGTGGTTGATGGGAAATGTTCATCCTGGAGTTCAGTTACTAGTGGTGTACCGCAAGGATCTGTTTTGGGGCCGCTGCTGTTTGTCATTTTTATAAATTACCTGGATGAGGGCATAGAAGGATGGGTTAGTAAATTTGCGGATGACACTAAAGTCGGTGGAGTTGTGGACAGTGCGGAAGGTTGTTGCAGGTTACAGAGGGACATAGATAAGCTGCAGAGCTGGGCTGAGAGGTGGCAAATGGAGTTTAATGCGGAAAAGTGTGAGGTGATTCACTTTGGAGGGAGTAACAGGATTACAGAGTACTGGGCTAATGGTAAGATACTTGATAGTGTGGATGAGCAGAGAGATCTCAGTGTCCATGTGCATAGATCTCTGAAAGTTGGCACCCAGGTTGATAGGGTTGTTAAGAAGGCGTACGGAGTGTTCGCTTTTATTGGTAGAGGGATTGAGTTTCGGAGCCAGGAGGTCATGTTGCAGCTGTACAAAACTCTGGTGCGGCCGCATTTGGAGTATTGCGTACAGTTCTGGTCGCCGCATTATAGGAAGGATGTGGAAGCATTGGAAAGGGTGCAGAGGAGATTTACTAGGATGTTGCCTGGTATGGTGGGAAGGTCTTATGAGGAAAGGCTGAGGGACTTGAGGTTGTTTTCATTAGAGAGAAGAAGGTTAAGAGGTGACTTAATAGAGGCATACAAGATGATCAGAGGATTGGATAGGGTGGACAGTGAGAGCCTTTTTCATCGGATGGTGATAGCTAGCACGAGGGGACATAGCTTTAAATTGAGGGGTGAGAGATATTGGACAGATGTCAGAGGTAGGTTCTTCACTCAGAGAGTAGTAAGGGCATGGAATGCCCTGCCTGCAGCAGTAGTGGACTCGTCAACATTAAGAGCATTCAAATGGTTATTGGATAAACATATGGATGATATTGGAATAGTGTAGAGTAGAGGGGCTTTAGATTGGTTTCACTGGTCGGCACAACATCGAGGGCCGAAGGGCCTGTACTGCGCTGTAATGTTCTATGTTCTATTTGCCGGTGTTTCATATTGATATTTAACTTTACTTAGTAAATTTCTCCTGTCTTAACAGATTCAGTGATAATTACACGATACGGGGATGAGTTAAGGTGAGAAAACGACACCAACAATGAATTTCCTCGTGTGATCTGTAGATTAAATATCCTTTAATCTGCCCTGAATCACAGTAAGAAGTCTCACAACACCAGGTTAACGTCCAACAGGTTTATCTGGAATCACGAGCTTTAGGAGCGCTGCTCCTTCCTCAGGCGAGTGGTGTAGTCTGATAAGTTGACAATGGACTTCCCTGCAGTGGTACTGTTTTCTACTGTGGTACCGGGGGAGGCTTGGTTGCTGCTGGTGGTGATGCCGAGTTTCTCAAGTTTCCTGTTCTTGGTGTGCATGTAGATGGCGTAGTTCCGTTGTCTCGTCTGCTTGGCAGAGTTTCGCAGCTGGTCTGTGTCCTGAGCGCAAGTTGAGAATATGGACTCTATCTTGGTTTCCAGGTCTGCTTTGGAGCTGGTGTACGAGGTGGTTGAGGAGCGTGAGAGAGGTGCGACGGCAAAGTCTCTCAGCGTAGTCTGTGTTATAGGTCGACTTGAGTGGGTTCGTGATCTGTAGACCCTTTTGGGATCTTGTCTGCTTTCTTGCATCTTTGTAGAAACTTGATGTCTGTGTTGATATGCGTGATCTTCTTGGAGATCCTCTCCACTTGCAGCCGGCAGTTTGCAATGTCGGTGGTAGCCATGATGTGGAGTTGCTGACGTTGGACTGGGGTGGGCACAGTAAGGAGTCTCACAACACCAGGTTAAAGTCCAACAGGTTTATTTGGTAGCACGAGCTTTTGGAGCGCTGCCCCTTCATCAGGTGAGTCTGATTTGATTTGATTTGATTTATTATTGTTACATGTATTGGGATACAGTGAAAAGTATTGTTTCTTGCACACTATACAGACAAAACATACCGTTCATAGAGAAGGAAAGGGGAGAGTGCAGAATGTAATGGTACAGTCATAGCTAGGGAGTAGAGAAAGATCAACTTAATGCGAGGTAAGTCCATTCAAAAGTCTGGACTTTAACCTGGTGTTGTGAGACTACTTACTGTACCTACCCCAGTCCAACGCCAGCAAATCCACATCATGGCCACCATTGAATCACAAGGACTGCTGTAACCTGAGCAAAAGTGGCATCAAAATAGCCCCCAAATCTCAGTCACACAAGTGGATGTCAAACTGCCAAGTGAAAAAGAACAAGTCAAGTCCGGACAGGTGAACATTTCATATTCAGGAATGTGAAATCCTTCCAGTAAACTGCGTCATGAGTCATTAACTTGATGGATGGGAATCGGAACAGGATACAGGAGGCAGGTTCTGTCTCCTCACCCCCAGAATCCAATTGTAAAAAGCAGCTTGTTTGGACACTGCCACACGGCTAATCCGCTGTTTGGACTTCCGCTCCCATATAAAAGACTCCTTGATCTTTCTCTACACCCGAGCTATGACTGTAACACTACATTCTACACCCTCTCCTTTCCTTCTCTATGAACGGTATGCTTTGTCTGTATAGTGCGCAAGAAACAATACTTTTCACTGTATGCTAATACATGTGACAATAATAAATCAAATCAAATCAAAATCAATTAGAAAAGGCTTCAGAGAAATATTCTGATTTGATTTGATTTGATTTATTGTCACATGTATTGGGATACAGTGAAAAGTATTGTTTCTTGCGCATTATACAGACAATGCACACTGTTCATGGAGTACATAGGGGAGAAGGGTTTGATTTGATTTATTAATGTCACATGTATTAACATACAGTGAAAAGTATTGTTTCTTGCGCGCTATCCCAACAAAGCATACTGTTCATAGAGAAGGAAAGGAGAGAGTGCAGAATGTAGTGTTACAGTCATAGCTAGGGTGTAGAGAAAGATCAACTTAATGCGAGGTAGGTCCATTCAAATGTCTGACAGCAGCAGAGAAGAAGCTGTTCTTGAGTCGGTTGGTACGTGACCCAGACTTTTGTATCTTTTTCCCGACAGAAGAAGGTGGAAGAGAAAGTGGGGGCAATTCTCCCCAAAAAATTCTAAGTGCTGAATTTGCGGGAAGAATGGTGTAGGTCACGGTTGTTTTTTCAGTGGGAGTTCAGACCCGAATCTCCGCACTCTGTGCAATGCAGAGGTCACAATCGTGAATATCATTAAAAGCTCAGGGAGCGGGGCCTATTCTCGTTGGAGTCTGACAGTTCCAGAACTCTGCGCATGCGCTGTGGCCCCAATCTGTCAGATCGCAGTTTGCTGGCCAGCCCGGGACCCCCGCAGTGCTGCCCGCCACCCACCCCCACGGCCCGATCGCAGCCCCCACAAGCATTCCCGGGCTAGCCCCGATCCCCCGTCTGGGAGCACCCTGATCTCCAGACCCCCTCCCCGGCAGTGATGATCCCCGTCACCCCCTACCCCGGCAGACCCCCCCCACTAATGGGGGGCAGACCCCCCAGGAGGCAAAAGCCCCCCAGCCCGGCAGACCCCCTCAAGCCCGCCCCAATCGTTGGCCTCCCTCCAGCCCCGACTGATCCCAATGCAGAGTGGCAACAGGACACCCCACCCCTACTGATTGCCCTTTTGGCCCTGCCCCTAATAGGCCCCACCCCCTGGCACTGCCCGATGCCTGGTGGGCAGTGCCAAGGTGTCCCCTGGGCATGGGCACTTTGTCCCTTGGGCAGTGCCAGGGGGCACAGGCTGGCACTGCCAGGGGTCCATGTCCAGGGGGCACCACCCCTCCACCACCCGACCCCCTGGGCGGCACTGATTGCCCCCCTTCACTCCAGCGGGGTCTCCAGCTAGTTCCCCAAAAGTGGGGAGCTATTCTAACCCCACCAAAGTGGAATTGTACTGGCGGGGTGACATGCTATCGGACCCAGAGAATTCAGTCCCGGGCCAAATAATCACATTTAAATTACATTGAAAATAGATTTAAAGAACTTACCTGGTCTTCCAGCCGGTTTCCTGCGTTGTCCCGCCACGCCCGATTTCTGGAGGTGGGAGACGTGCATGCGCTGGGAACACATGCGCGAATTCCGCAAATCAGCGCACACGCAAATCTACCGACCGAACTCGCCAAAACATTAGTGGGTCAGAATGGGAGAATCGCCAACAGGTATGTCCGGGGTCGTGCATTTGTCACTTGGTTGTGTAGAATTGGCACAAATCTATTTGCATCTCATTTAAGATGCTGGTCTGAATCTGTTGCTATATCTTTCCATTTGAAATATTTGGAGACATTGGGTAAAGGTTTAAGAGCAGTTGGATAAAGAGCAAGGAACTCGGTGGAAATCTTCAGGGTGTCTCACAGGCACATTGGACTGAATGCACCTCTTCTGACCCGACAATCTATGAGATCCCCCACACATCCAAAGTTTGGATGTGTGCTCGAAATCACGCAAGAAGAAATCTGGTACGTGTTGCCACGTCATCGTGCACTTGTACACTATTTCACTCAGCGGCTGTGAGTGGAGGTTGGATGTGCACCAGCTGACAATTAAGATGTGGAGTTAAGAACATAAGAACATAAGAAATAGGAGCAGGAGTAGGCCATCTAGCCCCTCGAGCCTGCCCCGCCATTCAATAAGATCATGGCTGATCTGAAGTGGATCAGTTCCACTTACCCACCTGATCCCTATAACCCCTAATTCCCTTACCGATCAAGAATCCATCTATCCGTGATTTAAACATATTCAACAAGGTAGCCTCCACCACTTCAGTGGACAGAGAATTCCAGAGATTCACCACCCACTGAGAGAAGAAGTTCCTCCTCAACTCTGCCCTAAACTGACCCCCCTTTATTTTGAGGCTGTGCCCTCTAGTTCTAGTTTCCTTTCTAAGTGGAAAGAATCTCTACACCTCTACCCTATCCAGCCCCTTCATTATCTTATAGGTCTCTATAAGATCCCCCCTCAGCCTTCTAAATTCCAACAAGTACAAACCCAATCTGCTCAGTCTCTCCTCATAATCAACACCCCTCATCTCTGGTATCAACCTGGTGAACCTTCTCTGCACTCCCTCCAAGGCCAATATATCCTTCCGCAAACAAGGGGACCAATACTGCACACAGTATTCCAGCTGCGGCCTCACCAATACCCTGTATAGATGCAGCAAGACATCTCTGCTTTTATATTCTATCCCCCTTGCGATATAGGCCAACATCCCATTTGCCTTCTTGATCACCTGTTGCACCTGCAGACTGGGTTTTTGCGTCTCATGCACAAGGACCCCCAGGTCCCTCTGCACAGCAGCATGTTGTAATTTCTTTCCATTTAGATAATAATCCAATTTGCTATTATTTCCTCCAAAGTGAATAACCTCGCATTTGTTAACGTTATACTCCATCTGCCAGATCCTCGCCCACTCACTCAGCCTGTCCAAATCTCTCTGCAGACCTTCTACGCCCTCCACACGATTCACTTTTCCACTTATCTTTGTGTCGTCTGCAAACTTTGTTACCCTACACTCAGTCCCCTCCTCCAGATTGTCTATATAAATGGTAAATAGTTGAGGCCCCAGTACCGATCCCTGCGGCATGCCACTAGTTACCATCCGCCAACCAGAAAAGCATCCATTTATTCCGACTCTCTGCTTCCTGTCGGATAGCCAATCCCCAATCCACGCTAACACCCTACCCCCAACCCCGTGTGACCCAATTTTCTTCAGCAACCTTTTGTGAGGCACCTTATCAAACGCCTTTTGGAAATCCAAAAACACCGCATCCACCGGTTCCCCTCCGTCAACCGCACTAGTCACATCTTCATAAAAATCCAACAAGTTCGTCAAGCACGACTTTCCCCTCATGAATCCATGCTGCGTCTGCTTAATCGAACCATTCTTATCCAGATGGCCTGCTATTTCTTCTTTAATGATGGATTCCAGCATTTTCCCAACTACAGACGTTAAGCTAACCGGCCTGTAGTTACCCGCCTTTTGTCGATTTCCTTTTTTAAACAGCGGCGTAACATTAGCCGTTTTCCAATCCGCCGGCACTACCCCAGAATCCAACGAATTTTGATAAATAACCACTAACGCATCCGCTATTACCTCTGACATTTCTTTCAGTACCCTGGGATGCATTCCATCCGGGCCCGGGGACTTGTCCACCTTCAGTCCCGTTTGCCTACCAAGCACTGCCTCCCTGGTAACATTAATTGTATTGAGTACCTCTGTCCTACCAGGAACGCTGCTCCTTCCTCAGGTGATCACTTCTTACTGTGACAAGTAAGCAGGTAATTTAAATGGTTTGAATCCCGATTAACCAGGATTTTACTTTGCCGGTGTGAACTTTAGGTGAGCGAGTGGCCAACGCAGGCAGGCGACCAATGGGCTTTTGCCGATTTGTCTTCGCAGGAGGTATTTCTGTCAGTGGGATTGGTTCAATTGTTCAGACAATGAAGCTTGCTCTCAGGTTACCTTCAACAATTGTTTCATTGTCTGTACGCAGCATTTAACTAATCCATTTGAAGATAGTTGCAGGAAGAAGCCATTCGGCCCTTCGAGCCTGCTGCACCATTCATTACGATCATGGCTGATCATCCAACTCAATAGTCTAATCCTGCTTTCCCCCCATAACCTTTGATCCCATTCGCCCCAAGTGCTGTATCCAGCCGCCTCTTGAATACATTCAATGTTTTGGCATAAACTACTTCCTGTAGTAATGAATTCCACAGGCTCACCGCTCTTTGGGTGAAGAAATGTCTCCTCATCTCCGTCCTAAATGGTCTACCCTGAATCCTCAGACTGTGATCCCTGGTTCTGGACTCCCCCACCATCGGGAACATCCTCCCTGTATCTACCCTGTCTAGTCCTGTTAGAATTTTATAGGTTTCTATGAGATTCCCCTTCATTTTCCATTTATTTCATGACTGTGCGGCCAAATTCTCCTCCAACTCGATTTTCAAGTTTGCTGACGACACCACCGTAGTGGGTCGGATCTCAAACAATGACGAGACAGAGTACAGGAATGAGATAGAGAATCTGGTGAACTGGTGCAGCAACAATAATCTCTCCCTCAATGTCAACAAAACGAAGGAGATAGTCATCGACTTCAGGAAACGGAGAGGAGAACATGCCCCTGTCTACATCAACGGGGACAAAGTAGAAAGAGTCGGGAGCTTCAAGATTTTAGGTGCCCAGATCTCCAACAACCTGTCCAGGTCCCCCCATGCTGACACTATAGTTAAGAAAGCCCACCAACTCTGTCTACACTTCCCGATGCCTCGGCAAAGCAGCCAGCATAATTAAGGACCCCACGCACCCCGGACATTCTCTCTTCCACCTTCTTCCATTGGGTAAAAGGTACAAAAGTCTGAGCTCACGTACCAACCGACTCGGTAGCACAGTGGTTAGCACTGCTGCTTCACAGCTCCAGGAACCTGGGTTCAATTCCCGGCTTGGGTCACTGTCTGTGTGGAGTTTGCACATTCTCCTCGTGTCTGCGTGGGTTTCCTCCGGGTGCTCCGGTTTCCTCCCACAGTCCAAAGATGTGCGGGTTAGGTTGATTGGCCGTGCTAAAAAAATTGCCCCTTAGTGTCTTGAGATGGGTAGGTTAGAGGGATTAGCGGGTAAAATATGTAGGGATATGGGGGTAGGGCCTGGGTGGGATTGTGGTCGGTGCAGACTCAATGGGCCAAATGGCCTCTTTCTACACTGTAGGATTTCTATGATTCTAAGAGCAGCTTCTTCCCTGCTGCTGTCAGACTTTTGAATGGATCTACCTTGGATTAAGTTGATCTTTCTCTACACCCTAGCTATGACTGTAACACTACATTCGGCACTCTCTCCTTTCCTTCTCTATGAACTGTTTTGTCTGTATAGCGCAGAAGCAACAATACTTTTCACTATATTAATACGTGTGACAATAATAAATCAAATCAAATCATTCTTCTAAACTTCAGTGAATATAATCCTAACTGAATTCAATCTCTCATATGTTAGTCCCACCGTCCCAGAAATCAGTCTGGTAAACCTTCTCTGCACTCCCTCTATAGCAAGAACATCCTTCCTTAGATAAGGGGATCAAAACTGTACACAATATTCCAGGTGTGGCCTTACCAAGGTCCTACATAATTACATCAAGTGGTGCTACCAAGCTACTCTTGAAATAGATATTGAAGTCCCTCACGCAGAGTATATTCTGCACCCTTGCCACCCTCAGTGCTTCCTCCAAGTGGTGTTCAACATGGAGGAGTATTAATTCATCAGTTATTGTTACCAGATGGAGGTTTCCTTGCCCATGTTTGACCTGGTGCCAGGAGACTTCATGGAGTTTGGAGTCAATGTTGACCATCTCCTGACTGTGTACCCTGTGCCGCTACCTCTGCTGGGCCTGCCCTGCTGGTGAGACAGGACAAACTCGGGTATGATGATGTCGGTTGGTATGATTCCGTAAGTAAGACCATGTCAGGCTGTTGGTTGACTAGTCTGTGAGACAACTCTCCCAATTTCTCCCAGGTGTTAGGGGGACTTTGCGGGTTCGACAGGGCTGGGTTTGCCCAGGCCAATGCAAGATGGTCCTTTATTTTTTTTCTTTGTAACGGTTGAATACAACTGAGTGTCTCACTCGGCCATTTCAGAGGGCAGTTAAGGGTCAACCACATTGTTGTGGGTCTGGAGTCACATATAGGCCAGACCAGGTAAGGATGGGAGATATTTTCCCTAAAGGATATTAATGAACCAGATGGGTTTTTATGACAATTGGCAATGGTTTCATGGTCATCAGTAGATTCTTAATTCCAGATGTTCCATTGAGTTTTGAACCCCAGAAGATTACCCTGGATCTCTGGATTATCAGTCCAGTGACAATACCAGGGCATCACCGCCTCCCCCTGGGGTGCCATTATTGTTCCCAAGTGGCTATCAAGTCACCAGCCAGTCAGCTGGACACCAATATCAACAGGAAGAGCAATCGTTCCATGAATGTTCAAATCGTGTGCGACTGCCGGACCCAGATTCTACAGGTCAGTGCGGGGCCTAGGTTTAGAACATAGAACATAGAACATTACAGCGCAGAACAGGCCCTTCGGCCCACGATGTTGCACCGACCAGTTAAAAAAAAAACTGTGATCCTCCAACCTAAACCAATTTCTTTTCGTCCATGAACCTATCTACGGATCTCTTAAACGCCCCCAAACTAGGCGCATTTACTACTGATGCTGGCAGGGCATTCCAATCCCTCACCACCCTCTGGGTAAAGAACCTACCCCTGACATCGGTTCTATAACTACCCCCCCTCAATTTAAAGCCATGCCCCCTCGTGCTGGATTTCTCCATCAGAGGAAAAAGGCTATCACTATCCACCCTATCTAAACCTCTAATCATCTTATATGTTTCAATAAGATCCCCTCTTAGCCGCCGCCTTTCCAGCGAAAACAATCCCAAATCCCTCAGCCTCTCCTCATAGGATCTCCCCTCCATACCAGGCAACATCCTGGTAAACCTCCTCTGCACCCTCTCCAAAGCCTCCACATCCTTCCTGTAATGTGGGGACCAGAACTGCACACAGTACTCCAAGTGCGGCCGCACCAGAGTTGTGTACAGTTGCAACATAACGCTACGACTCCTAAATTCAATCCCCCTACCAATAAACGCCAAGACACCATATGCCTTCTTAACAACCTTATCTACTTGATTCCCAACTTTCAGGGATCTATGCACACATACACCTAGATCCCTCTGCTCCTCCACACTATTCAAAGTCCTCCCGTTAGCCCTATACTCAACACATCTGTTATTCCTACCAAAGTGAATTACCTCACACTTCTCCGCATTAAACTCCATCCGCCACCTCTCGGCCCAACTTTGCAACCTGTCTAAGTCTTCCTGCAAACTACGACACCCTTCCTCACTGTCTACCACACCACCGACTTTGGTGTCATCAGCAAATTTGCTAATCCACCCAACTATACCCTCATCCAGATCATTAATAAATATTACAAACAGCAGTGGCCCCAAAACAGATCCCTGAGGTACACCACTTGTAACCGCACTCCATGATGAATATTTACTATCAACCACCACCCTCTGTTTCCTATCCGCTAGCCAATTCCTGATCCAATTTCCTAGATCACCCCCAATCCCATACATCTGCATTTTCTGCAGAAGCCTACCATGGTGAACCTTATCAAACGCCTTACTAAAATCCATATATACCACGTCCACTGCCTTGCCCCCATCCACCTCCTTGGTCACTTTCTCAAAAAACTCAATAAGGTTAGTAAGGCACGACCTACCTGCCACAAAACCATGCTGACTATCACCTATCAATTCATTACTCTCCAAATAACTATAAATCCTATCCCTTATAATTTTTTCCAACATCTTGCCGACAACAGAAGTGAGACTCACCGGTCTATAATTCCCGGGGAAGTCTCTGTTCCCCTTCTTAAACAATGGGACAACATTCGCTAACCTCCAATCTTCTGGTACTATACCAGAGGCCAACGACGACCTGAAGATCAGAGCCAGAGGCTCTGCAATCACTTCTCTTGCCTCCCAGAGAATCCTTGGATAAATCCCATCCGGACCAGGGGATTTATCTATTTTCAGACCCTCCAGAATATCCTGCACATCCTCCTTATCAACTGTAATACTGTCTATTCTACTCCCTTGCAACCCAGTGTCCTCCTCAGCTATATTCATGTCCCCTTGCGTGAACACCGAAGAGAAATATTGGTTCAATGCTTCACCAATCTCCTCCGGTTCCACACATAACTTCCCTCTGCCATCTATAACTGGCCCTAAACTTGCCCTAACCAACCTTCTGTTCTTGACATACCTATAGAACGCCTTAGGATTCTCTTTAACCCTATCCGCCAAAGTCTTCTCATGTCCCCTTTTAGCCCTTCTAAGCTCGCTCTTCAACTCCCTCTTAGCCAATCTAAAGCTTTCTAGTGCACTACCCGAGTGCTCACGTCTCATCCGAACATAAGCCTCCTTTTTCTTTTTAACCAACAAAGAAACTTTTTTGGTGCACCACGGTTCCCTAGCCCTACCAATTCCTCCTTGCCTGACAGGGACATACCTATCACAGACTCGCAGTAGCTGCTCCTTGAAAAAACTCCACATGTCGGACGTTCCCAGTCCCTGTAATCTCCTAGTCCAACCTATGTTTCCTAATTCTCTCCTAATAGCCTCATAATTACCCTTCCCCCAGCTAAAACCACTGGCCCGAGGTTCATGCCTATCCCTTTCCATCACTAAGGTGAACGTAACCGAATTGTGGTCACTATCACCAAAATGCACACCAACTTCCAAGTCTAGCACCTGGTCTGGCTCATTTCCCAGCACCAGATCCAATATAGCCTCACCTCTAGTTGGCCTGTCTACATACTGAGTCAAAAAACCTTCCTGCACGCTTTGAACAAAAACTGACCCCTCTAACGAGCTAGAGCTATAACAATTCCAGTCAATATTAGTCAAGTTAAAATCCCCCATAACAATTGCCCTATTACTTTCACTCCTAAGCAGGATTGACTCCGCAATCCTTTCCTCAACCTCTCTAGAACTTTTAGGAGGTCTATAAAAGACTCCCAACAGGGTGACCTCTCCTCTCCTATTTCTAATCTCCGCCCATACTACCTCAACAGATAAGTCCTCATCAAACCTCCTCTCTGACACTGTGATACAATCTCTGACCAATAATGCTACCCCTCCCCCTCTTCTACCTCCTTCCCTACTTCGACTAAAACATTTGAACCCCGGGACCTGCAGCATCCATTCCTGCCCCTGCTCTATCCATGTCTCTGAAATAGCCACAACATCGAAGTCCCAGGTACTGATCCACGCTGCAAGTTCACCCACTTTATTGCGAATACTCCTGGCATTGAAGTATACACATTTCAAACCCTGCTCCACCCCACCTCTGCAATGCCGTGCATTGCAGTCCCCATCCATGCATCCCTCACTTTCAGCCCCACTACTCAGGATCCCTCCCCCCCCCCGAATCAGTTTAAACCTCCCTGCATGGCCTTAGCAAATTTACCCCCCAGGATATTGGTCCCCTTCTGATTAAGGTGTAGACCATCCTTCTCATAGAGGTCACACCTTCCCCAGTACGAGCCCCAATTGCTTAAGTACCTGAACCCCTCCCTCCTGCACCATCCCCTCAGCCATGAATTCAAACCTTCCCTCTCCCTATTCCTCTCTAAACTATCCCGTGGTACAGGCAAGAGTCCAGAGATAACCACTCTGTCAGTCTTGGCCTTTAGTTTCCACCCCAACTCCATAAATCCCTGCCTAATATCCCCTTCCCCTATCCTCCCTATGTCGTGTGTCCCCACATGTACAATAACTTGTGGTTTATCTCCCTCCCCCCTAAGAGTCCTGAATACCCTGTCAGACACATCCCGGACCCCAGCCCCTGGTAGGCAACACACCAACCCTGAGTCCCTACCTTTAGTTCCGACCCTCCTATCTGTCCCCTTAATTGTGGAGTCCCCAATCACAAGGCCCAGTCTTTTACAGCCCCTAACCACCTGAGCTTTCTCACTCGGCTCACCCTTTGGTGGACTAGCCCACATCCCAAGAAAGAATAAAGAAATAAAAAGTTAAGGCGAATAGTGTCAATGCTTTGAAGGAAAACAAAGTTAAATAATGCTTTTCATGACCACTCTCAAGTCTCAAAGTGCCTTTCAGCCAATGAAGAACTTTCAAAGTGTAATCACTGTTGTGATGTAAGGGATGAGGCAGCCAATTTGTACACAGCAAGCTCCCACTGGCAGCAATGTGAGAATGAGAAGGTAATTGTTTTTTATGGTGTTGATTGAGGGATAAATATTGCCGAGGACACCAAGGATACCCCTGCTTTTCCCTGAGATTGTGCACGGGATCTTTTACATTCAGTCAAACAGGCGGATGGGACATCGGTTTAACATCTCATCTGAAAGGTGGCAGCTCTGACAGTGCGGCACTCCCTCTGTACTTCATGGAGAGCGAGATAAATATAGAACAGGTAAAGGAATGGAGTGCCCTGCTCGTAGTGTAAGATGAAATAGGGTGGGAGAAGGTTTATTTGGAGCATAATCATTTGCATGGACCTGTGGGCTGAATGGCCTGCTTCTGTGCTGTAAATTCAATGTAATCCCCACATTACTTGGATTGTCTGATAGCACAACTGTCACTTCTCATAACAGTACCCTGCCTTCGGCAAATTTTCCAAATGCCATTCCGAGAGAGATCATTTGGTGACAATTATGTAATTGGCAGACTCCAGTGCAGAGGTGATGTTTTATTCTGGCTGGAGTTCAATTACATTTTTAATGCGAGACATTCAAGGACTTTTAATTACTATTTTAGAGATCACAGTCTGTCCAGTTTTCTGTAAAAAACACATGATCAGGAGCTTTGATGGTATGTTGCATAAGCCAATGGTTTCCACTCTAGTTTTCTTCCTCCATCACAGAGGATTTGATTTGATTTGATTTATTATTGTCACATGTATTAGTATACAGTGAAAAGTATTGTTTCTTGCACGGTAGCACAGTGGTTAGCACTGCTGCTTCACAGCTCCAGGGTCCCGGGTTCGATTCCCGGCTCGGGTCACTGTCTGTGTGGAGTTTGCACATTCTCCTCGTGTCTGCGTGGGTTTCCTCCGGGTGCTCCGGTTTCCTCCCACAGTCCAAAGATGTGCGGGTTAGGTTGATTGGCCAGGTTAAAAATTGTCCCTTAGAGTCCTGGGATGTGTAGGTTAGAGGGATTAGCGGGTAAAATATGTGGGGGTGGGGCCTGGGTGGGATTGTGGTCGGTGCAGACTCGATGGGCCGAATGGCCTCCTTCTGCACTGTAGGGTTTCTATGATTTCTATGATTTCTATGATACAGACAAAGCATACCGTTCATAGAGAAGGAAAGGAGAGTGCAGAATGTAATGTTACAGTCATAGCTAGGGTGTAGAGAAAGATCAACTTAATGCGAGGTAGGTCCATTCAAAAAATGGTGGTGCACCAAAAAAGTTTCTTTGTTGGTTAAAAAGAAAAAGGAGGCTTATGTTCGGATGAGACGTGAGCACTCGGGTAGTGCACTAGAAAGCTTTAGATTGGCTAAGAGGGAGTTGAAGAGCGAGCTTAGAAGGGCTAAAAGGGGACATGAGAAGACTTTGGCGGATAGGGTTAAAGAGAATCCTAAGGCGTTCTATAGGTATGTCAAGAACAGAAGGTTGGTTAGGGCAAGTTTAGGGCCAGTTATAGATGGCAGAGGGAAGTTATGTGTGGAACCGGAGGAGATTGGTGAAGCATTGAACCAATATTTCTCTTCGGTGTTCACGCAAGGGGACATGAATATAGCTGAGGAGGACACTGGGTTGCAAGGGAGTAGAATAGACAGTATTACAGTTGATAAGGAGGATGTGCAGGATATTCTGGAGGGTCTGAAAATAGATAAATCCCCTGGTCCGGATGGGATTTATCCAAGGATTCTCTGGGAGGCAAGAGAAGTGATTGCAGAGCCTCTGGCTCTGATCTTCAGGTCGTCGTTGGCCTCTGGTATAGTACCAGAAGATTGGAGGTTAGCGAATGTTGTCCCATTGTTTAAGAAGGGGAACAGAGACTTCCCCGGGAATTATAGACCGGTGAGTCTCACTTCTGTTGTCGGCAAGATGTTGGAAAAAATTATAAGGGATAGGATTTATAGTTATTTGGAGAGTAATGAATTGATAGGTGATAGTCAGCATGGTTTTGTGGCAGGTAGGTCGTGCCTTACTAACCTTATTGAGTTTTTTGAGAAAGTGACCAAGGAGGTGGATGGGGGCAAGGCAGTGGACGTGGTATATATGGATTTTAGTAAGGCGTTTGATAAGGTTCACCATGGTAGGCTTCTGCAGAAAATGCAGATGTATGGGATTGGGGGTGATCTAGGAAATTGGATCAGGAATTGGCTAGCGGATAGGAAACAGAGGGTGGTGGTTGATAGTAAATATTCATCATGGAGTGCGGTTACAAGTGGTGTACCTCAGGGATCTGTTTTGGGGCCACTGCTGTTTGTAATATTTATTAATGATCTGGATGAGGGTATAGTTGGGTGGATTAGCAAATTTGCTGATGACACCAAAGTCGGTGGTGTGGTAGACAGTGAGGAAGGGTGTCGTAGTTTGCAGGAAGACTTAGACAGGTTGCAAAGTTGGGCCGAGAGGTGGCGGATGGAGTTTAATGCGGAGAAGTGTGAGGTAATTCACTTTGGTAGGAATAACAGATGTGTTGAGTATAGGGCTAACGGGAGGACTTTGAATAGTGTGGAGGAGCAGAGGGATCTAGGTGTATGTGTGCATAGATCCCTGAAAGTTGGGAATCAAGTAGATAAGGTTGTTAAGAAGGCATATGGTGTCTTGGCGTTTATTGGTAGGGGGATTGAATTTAGGAGTCGTAGCGTTATGTTGCAACTGTACACAACTCTGGTGCGGCCGCACTTGGAGTACTGTGTGCAGTTCTGGTCCCCACATTACAGGAAGGATGTGGAGGCTTTGGAGAGGGTGCAGAGGAGGTTTACCAGGATGTTGCCTGGTATGGAGGGGAGATCCTATGAGGAGAGGCTGAGGGATTTGGGATTGTTTTCGCTGGAAAGGCGGCGGCTAAGAGGGGATCTTATTGAAACATATAAGATGATTAGAGGTTTAGATAGGGTGGATAGTGATAGCCTTTTTCCTCTGATGGAGAAATCCAGCACGAGGGGGCATGGCTTTAAATTGAGGGGGGGTAGTTATAGAACCGATGTCAGGGGTAGGTTCTTTACCCAGAGGGTGGTGAGGGATTGGAATGCCCTGCCAGCATCAGTAGTAAATGCGCCTAGTTTGGGGGCGTTTAAGAGATCCGTAGATAGGTTCATGGACGAAAAGAAATTGGTTTAGGTTGGAGGGTCACAGTTTTTTTTTTAACTGGTCGGTGCAACATCGTGGGCCGAAGGGCCTGTTCTGCGCTGTAATGTTCTATGTTCTATGTTCTATGTTCTAAAAGTCTATGGCAGCAGGGAAGAAGCTGTTCTTGTGTCGGTTGGTACGTGACTTCAGATCTTTGTCTCTTATTTCCGACAGAAGAAGGTGGAAGAGAGAATGTCTGGGTGTGTAGGGTACTTGATTATGCTGGCTGCTTTGCCGAGGTATACTGGCCGTCATACACCTCAGTGGACCTGCCAAAGATGTCACCTTTCCTTTCAGTAATCTACCTCCACTCACCTGATGAAGGAGCGGCGCTCCAAAAGCTCATGATTCCAATAAACCTGTTGGACTTTAACCTGGTGTTGTGAGACTTCTTACTGTGCCCACCCCAGTCCAACATCGGCACCACCACATCTCAGTAACCGCCAGTGCGCCACTGAGTGTCTGAGCTGACACTTACTATTAAGTAGCAAGCACGATCCTGAGTTCTAGTTGAGTTTTGTTCCGTCTTTACCCAGGCCAGCAATGACTGAAGTGTAAGGAGATCTGAGTACAGGCAGAATGGGCTGAAGGGTAAGAGAGCAGGGATGAGGAGGAATTTCTTCTCTCAGAGGGTAGAGAATCTGTGGAAATCGTTACTGCAGAGGACTGTAGAGGCTGGGTCGTTAAGTATGTTCAAGCCTGAGACAGATTTTTAATCGGGAATCAAGGGGTTCTAGGGAGAAGGTGGGAAAGTGGAGTTCGTAGAAATCATAGAAATCATAGAATCCCTACAGTACAGAAAGAGGCCATTCGGCCCATCGAGTCTGCACCGACCACATTCCCACCCAGGCCCTACCCCCATATCCCTACATATTTTACCCGCTAATCCCTCTAATCTGCGCATCCCAGGACACTAAGGGGCAATTTTAGCATGGCCAATCAACCAAACCTATCTTTGGACTGTGGGAGGAAACCGGGGCACCCGGAGGAAACCCACGCAGACACGAGGAGAATGTGCAAACTCCACACAGACAGTGACCCAAGCCGGGAATCGAACCCAGGTCCCTGGAGCTGTGAAGCAGTAGTGCTAACCACTGCGCTACCGTGCCACCACGGTAGTTGAGGATTATCAGATCATTCATGATCTGATTGAATGACAGAGCAGACTCGATGGGCCGAATGCTGTTCCTATGTCTTCAGCTTTAATCATCGCACAGTACAAGTACTGATAGTGGCTACAGAATTGACTCTTAAAAAGCAATCTTGCGCTGGAGACAGGATAGTGTGAGGAGGCGAGGTTAACAGACAGGTCGATGCAAACAGAGGATCGTAGCTCAAGACAATGAAGTAAAGGCCACAGAATAACAGTAACAGAACTAGGAGCAGAAATTCTTACCGTTTTTAAGTTTGTCTAGTTTTCGATAAATTTGAGGATAAACTAATGAGAGGAATTCCAAAGGGAGTGCGACAATTTTGGGGCAAACCAGATTTTTATTGAAAATGCACTTGCAGATGGGACTTCAGATTAAAGTGAGGCAAAAGGCTTTGAAGAGCGACAGGGGATTACAGATGTATTCCCAGCCTGGTTAATCAAATAGGCCCTGACAGAAAAATGATGCTATATCTAAAGAACAGACAGAACAATTGTAAAGCTTCATTGCCCAGTTAAACTTGTTGAACACTCAGGCCCTAATTTTACTGGCACAGTGAGAGAATGGCGCACTGGCGGTTACTGAGATGTGGAGGTGCCTATGATGGACTGGGGTGGGCACAGTAAGAAGTCTCACAACACCAGGTTAAAGTCCAACAGGTTTATTGGAATCATGAGCTTTCGGAGCGCCGCTCCTTCATCAGGTGAGTGGAGGTAGATTACTGAAAGGAAAGGTGACATCTTTGGCAGGTCGCACTCCCTTTGGAATTCCTCTCATTAGTTTATCCTCAAATTTATCGAAAACTAGACAAACTTAAAAACTGTGAGAATTTCTGCTCCTAGTTCTGTTTCTGTTATTCTGTGGTCTTTACTTCATTGTCTCACGTGAGAACACCATCTACCAGGTACACGGTACCTACTCTTGCAACTCGGCCAACGTTGTCTACCTGATACGCTGCAGGAAAGGATGTCCCGAGGCATGGTACATTGGGGAGACCGTGCAGATGCTATGACAACGGATGAATGAACACCGCTCGACAATCACCAGGCAAGACTGTTCTCTTCCTGTGGGGGAGCACTTCAGCAGTCACGGGCATTCAGCCTTGGATCTTCAGGTAAGTGTTCTCCAAGGCGGCCTTCACGACACACGACAGCGCAGAGTCGCTGAGCAGAAACTGATAGCCAAGTTCCGCACACATGAGGACGGCCTGAACCGGGATGTTGGATTTATGTCACATTATCAGTAACCCCCACAGCTTTCCCCCTGATCTTGCAGGATCTCACTGGCTGTCCTGTCTGGAGACAATACACATCTCTTTAACCTGTGTTGAATGCTCCCTCCACCCACATTGTCTGTACCTTTAAGACCTGGCTGGCTGTAGGGATTCGCATTCTAATCAGTATTCTGTAACTTGCTGTTGTGTCTCTGTGCCCTGTTTGAGAGCACATTTCCACTCCATCTGATGAAGGAGCAGCGCTCCGAAAGCTAGTGGCTTGTGCTACCAAATAAACCTGTTGGACTTTAACCCGGTGTTGTGAAACTTCTTACTGTTTACTGGCACAGCCACCCTTGTAAGATCGCGCCCGGGGCCAGCGGGGATTGCCGTTCTGTGAGCCTCAGCTGCCCTGATTTCAGGGCGGCCGCACCGGTAAAATCAGAGCCTCAGCCTAGAACACATCTAGTTTTGATGTGATGGGAGTTATTTATTTATTAGTGTCACAAGTAGGCTTACATTAACACTGCAATGGAGTTACTGTGAAAATCCCCTAGTCACCACACTCCAGTGCGTGTTTGGGTACACTGAGGGAGAATTTAGCACGGCCAATGCACTTAACCAGCACATCTTTCAGACTGTGGGCGGAAACCGGAGCACCCGGAGGAAACCCACGCAGACACGGGGAGAATGTGCAGACTCCGCACAGACAGTGACCCGAGCCGGGATTTGAACCCAGGTCCCCGGCGCTGTGAGGCAGCAGTGCTAACCACTGTGCCACCGTGCCGCCTGTAACTATGAGCTATGAAGAAACACCATCAAGTCAAGAATGTTTTAAGAGTCAATAAAACATTTTATAAAACGTGTAGAGAAGCTTACTGAAGTACCGATCACAAAAATGGTGATACAAATCATTTTTAGGGATGCTTTAACTTAATCTTCCTGATGGATATTCCCATGCTGCCAGTTTCTGAATAATATCCTCCAGCTTGAGAAGCTAACAAAATAAAAAGGGTTATTTAAAGTATTCTGGTTGCTGAAACACTGGCTCTTGTGAAAGCAATAGATACGGGATCTCTGGGTCTGCTTTTATCTCACATAAAATCCATTCACTCACAGGGAGTTAAAATCAGGTACATTTTTGTCAAAAATGTTTAAGTGAGATCTTGTTCAATGGGCACCCTGAAGATAATATACCATTCAATGTTGTGGAGATAATGGTGCATTGTGAGATAATGTCCACGCTGTGAAAAGTGAGGAAAAGTTCCTGGCTGGAAATAAATGCTGGCGAGAAAAGAAATCTCTAAGATTGAATGAGTGGATGCAAGTCATTAACTGATGGATTGTTTTACAGCTTTACATGAATGTACAAAGAAGCTATTCGAGGCTCCCTCACAGATGCATCGCTCTATGTAATGCTTTGTACAGAATATTGAGCTCTTGCATTTAATTTGTTTTGACATTTTTGTTGTACATTTAAACTCTAATTTTTATTCAGAGAGCCAAGGAATGCTAGCGGATATTGTTAATGCTTCTCTCCCCTTAGGTGTTGTCCCTCTCTCCTTCAAATCTGCCATCTTTCCAATGAGGGGACATAGCTTTAAATTGAGGGGTGAGAGATATAGGACAGATGTTAGAGGTAGGTTCTTTACTCAGAGAGTAGTAAGGGCATGGAATGCCCTGCCTGCAGCAGTAGTGGACTCGTCAACGTTGAGAGCGTTCAAATGGTTATTGGATAAACATATGGATGATATTGGAATAGTGTAGATTAGAGGGGCTTTAGATTGGTACCACTGGTTGGCGCAACATTGAGGGCCGAAGGGCCTGTACTGCGCTGTAATGTTCTATGTTCTATCTTCATCTCTCTCCTCAAAAACATCCACTATCCTTGTAAACTTTCATCTTATCGCCAATCTCCCTCCCTTCTCCAAAGTCCTTGTTCCTTGAACATGATGACACCCCCCCAAGTCTGTTCCCAGCTGTCCCAGAATTCCATGGGTGCGGTTTAGTGGGCCCCTTAGTCACGGGACCTGTCACTGCCGCTAAACATCGTGAGAAGCCAAAAACGGCGTTTACGCTGGCGAGGTTTGGGAACACCATCTTCTGGGGCCCTCCCCAGGTGTTGCGATCAGGTTCACGACCAGCATGGGTGCAAACCTGATCAACATGAATCTGAATCCATTGGTATCTACTTAACAGGGTTAACGTCTTCAAACCTCATCAAGTCTTCCCACCAACCAGGCATGATGTCACGCTGGTGCGAGTGACAGCTGCCTTTAAAGCTCGCTGGCCTAGTGTGACCCCCCCACCCCCCTCACCAGGACACCAGGAGTGGGGCCTGAGAAGGCAGAGCAGATAGGGGCGGCAGGGGAGTGCAGGTCGGTAGGAGGGGAGGGAAAGGGGGAACTCTGCATTGGGGGCTGCAGGCTGGTCGGTGGGGGCCACTGATCAGGGGTTGAGGCCATTGATTGGGTGGGGGACTGACGGTCAGGGATTGGGGGCCACCAACCAGGAGGCCAGCGATTGGGGGAACAGATATTGGATGACTTTTTCCAGCTTTTTCTGTTTTTATTTCAGATTTCCAGCAGCTGCAGTATTTGTTTTAATTTTAGTTGTGGCCATCGCTTCAAAAAGATTTACAAACAAAGAACAAAGAAAAGTACAGCACAGGAACAGGCCCTTCGGCCCTCCAAACCTGTGCCGATCATGATGCCCCAACTATACTAAAAAAAACCTTCTGCCCTTACTCGGTCCGTATCCCTCCATTCCCTCCCTATTCATGGACCCATCCAGATGCCTCTTAAATGTTGTTAATGTGCCTGCTTCCACCACCTCCTCTGGCGGCGCGTTCCAGGCACCCACCACTCTCTGTGTGAAAAACTTCCCCCCCGCACATCTCCCTTAAACTTTCCCCCCTCTCACCTTGAACTTGTGCCCCTTGTAATTGACACTTCCACCCTGGGGAAAAAGCCTCTGACTATCCACCCTGTCTGTGCCTCTCATCATTCTGTAGACCTCTATCAGGTCTCCCCTCAGCCTCTGTCTTTCCAGTGAAAACAATCCTAGTTTATTCAACCTCTCCTCACAGCCAACGCCCTCGAGACACGACAACATCCTGGTGAACCTTCTTTGCAGTCTCTCCAAAGCTTCCACATCCTTCTGGTAGTGTGGTGACCAGAACTGCACGCAATACTCCAAATGCGGCCTAACCAAGGTTTTATATAGCTGCAACATGATTTCCCAACTCTTGTTCTCAATGCCCCGACATTGATATAACTGATCTCATATGCTTTGCTAACTGCTCTCCCACTATGTTCTGCTATCTTCAAATCTATGCACATTGACCCTCCGCCCCTGCACATTCTTTGGAACTGTGACATTGGGGCGGCACAGTGGTTAGCACTGCTGCCTCACAGCGCCAGGGATCCGGGTTCGATTCCCGGCTTGGGTCACTGTCTGTGCGGAGTCTGCACATTCTCCCCGTGTCTGCGTGGGTTTCCTCCGGGTGCTCTGGTTTCCTCCCACAGTCCAAAAGACATGCTGGTTAGGTGCATTGACCACGCTAAATTCTCCCTCAATGTACCCGAACAGGCGCCGGAGTGTGGCGACGAGGAGATTTTAGCAGTAACTTAATTGCAGTGTTAATGTAAGCCTACTTGTGACACTAATAAATAAACTTTAAAAAATTGAAAGTATATTTCTCTCCCTATACTTTAAGAAGCCCTGTTATCACAAGTTAGTCATTATTAGTCACAAGTAAGGCTTACATTAACACTGCAATGAAGTTACTGTGAAATTCCCCTAGTTGCCACAGTCCGGCGCCTGTTCGGGTCAATGCACCCCTAACCAACACATCTTTCAGACTGTGGGAGGAAACCGGAGCACCCGGAGGAAACCCATGCAGACACGGGGAGAATGTGCAGACTCCGCACAGACAGTGACCCAAGCCAGGAATCGAACCCGGGTCCCTGGCGCTGTGAGGCAGCAGTGCTAACCACTGTGCCGCCCACATCTTTAATAATAAATTCTAGCATTTTCCCTCTTGATGGCAAGCTAACTGATTTATAGTTGCCTGTTTTCTGTCTCTATCTCCTGTCCTGAACAGCGGAATGACAGTGTTGAGATGGCAGCCAGGTGCTTTTTGTTTTAGACAAAGCCAAAATGTGGAGAGATGTATAAAACATACCTCAGCCTCGTAGCTGTTCCCAAAAGCAATCTATTGTACATTTATCCACAAGCAGCGATCAAAGAAAACTGGAAGTCCGCAAAGTGTAACTGGTGGTGATTTAACCTGAGGATCGCTGCCCCTCAGAGGAGGGGGAAGGTTGTAAAAGCAGAGCCACCATGCATCACCTCAGTCAGGACAGGAATTGGAGACACATTATTGGTGTTGTTCTGCATCGCAAACTAGCCATCCAGCCAACTGCGCTCAACCTTATCAATTAACACAAGAAAGATCAATCAGTCCCAGCGACCCACCGTCTCTGCCCAGTGACTAAATGACTAAAGAAAAGTAAAGTTTATTTATTGGTCACAAGTAGGGGCGGCACGGTAGCACAGTGGTTAGCACTGCTGCTTCACAGCTCCAGGGGCCTGGGTTCGATTCCCGGCTCGGGTCACTGTCTGTGTGGAGTTTGCACATTCTCCTCGTGTCTGCGTGGGTTTCCTCCGGGTGCTCCGGTTTCCTCCCACAGTGCAAAGATGTGTGGGTTAGGTTGATTGGCTATGCTAAAATTGCCCCTTAGTGTCCTGGGATGCGTAGATTAGAGGGATTAGTGGGTAAAATGTGTAGGGATATGGGGGTGGGGCCTGGGTGGGATTGTGGTCGGTGCAGACTCAGTGGGCCGAGTGGCCTCTTTCTGTACTGTAGGGTTTCTCTGATTCTCTGATAGGGCTTACAAAGAACAAAGAACAGTACAGCACAGGAAACAGGCCCTTCGGCCCTCCAAGCCTGTGCCGCTCATTGGTCCAACTAGACCATTCGTTTGTATCCCTCCATTCCCAGACTGCTCATGTGACTATCCAGGTAAGTCTTAAACGACGTCAGCGTGCCTGCCTCTACCACCCTACTTGGCAGCGCATTCCAGGCCCCCACCACCCTCTGTGTAAAAAACGTCCCTCTGATATCTGAGTTATACCTCGCCCCTCTCACCTTGAGCCCGTGACCCCTCGTGATCGTCACTTCCGACCTGGGAAAAAGCTTCCCACCGTTCACCCTATCTATACCCATCATAATCTTGTACACCTCTATTAGGTCTCCCTTCATTCTCCGTCTTTCCAGGGAGAACAAGCCCAGTTTACCCAATCTCTCCTCATAGCTAAGACCCTCCGTACCAGGCAACATCCTGGTAAACCTTCTCTGCACTCTCTCTAAAGCCTCCACGTCCTTCTGGTAGTGTGGCGACTAGAACTGGACGCAGTACTCCAAATGTGGCCTAACCAGTGTTCTATACAGCTGCAACATCAGACTCCAGCTTTTATACTCTATACCCCGTCCTATAAAGGCAAGCATACCATATGCCTTCTTCACCACCTTCTCCACCTGTGCTGCCACCTTCAAGGATTTGTGGACTTGCACACCTAGGTCCCTCTGTTTCTATACTCTTGATGACTCTGCCATTTATTGTATAACTCCCCCCTACATTAGTTCTTCCAAAATGCATCACTTCGCATTTATCTGGATTAAATTCCATCTGCCATTTCTCCGCCCAATTTTCCAGCCTACCTATATCCTGCTATATTGTCCGACAATGTTCATCGCTATCCGCAGGTCCAGCCATCTTCGTGTCATCCGCAAACTTGCTGATAACACCAGTTACATCTTCTTCCAAATCATTTATATATATATCACAAATAGCAGAGGTCCCAGTACAGAGCCCTGCGGAACACCACTGGTCACAGACCTCCAGCCAGAAAAAGACCCTTCGACTGCTACCCTCTGTCTCCTGTGGCCAAGCCAGTTCTCTACCTCTACCTCTACATCTAGCTACCTCTCCTTGTATCCCATGAGCCTTAACCTTCTTAACCAACCTGCCATGAGGGACTTTGTCAAATGCCTTACTGAAATCCATATAGACGACATCCACGGCCCTTCCTTCGTCAACCGTTTTTGGCACTTCCTCAAAAAACTCCACCAAATTTGTAAGGCACGACCTCCCTCTTACAAAACCATGCTATCTGTCACTAATGAGATTGTTCCGTTCTAAATGCGCTGTGAAAATCCCCTAGTCGTCACATTCCAGCGCCTGTTCAGGTACACTGAGGGAGAATTTAGCACGGCCAATGCACCTAACCAGCACGTCTTTCAGACTGTGGGAGGAAACCGGAGCACCCGGAGGAAACCCACGCAGACACAGGGAGAATGTGCAGACTCCACACAGACAGTGACCCAAGCCAGGAATCGAACCCGGGTCCCTGGCGCTGTGAGGCAGCAGTGCTAACCACCGTGCCGCCCATTAGTTAACATTGTCTTTACTTTCGATTTCCAACATTTGTGCTGTTTTGTTTTGCAATCTCCCTCTTGGTCCAGCCTCATTCAGATATATAAATATGTATGTCCTAACACTTATCCCTATCCATCAACGATGATACAGACACATACACTTTCTACTTGTCTAATAAATACATTCATAACAAGCTCTTTTCAGAAACATTAATTATTTATGTGCTTTGTCCATTCTGTGACTATAACTCCCACATACTAACTACACCACCATGCCTCTGATTAGCATACCCCAGTCATATCTGTATTTTCTGTCTTTGTTATTACTAATTATTTAATTCCCCTCTCATTGTTTCCCTAGACAGGAAAACGACTTGCAATATATAGCACCTTTCGATCCTCCAAAGCGCTTCACAGCCAATGAAGTACTTTTTGAAGTGTTGAATGGAATGTGAAAGCCAATTTGTCCACAGCAATCTCCCAGGAACAGATACATGGTAACCAGATAATCTGTTTATTCGCATGGCGGGCATCGCTGGCTGGGCCAGCATTTATTGCCCACCCCTAACTGCCCTCCATTTCAGAGGGCAGTTGAGAGTCAACCACATTGCTGTGGCTTTGGAATCACATGTAGGCCAGACCGGGTAAGGACGGCAGATTTCCTTCCCTAAAGGACATTCGTGAACCAGATGGGTTTTTCCAACAATCGATTTGATTTGATTTGATTTATTATTGTCACATGTATTGGTATACCGTGAAAAGTATTGTTTCTTGCGCGCTATGCAGACCAAACATACCATTCATAGAGTACATAGAGGAGAAGGAAAGGAGAGGGTGCAGAATGTAGAGTTACAGTCATAGCCAGGGTGTAGAGAAAGATCAACTTAACATATGATAGGTCCAAACAAAAGTCTGACAGCAGCAGGGAAGAAGCTGTTCTTGAGTCGGTTGGTACGTGACCTCAGACTTTTGTATCTTTTTCCCGATGGAAGAAGATGGAAGAGAGAATGTCCGGGGTGCGTGGGGTCCTTAATTATGCTGGCTGTATTTCCGAGGCAGCGGGAAGTGTAGACGGAGTCAGTGGATGGGAGGCTGGTTTGTGTGATGGACAGTGGTTTCATGGTCATCATTAGACTTTATTTTAAAATTCCAGATTTTTTGTGTTGAATTCAAATTTGAATGGCTGAATGGTCTCCTCCTGCACTGTAGGGATTCTATGAATAATACAACGATATGATTAAAATCCATCAGAGACCACTAGAACAAGTCTTGGCTTTATTATCTTCTGGACTGGAAGCAGTTGCTACTCTGCCTCTTACAGCTTGTTCTGTTTGGTCCATCCTTCATACATAAGCCAAGATAATGAGGATAAGATATATCAGTGGAGGATCACGAGCGAATATGATGCAGTCCCCATCTGCAACCACCATGCAGTGTAGAGGCAGTAAGCGCCTCACAGGATACCAAGGCAGAGGGGGATCCGATGCTTATTTGCTCCCTTCCTAATGCAGAGGAGCTGATCTAAACCGCAGTTTATTTTTATTCATTCAGGAACATGGGCGTCGCTGGCTGGCCAGCATTTATTGCCCATCCCGAGTTGCCCGAGGGCAGTTGAGAGTCACCCACATTTGATTTGATTTGATTTGATTTATTATTGTCACGTATGTTACCATAAAGTGAAAAGTATTGTTTCATAGAAATCATAGAATCCTACAGTGCAGAAAGAGGCCATTCGGCCCATCGAGTCTGCACCAACCACAATCCCACCCAGGCCCGAACCCCATATCCCCATATTTATCCGCTAATCCCTCTAACCTATGCATCCCGGGACACTAAGGGGCAATTTAGAATGGCCAATCAACCTAGCCTGCACATCTTTGGAGAGTGGGAGGAAACCGGAGCAGCCGGAGGAAACCCACGGAGACACAGGGAGAATGTGCAAACTCCACATGGCTATACAGACAAAGCATACCATTCATAGAGAAGGAAAGGAGAGAGTGCAGAATGTAGTGTTACAGTCATAGCTAGGGTGTAGAGAAAGATCAACTTAATGCTAGGTAGGTCCATTCAAAAGTCTGATGGCAGCAGGGAAGAAGCTGTTCTTGTGTTGGTTGGTACGTGACCTCAGACTTTTGCATCTTTTTCCCGATGGAAGAAGGTGGAAGAGAGAATGTCCGGGGTGCGTGGGGTCCTTAATTATGCTGGCTGCTTTGCCGAGGCAGCGGGAAGTGTAGACAGAGTCAATGGATGGGAGGCAGTGTTGCTGTGGCTCTGGAGTCACATGTAGGCCAGACCGGGTAAAGACAGCAGATTTCCTTCCCTAAAGGACATCAGGACAGCAGATGGGTTTTGGCTCCAACTCCCTGCTGAGGTCTGCTTAATCAGCATATACTTCGAAAAGAAAGAATTTGTATTTAGAGAGCACCTCGGAACATCCCATCGTGCTTCACAATCAATGAGGTACCCCTGAAGTGTAGTCACTGCTGTAGTGTAGGGAAATGGGGAGTGAATTTACACACAGCAAGATCCCACTAACCGCAATGCAATAATAGCCAAAGCTGAGAGCTCCCTCCCTGGTCTCAGTTAGTCACTGCCTCAAGGTGCCACCGGCTGCTATGGAAAACATCTCCGACCGAAGGTTGACCGACAGAGGCTGCGAGCAGGAGAGAGCTGACGGAGCGACTAATGCTAAAAATTGCCTTTGCAGCTGGGAGCACACATCGTTTTCAATTCTTTAACAAGGACAGATGCTTCCTGTCAAACACAGCAGGCAGAGCCTTGCAAGATGAAGCATTAATGTTTAAGAAAGATGGTCTTATTAGAACAAGAGAGAAGAACATCAGTCATGTAAAAGACAGGTTAATAATGAAGATAAGAGGAGGAGGCCAGCCAGAGTGACCCAAGTATTAGCCAGATCCTGTAAATTAACTCAAGAACCAAAGGCAGGCTGTGCCGAGACAGTCCGTAATGTGTGGGATGTGGCAGCCCCATGGTTTTGTGTCATATCGCAGCTCCAGGCCGCTGACAAGTCATAAATTATACTCGCGTTGGCCAATCCCGCATCTTAGGCCAGAATTTTCACAAGCCCTTTCCTTCCTCCCTCACTTTTCTTCCCGGGAAGAAAAATATTTGTGAAAATTGCGAATCTGGGAAGTGAAGGATCCGGATGTGGGTCCCTCCACCTCAATGCTGCAGCCACTCTGATGCGCGATTAAATCACTCGGGAGGCTTGATCGTACCCGGGAAATAAAGGCTTTTATTACTAACAAGAATGGAGCATACTATATACAATACAATCCCAGACTAAAGGGTCTCCAGGCAGTGCAGTGACCTTTATACTCCTCCAGGTAGGCGGAGCCAACTGGAGTGTACCACAGAACAATATCAACAGGTAGAACAGCCCAACCCTAACCCCAACAGTGACAACAGTAACATATCTACAAACACCCATAGTGCTGACCATCTATGGTTCAGTACTCATAGTGGTAATCAACTATGGTTCACCACATTCACCCCTCCTTTAAAACAAAGGCCGGTGGGCAAAAAAACAGAACAACTGTTCATATATTCACAAGTTCAGTCGTATTGGAGGACCGCACCGTCTCTGCGACCTCCTCAACACTGGTGGTAGCGCCGGTTCTGGTGACCGTGGTGACCTTCTCTCCAAGGCGGTGTCCAGTGACTCCTCCAGTTCCTCACGGACAGGTGGACCACGAGGTGGCGACAATCTGCTGGACTTGGGCACGCCTCGAGGTGGTGACAATCTCCTGGACTCAGGCAAGCTGTACACGGGAGTAAGAGGATTAAGTGGTGGTCCCGATACTGCCCGCGCCGTGTCAGGAGGGGAGATAAAGGTCAAGGGGTCCCTAACTAGGGGTGTGGGAGCGACTGGGGTTTCCAAGTCCCCTGCAGGCGCCAGATCTCTAATAGAGACTGTGTCCTCTCGCCCGTCAGGATATGCCACATAGGCATATTGAGGGTTGGCGTGGAGGACCTGCAGTCTATCGGCGTCGTTTTGAATGGCTGTTGAGGCATCGATGTAGTCTTGAAAACACTTTAACCAATGGTCGAAAGTGTTCGACGCTCCTGCCGCACGTGGATCTAAAGTAAGCCGATCGGGTTTCAACATTTGCTCCATGGTTTTTTTTACCAAAATTTTGTTAGTAATAAAATTGATGCGCGATTAAATCACTCGGGAGGCTTGATCGTACCCGGGAAATAAAGGCTTTTATTACTAACAAGAATGGAGCACACTATATACAATACAATCTCAGACTAAAGGGTCTCCAGGCAGTGCAGTGACCTTTATACTCCTCCAGGTAGGCGGAGCCAACTGGAGTGTACCACAGAACAATATCAACAGGTAGAACAGCCCAACCCTAACCCCAACAGTAACTACAGTAACATATCTACAAACACCCATAGTGCTGACCATCCATGGCTCAGCACTCATAGTGGTAACCAACTATGGTTCACCACACACTCTTAATGCGAAGCTGCTGCAGTGACATTGGTTGGACTATTTAACAGTGCGAGGCAGCACTGCTGAGGATAATCATCCCTCTGTTCACACGTTTATTGCTATGTGGACGTCTGTACACACACATTCCGAGAGTACCGAGTGGGAGTGGGAGTGGGAAAGCTGACTCACTTCCCACATTCTACCCCCCTAATCTTCCCAAGCTCGGGGGGGGGAAGTGAGCCCAATCTTAGTGAGACTCGACCTTGGCACCGACTGGGGAACGATAGTCACACAGCCTCTTTCATGGACATTCCAAGGCATCTTACAGCGAGTGAAGCACTTTTTGAAGTGGTCACTGTTGTATTGTAGGGAATGCAAATTATGTCATAGAGTTATAGTCATCGAAGTTTGCAGCATGGAAACAGGCCCTTCGGCCCAACTTGTCCATGCCGCCCTTTTTTTTTAACCCCTAAACTAGTCCCAATTGCCCGCTTTTGGCCCATATCCCTCTATACCCATCTTACCCATGTAACTGTCTCAATGCTTTTTAAAAGACATGTGGACAGCAAGCTCTCACCTACAGCAGTGCAATAATGATTAGCTCATCTGTTTGGTTTCATTAGGTCGACTGAGTATTGGCTGGAACACTGGGGAGAATCGGGCAGTTTCACACCTGGGTGTTAACTAACTGTGTTTCAAGTGTGGGAGATGTCACAGTCATCCTGGCAGGAGCTGTCTCTTATCACCAGCTTCTCAACCCTGCCAACTTGTATTATTTCCCATCTCCATGTTGCCCCTCGGCCTCATGGTCTGAAAGCACAGCATCAGTTTCCCCATCTACACTAACCACATTCAGACCCAGCTGAGCGCCTCCCCGCTGAATCCCTTCACTGCCTGCCTGAGCTTCAGCAGTGGCTGAGCAGCGATTGCCTCCAGTGAGATATTAGGAGCCCCGATGCCATTGTCTTCAGTCCCCGCTACAAACTCCATTCCCTAAGCCCCATCGATACTATCCCCCTCCCTGGCAACTGTCTGAGGCTGAACCACAACCTTGACGCTATGTTTGGGACTCAGATAAGCTTCCAACCACATAGCCATGATGGCACAGTGGTTAGCACTGCTGCCTCACAGCGCCAGGGACCCGGATTCGATTCCCAGCCTCGGGTCACAGTCTGTGTGGAGTTTGCATGTTCTCCCCGTGTCTGCGTGGGTTTCCTCCGGGTGCTCTGGTTTCCACCCACAGTCCAAAGATGTGCAGTTTAGGTTGATTGGCCATGCTAAATTGCCCCTTAGTGTCAGGGGGTTAGCAGGGTACAGATGTGGGGTTACAGGGCTGGGGCCTGGGTGGGATTGTTGTGGGTGCCGAATGGCCTTCTTCTGCACTGTAGGGATTCTTTTATATGATTCGCATGGCCACGCCATCACGAAGACCACCCACTCCCACCTCTGCAACATCGCCCAACTCTTCCTCCCATTTTCCCCTGCTCAACCGCTGCGACAAATTTCATCCAGGAAAGAGACTGCAAATGCCAGCCTGGCACCCTGGCAATGCCAGCCTGGCACTGGACAGTGCCAAGAGGGTGGGGGCCTGAGGGGAGGGATGGGGCACCTATGGGGCAGGGCCTGAACGGGCGGGGCCAGATGGGACAGGGCTATGACGGGGAGGCAGAAGGAGCTGTGTAGGGGGGAGGAAGAGGGGAGTACTCTGCTGCGGTACAGAGGGATCTGGGCGTCCTGGTATGTGAATCAGAAAAGGTCAGCATACAGCTACAGCAAATAATTAGGAAGGCAAAAGGAATGTTGGCCTTTATTGAAAGGGGAATGATGTATAAAAATAGAGGAGTCTTGCTACAACTGCACAAAGTATTAATGAAACTAGAGTACTGGACACCTTATTTAAGGAGGGGACATGCTGCATTGGAAGCAGTTCAGAGACGGTCTATTAGACTGATTTTTGGGATGAGGTGTTTGTCTAATGAGCAGGTTGGCCAATAGCCATTGGAGTTTAGAGCAATGAGTGCTGCAACATATACAATTCTGAGGGTGTTAGATATTTCATGGGGCAACACGGTAGCACAGTGGTTAGCACTGCTGCTTCACAGCGCCAGGGACCCGGGGTGGCACAGTGGTTAGCACTGCTGCTTCACAGCGCCAGGGACCCGGGGTGGCACAGTGGTTAGCACTGCTGCTTCACAGCGCCAGGGACCCGGGGTGGCACAGTGGTTAGCACTGCTGCTTCACAGCGCCAGGGACCCGGGGTAGCACAGTGGTTAGCACTGCTGCTTCACAGCGCCAGGGACCCGGGGTGGCACAGTGGTTAGCACTGCTGCTTCACAGCGCCAGGGACCCGGGGTGGCACAGTGGTTAGCACTGCTGCTTCACAGCGTCAGGGTTCAATTCTGGCTTTGGGGTCACTGCCTGTGTCGAGTTTGCACATTCTCCCCGTGTCTGCGTGGGTTTCCTCCGGATACTCCGGTTTCCTCCCACATTCTGAAAGACGTGCTGGTTAGGGTGCATTGACCCGAACAGGTGCCGGAGTGTGGCGACTAGGGGAATTTCACAGTATCTTCATTGCAGTGTTAATGTCAGCCTTACTTGCCACTAATAAGTAAAAAAACTTTTTTGAGAGGGTGTTTGTATTGATCGAGGAGTCAATTACTACAGTGAGGGGGGGGGGAGGGATATCTTAGCAGGCTCCTCAACTGAGGCCTTATGGGTGGAACTTAAAAAGCACAAGGGTAATCAGGGAAAGACCAAAGTGGCGACCTGTGTGTGGAGCCGGAAGGTGAGGTATTAGATGAGTATTTTGCATCTGTGTTCACGATGGAGGACAATGTCGGTATCGAAAGCAGGGAGGGCAACTGTGATGTAATTGAACAGATTAGCATTGAGAGGGAGGAGGTGTTAGTGGTTTTAGGGGGTCTAAAAGTGGATAAATCCCCAGGCCTGGATATGTTGTATCCCCGGCTGCTGTGTGAGGCTAGGGAGGAGATTGCAGGGAGCCTGACGCTAATTTTCAAACCCTCTCTGGCCATAGGAGAGATGATGTGGAGATGCCGGCGTTGGACTGGGGTAAGCACAGTAAGGAGTCTCACAACACCAGGTTAAAGTCCAACAGGTTTATTTGGTAGCACAAGCTTTCGAAGCACTCACCTGATGAAGGGGCAGCGCTCCGAAAGCTAGTGGCTTGTGCTACCAAATAAACCTGTTGGACTTTAACCTGGTGTTGTGAGACTTCTTACTGCACAGGAGAGGTGCCAGAGGACTGGAGGACAGTCACTGGAGGACAGAGAATATCATTATTCAAGAAGGGAAGTAGGGAAAAACCAGGTAATTTGAGTTTAACATCAATGGGTAGGGAAATTATTGGAAATAATTCAGAGCCAGAATCAATCTGCACTTGGAGAGGCAAGGGTTAATTAAGGATAGTCAGCATGGCTTCGTCAGGGGGAGATCATAGCTCACAAATTTAATTGAATTTTTCGAGAAGGTGACTAGGTGTGTAGATGAGGGCAGTGCAGTTGATGCAGTCTATATGGACTTCAGTAAAGCATGGGAGACTAATCAGGGAGGTAAAAGCCATGGAATACAGGGTGATTTGGCTAATTGGATCCAAAACTGGTTTAGTGGCACCCTGGCAGTGCCCACTGGGTACTGGGCAGGGCCTGAGGGGAGGGGTAGGGCCACAAATGGGGTAGGGCCTGAAGGGGAGGGGCTATGATGGGGTGGGTCCATGACGGGGAGGCAGAGGGAGCTCTGTCGGGGGTGGGAAGAGTGGTATTCTATTGGGATGTTGGTGATCGGCCGGGGTGGTGATTGGGGACAGTGATTGGGGGGGGGGGGGGGGGGAATGTCCGGGGTGGGGGGGCGGGGTGGGGGCAAGTGACAGACCTCCCAGTGCACTGTGTACATGCAATGGCGCCCCCTGCAGCTCAGCAGCCGCTTCCCAGTGTGAATAGGCTCCGCCCACTCCCTCTGCTGCCTGGAATTACATCTGAGCTTGTTTTTTGTTCTAAGTGCCTTAGGATTGCGTCTGGAGCTCGCTCAGAAAAATGGGCATAATTCTCTTCCGCTTTCATGTTTGCTCAGCACTTAGAATCCTTTTGGCAAGATGGGGCCCTTAGACAATGACTCTCACTTGCTGCTTCCCTCTGCTGAACCCTGACTGTGAGTGAGGGCTTGTAACAGGGTCGGTAAGAGGGAGGATGCAAGTGAGGGAGCAAGTAGAGTGATCGCTGGTATTGTCAGCCAGCGGGGTGTGGTGACCAGAACTGCACACAGTACTCTAGTTGTGGCCTAATGAGTGTTTTATACAGCTCCATCATAACCTCCCTGATCTCATATTGTGTCCCTCGGCTAATAAAGGCAAGTATAGAACGTTGGTTCGGCCGCATTTGGAATACTGCGTCCAGTTCTGGTCGCCACACTACCAGAAGGACGTGGAGGCTTTGGAGAGAGTACAGAGGAGGTTTACCAGGATGTTGCCTGGTATGGAGGGGCTTGGTTATGAGGAGAGATTGGGGAAACTGGGGTTGTTCTCCTTGGAAAGACGGAGGATGAGGGGAGACTTAATAGAGGTGTATAAAATTATGAAAGGCATAGATAGGGTGAACGGTGGGAAGCTTTTCCCCGGGTCGGTGGTGACGTTCACGAGGGGTCATAGGTTCAAGGTGAAGGGGGGGAGGTTTAACACAGATATCAGAAGGACATATTTTACACAGAGGGTCGTGAGGGCCTGGAATGGGTTGCTGGGCAAGGTGGTGGAGGCGGACACACTGGGAACGTTTAAGACTTATCTAGACAGCTATATGAACGGAGTGGGAATGGAGGGATACAAAAGAGTGGTCTAGTTTGGACCAGGGAGCGGCGCGGGCTAATTGTTCTTTGTTTCTCGTTTCAAGGCTTCATTCTATGATCATCTTGCTGGTGCCAGTACAGAGCGAGACTGCGGATAGTCGGGGGCAGGGAATTCAGATGGTGTTCGTGGAAGTGGAAATGAATAGGGTTGGGAAGCATTTTCCGATCAGGGCCAGTGTGATCTCCTGGACTCGTTTCGATCGCCTCAGGGGGTCGGAGAGGAATTTCCCAGATTTTGTTTTCCCCATATTGGCCCTGGGGTTTTCACTCTGGGTTTTCGCCCCTCCCTGGAGATCACATGGTCTGGAATGGGGGGGTAGGGGTGAGTTAATAGGTTGTGATGAACAAAGCATCATAGCTGTGAGGGACAGCTCGGTGGATAGGATATTAGTATGTAGATAGGCTGGAAAATTGGGCGGGGATCCTGGATTCAGGATTCAATCCTGGACCGGGGAGCGGCGCGGGCTTGGAGGGCCGAAGGGCCTGTTCCTGTGCTGTATTGTTCTTTGTTCTTTGTATCCCATACGCCCCCTTAACCACCTTATCAAGCTGTCCCTCTGCCTCCAGTGAGTGAGAGTGTGGGAGACAGGCAGTGAGTGAGTGGGGGTTTAACAAGCTGGCTGCAGGTAGCTGGAGATTTGTGTACTGAATACTGCTCTGTGATACCATGGAAAATGAAAGGGGGTTATCTAAATATTCGTTTTTTTCTTATGTTGTAGTCTTAATATTGTTTGATATTTTAACTCCCCTGATGCGTATCATAACCTACTTTAATTTTACTTTCATTTCTCCATCCTCCTTACCGGCAGATTTTGCCTTGAGGAGAAACCTCATCACCTCCCCCCGCACCCCCCCCCCCCCACCCCCCCCCCCCCCCCCCCCCCCCCCCCCCCCCGTTAATACACCCCTCACTATACACACTGGCTTCATTCACTTCACTCTTTTCCCAGTGGGGTTTGATTACTTTGTAGTTCCTGTCTTGTGTGTCATTCCCTGGATCTAACATAATATTCCAGTCAGGAATCTGTTCTCAGTAATTACATCCCCCCTCCCTCCACCCCCCCCCCCCCCCCGACGCCCTCCCCACCCCTCCCCCCATCCCCCCACAAAGTTGAATCTGTGCTGTAGTCCTCCCATTATAAGCCCAATTTGAAATGCATCTACGATGTACATACTATTTGCAGAGTGTTCTCTGTAAGTATGTGGTTGTTACATTGTAAGAGATCTTGTATGGGCCCTCCAAGTGACTATGACTACTTGAGACATCTAACAGTCACGTATCATGTTGAGAAACACATTCAATGAATTAAATATCACAGTTTTATTGTTAGTTTTCTTCCGTCACACATTTACAGACCCCGCTCTGTCCTTGTACCGACTGTAACAGGTGTTTTTATTTCCACTTTGTACACCATCCCGTTTTCCCTGTCTCAATAATCATTGTATCCTTCACATGAAAGGCCGCATCCCTCTTCCCTTCTCTGAAACTTATGTGGTGAGTCCAGTTGTGTTTCTGGTCAATGGTAACCCCAAGGATGTTGACAGTGGGGGATTCAGTGATGGTTACACCATTGAATGTCAAGGGGCGGTGGTTAGAATGTCTCTTATTGGTGATAGTGTAGGTGCCATGTTGCTGGACCAGGTTCAGACGCTGTGCCATGGGTTCAAATCCCGTCTATGGCAGTTGCAATATAAAGTTTGGTGACCATGAAACTACCATTGATTGTTTCAAACAACCATCTGGTTTATCAGAGTTATAGAAAGTTTAGAATCATAGAAAGTTTACAGAAAGAGGCCGCTCGGCCCATCCTGTTTGTCCCGGCTGAACAATGGCCACTCAGCCTCATCCCTCTTTCCAGTATTCGGTCCGTATCCCTGCAGGTTACAGCACTCAAGGTGCAAATCCAGATGCTTTTTAAATGTGTTGAGGGTTTCTGCCTCTCCTACCCTTCCAGTGAGTTCCAGACCCCCCACATACATAATCCTCTGGGTGAAAAACCCTTTCCTCATCTCCCCTCTAACCTCTCTCCCAATCACTTTAAATCTTTGCCCCCCAGTTACTGATCTCTGTGCTAAAGTAAACAGGCCCTTCCCATCCACTCTCTCCAGGCCTCTCACTGTTTTGTACATCTCAGTCTAATCTCCCCTCAGCCTCCTCTGTTCCAAGGAGAACAATCCCAGCCTCTCCAATCTTCCCTCATAGCTGCAATTTTCCAGTCCTGGCAACATCCTTGTAAATCTCCTCTGAGCTCTCACTAACACAGTGACATCCTTTCTGTAATGAGGTGACCAGAACTACACAGTGCTCAAGTTGTGGCCTAACTAGTGTTTTATACAGTTCCAGCATAACCTCCCCCCTGCTCTTCTAGTCTATTCCTTGGTGAATAAATGAAAGGATTCTCTTTGCCTTCTCAACCACCTTACCCACCTGTCCTGCTACCTTCAGGGATTTGTGGACATTCACTCCAAGGTCCCTCACTTCCTCTACACCTCTCAGTCTCCTCCCATTTATCATATAATCATTTGCCGTGTTTGACTTCCCCAAATGTACTACCTTACACTTCTCTGGGTTGAATTTCATTTGCCACTTTTCTGCCCACCTGGCTAATGCCCTTTAGGGAAGGAAATCTGCCGTCCTTACCCAGCCTGGCCTACATGTGACTCCAGATCCACAGCAACGTGGTTGACTCTTAATTGCCCTCTGAAATATCATAGAATAGAATCCGTACAGTGCAGACGTAGGCCATTCGACCCATCAAGCCTGCACCAACAACAATCCCAACCTATCCCCATAACCCCAGTATTTACCCTAGCTAATCCCCCTAACTCTAAGGGAGAATTTATCATGGCCAATCCATCTAACCTGCACATCTTTGGAGTGTGGGAGGAAACTGGAGCACCCGGAGGAAACCCACGCAGACATGGGGAGAACGTGCAGACTCTGCACAGACAGTGACCCAAGTCAGAAATCGAACCCGGGTCCCTGCTAACCATTGTGCCACCGTGCTGCCCTGCAATACCTCCATCTTTAGACTTTCCTATAATTTCAGTCTTGATGTCTGGCTGTTGTCCCTCCTGTTTGAGGAACTTTCTTCTGCAGTCCACCCCAGCATATAGGACACAGCTTTATCATCAGAGGCTCACTGGGATCAATACTCTATACCAAAATATTTATCAAAGGCAAAGCGGACCAATCACTTTCACCCATAGTCAAAGAACAAGGAGTACAAACCCTCTGAACGCAGCAGAATTGATGCTGGAAGTTACCCTGCAGTTCAGATTATATTATCATTTACACACCCCATCTCTGATCAGAATCTACTCAACAAGTTACCTTTTATTTTAACTGATTATCAAAACTGACAAATTTGTGAATCATAGAATCCCTACAGTGCAGAAGGAGGCCATTTGGCCCATGGAGTCTGCACCGAATCTCTGACAAAACATCTTAACCAGGCCCTCTCCCCCACCCTATCCCCATAACCTCTCTGCATTTACCGTGGCTAATCCATCTAACCTACACATCTTGGGACACTAAGGTGCAATTTGACATGGCCAAACCACATAATTGTACATCTTTGGACTGTGGGAGGAAACCGGAGCACCCGGAGGAAACCCACGCAGACATGGGGAGAATGTGTGGATTCCACACAGACAGTGACCCAAGCCGGGAATCGAACCCGGGTCCCTGGTGCTGTGAGGCAGTAGTGCTACTAAGGTTAACTGGACAACCAGTCAACCTCAGAGTAGTTAGTAACATTGAAATACTTTGAAAATACATTTTAAAATGTTAATACATTGGATTAATTGATGAAATAAATAAGAGATTTACAAATAGGTCGCAGGAAGGAAGAGGACATGTGACGCAATGGTAGCGTCCCTCCCTCTGGGCCAGAGATTGTGGGTTCACCCTAGGACACACTGATCAGGGAAAGAATGTTCATGATGTGGTTTAACAGGCTGATAATCAGCCTAAATATCCTTCCCCCTGTTCCCCAAAGGGGGAAAACTGTACACAAAGATACACTCTTAACAGAAGTGGTTCAGCATGAATGTACTGCTGATGGGAGAGTTTTAAGAGATCAGAGTGTGAAACTGAGATTGATTTATATTGCTAATAAGTTAACAGCCTCTCCATTTACCGGATTAAAATCTGCTTGCAGTGAGCAATGCTTCTCGAGTTTACATGGCGGTTTCCCTAAGCGTTAGCGTGGTTGTCTCTATTTCTTCATTTATAGAGATGGCGCTCATCCTCGCTGGTTTCTCTTTGTTTCACTCTATTGCCGCCTTGTCTAACTCTTGCAATTTAAGTTAAATTACAAAACTAGATTTGCCATTTATACACCATGCACCATCTGTGCAGTCATCTCTCAGGCATTTCCTTTCAAGCTCAGATTTCGCCAACCTTTTCCTCAAATTGCTCACACTGAGGTCGCAAAAGGTACCGTATAAACTTCAAAACTGTAAAAAAATGCAAGTCTAGAAAGTCAAGAGTCAGACTTGCCCCATTTTAACATCCTGCTGCCCACATGCACTGAATAAATTCTCACCAGCACCTCTGTTTCATTTCCTGTGCACTTTCCAAACACCATTTAATGTCCACCGTTCACTGTGGTTCCACATCAGAAAGAAAAATAGCATCTCAACACCTCCGGAGGTCCCAAAGCACTTCACAGCCAAATGAGATATTATTAAAAATTATGGGCGGCACAGTGGTGAGCACCGCTGCCTCACAACACCGGTGACACATAGAATCATAGAAACCATACAGTGCAGAAGGAGGCCATTCGGCCCATCGAGTCTGCACCGACCACAATCCCACCCAGGCCCTACCCCCACATATTTACCCGCTAATCCCTCTAACCTACGCATCTCAGGGGCAATTTTAACCTGGCCAATCAACCTAACCCGCACATCTTTGGACTGTGGGAGGAAACCGGAGCACCCGGAGGAAACCCACGCAAACACGAGGAGAATGTGCAAACTCCACACAGACAGTGACCCAAGCCGGGAATCGAACTCGGGACCCTGGAGCTGTGAAGCAGCAGTGCTAACCACTGTGCTACCGTGCCGCCCACGGGTTCAATTCCGGCCTCGGGTGACTCTGGGGAGTCTGCACGTTCTCCCCGTGTCTGCATGGGCTTCCTCTCACACTCCAAAGATGTGCTGGTTAGGTGGATTGGCCGTGCTAAATTGCCCCTTCATGTCAGAGGATTAGCAGGGTAAATGCGTGGGGTTACGGGGATAGGGCCTGGGTGGGATTGTGGTCGGTGCAGACTCGTTGGGCCGAATGGCCTTCTCCTGCACTGTAGGGATTCTATGATTAAAGTGTAGTTACTGTTATAATGGAGGAAACACGACAGTAAATTTATACGTAGCAAGCTCCCACAAACAGCAACTGATAAATGACTCGATAATCTATTTTCAGTGATGTTGATTGAGAGATAAATGTAGGTCAGAACACCAAGGATAACTTCTTCAAAATAATGCGTGGGATATTTGCCATCAGCCTGAGTGAATAGATGGGTTTTAGGTTTAACATTTCTATGGCTGGGAGCTAGTTCCTGCCAAAGGGTACGCTCTCCCCAACAATTGGTGAACTACATTACCTCTGTTAGGATGGCCCGTGGACACGATTTAAGTGCACTCAGGCACTTAACTGGCCAGCTTTGGGCTTCCAACAGGATCAAGGACCCCGGAGGGTGGAATTCCCAGCCAATCAGCTGCTGACAGCTCGCTAATACTGGGGGCAGCACTGGGAGCAGTGGCAGCTGTTGGTAATGCTCCAAGGCCTACCCTGGTAGGTGGGCTCGCCATGGTGACATGTGGGTGGGGCAGAGTGAGGGCCCTGGGGGAGGGTGTTCACCAGGGAAAGAGAGGGCAGGGGTTCAGAGACAGGGGCAGGAGCTGGCCTTCAGGTCACCTCCCGCTTGCCAATGTTGGGTCCCTCGGTCAGGCTCTGAATGCCTGTCAGTGAGGGTCTGTCCACCACAAAGCTGCAGGCAAGCCTGACAGTGTCCTGATTGGGAGACATGGGAAAGCAATGCAAGTCAATTGGATGCAAAATTGGCTTGATGACAGAGGGTGGTTGTAGAGGGTTGTTTTTCAAACTGGAGGCCTGTGACCAGTGGTGTGCCTCAGGGTTCGGTGCTGGGTCCACTGTTATTTGTCATTTATATTAATGATTTGGATGAGAATTTAGGAGGCATGGTTAGTAAGTATGCAGATGACAGCAAGATTGGTGGTATATTGGACAATGAAGATGGTTATCTAGGATTGCAATGGGATCTTGATCAATTGGGCCAGTGGACTGACGAATGGCAGATGGAGTTTAATTTAGATAAATGTAAGGTGATGCATTTGGTAGGTCGAATCGGGGCAGGACCTACTCACTTAATGGTAGGGTGTTGGGGAGAGTTATAGAACAAAGAGATCTAGGAGTACAGGTTCATAACTCCTTGAAAGTGGAGTCACAGGTGGACAGAGTGGTGAAGAAGGCATTCAGCATGCTTGGTTTCATTGGTCAGAACATTGAATACAGGAATTGGGACGTCTGGTTGAAGTTGTACAAGACATTGGTAAGGCCACACTTGGAATACTGTGTACAGTTCTGGTCACCCTATTATAGAAAGGATATTATTAAACTAGAAAAAGTGCAGAAAAGATTTACTAGGATGCTACCGGGACTTGATGATTTGAGTCATAAGGAGAGGCTGGATAGACTGAGACTTTTTTCTCTGGAGCGTAGGAGGCATAGGGGTGATCTTATAGAGGTCTATAAAATAATGAGGGGCATAGATCAGCTAGATTGTCAACATCTTTTCCCAAAGGTAGGGGAGTCTAAAACTAGAGGGCATAGGTTTGAGGTGAGAGGGGAGAGATACAAAAGGCTCCAGAGGGGCAATATTTTTCACACAGAGGGTGGTGAGTGTCTGGAACGAGCTGCCAGAGGTAGTAGTAGAGGCGGGTACAATTTTGTCTTTTGAAAAGCATTGAGACAGTTACATAGGTAAGATGGGTAGAGAGGGATATGGGCAATTGGGACTAGCTTAGTGGTAAAAACTGGGCGGTATGGACAGGTTGGGCCAAAGGGCCTGTTTCCATGCTGTAAACCTCTCTAAGTCCTGTTAAATCTGCTAAAGAGATAATTACCATCATTAATAAGCCGAACAGGTATCCCACTGCCAGGAGATGGGATTCCTGCATCAGGCCCTAACCCTCTGACTTAGTTGGGGACAGTTTTCCAATGCTGGGAATCGGATGCAAGTACTTTCACCAAACTTACCTGGCTCCCCCATCCCTGCCATCAAGCCTAATCCTGTCAGATGAATGAAATTCCACCAAATCCTCTCAAAGCCTATTATATAAGAAATAGTGTGGAAAAGATTAATTTGGAATATTCCTTCAAGCAAAATAAAATTCAGACAAGGGAATACATGGGTGAAACTAGTAATTGGCAAATTTTTCAGATTGATGTCAGGCAGCTCTTTGTAAATTGTATCGTAGAATCTTACAGCCCAGGATAAGGCCATTTGGCCCATTGAGTCTGTACTAGCTCTTTGAAAGAGCCACCTCTTGCAATCCCGTTGTGGAAACCATAAACCAGAATAACCAAATTTCCAGATTGATCCCCAGATGAATCAACAAGGCACACATCTATGAGCCCTCTCTCCCTCTGGTCATGACAGCCCTGATGTTCATAAATGATATCTGTTAAATATAAAATAGACGAGGAAGCTATTCAGCCCATCTTAGATCATCTGTTCAAAAAGAATGACAGTGCCCAATTATATTGAGGATTGGCTGACTGACAGAAAGCAGAAGGTCGGGATAAATGGGTCCTTCTCCGGCTGGCTAGATGTAACTAGCGGGGTGCCGCCGGGGTCAGTCCTCGGACCTCAGCTGTTTACAATCTATATAAATGATCTGCAAGCAGGGACAAAGTGTCACATAGCAAAATTTGCGGAAAGGTGGGAGAGCAGGCAGTGAAGAGGATATAAAGATTTTACAGATGGATATGGACAGACTAGGAAAATGGGCCAAAATTTGGCAGATGGAGTTTAATGTGGATAAGTGTGAGGTTATCCATTTTAGCAGAAAAAATATAAAGGCAGATTATTACCCAAATGAAAAGCAGATTCAAAATGCGTCCGGGTAGAGGGATCTGGGTGTCTGTGTTCATGAATCGTGTAAAGTCGGTATGCAGGTACAGCATGTGATAAAAAAAGGCAAATGGGATGTTGGCATCTATTGCAAAAGGGCTGGAGTATAAAAGTAGAGATGTGTTGTTGTAATTGTATAGGATGTTGGTGAGACCACATCTGGAGTATTGTGTCCAGTTTTGGTCTCCTTATTCGAGGAAGGATGTGGTGGCATTGGAGGCAGTTCAGAGGAGGTTCACAGATCGATTCCAGGGATAAACGGATTGACGTACGAGGAGAGATTAAACAGTTTGGGCTCATACTCACAGGAGTTTAGAAGGATGAGATAGGATCTGATCGAGGGATATAAAATTTTAAAAGGGATTGATAAAATAAATGTAGACCAAATGTTTCCCCTCATGGGGCAATCTAGAACAAGAGGTCACAGGTACAGGTTGAGAGGTGGTAGATTTAAAACTGAGATGAGGAAGAACCATGAAGATGAGGAAGATACTTTCTTCCACATTCTTCCGTCAGGAAAAAGATACAAAAGTCTGAGGTCACGTACCAACCGACTCAAGATCAGCTTCTTCCCTGCTGCGGTCAGACTTTGGAATGGACCTACCTCGCATTAAATTAATCTTTCTCCATACCCGAGCTATGACTGTAACACTACATTCTGCACCCTTTCCTTTCCTTCTCTCTGAACGGTATGCTGTGTCTGTATAATGCGCAAGAAACAATACTTTTCACTGTATACCAATACATGTGACAATAATAAATCAAATCAACTACTTCTCATAGAGGGTGGTGAATTTGTGGAACTCGCTGTCCCATAGCGCGGTGGAGTCTGAATCATTGAAGGGGTTCAAGAGGGAAATAAGATATATTTCTAATAAAAATCGGGCTGAAAGGATATGGGGGACAGGTGGGGAGGTGGATTGGAGACCAGGGAGAGATCAGCCATGATCTGATTGAATGGCAGAGCAGGCTCGAAGGGTTGAATTTGCCACCTCTGCTCCTAATACCCATGTCCCTATGTTATAGCGACTAACTGATCCTTAAATGATTCTAGTATCTTCATTGCCACTGTGTTATCCATTTTATCTATTGAGCCAGGGAATGGGATTGATTGGATAGTGTGATGATCTTTGACCTGGAAGCATTACAGTAGGGACATTTGTAAACTCGGTCTGTGAAATGTATCTTGTTTTGATGACTGTCTGAAAAGATTCCAGGTCCCTCCGGATAACTGAAGAATGTGCTGTCTTAAGAAACTATCCTGAAAACATTCTAGGCAGCGGGAAGTGTAGACAGAGTCAATGGATGGGAGGCTGGTTTGTGTGATGGATTGGGCTACATTCATGACCTTTTGTAGTTCCTTGTGGTCTTGGGCAGGTTTCACTTCAGGTATGATTCAAGTGACCCACAAGAAAGCTTTTATCAAACAAAGTTTATTTAAGAACACAGGTAAAATATAGCAAAAATAATTTGCATAAGTTTTACCAATTACAAAAATTATACATGACACAATATAAACTTTAACAGCTAGCTCTCTCTGTTGTTCCAAGTTAAACCCACAGACGCACACCCTTCTTCTTGGCACAGAAGCAAGTATGCTTACGTGATGCTGGATTTTGCGGTGAATTGGTCCTTTGGAATGTTGGATTAAAACTCTGAGGCTTTCCAGTCTTGGAGCTTTCAACAAAAGAGAGAGACAGAGAGAGACAGAGACACTGCCTCCACCAGCTTTGAACAGCAACAGAATTTCCAACTGCAGAGAGGGGAAAACAAGCCACTGCTTTCTGTCTCACGTCCAAACAGCATCTGAGAAAATGAAACTAAAACTTGGGCTTTTCTGTGGAGCATAGCTCTGCTTAACCACATGACACAAATTGTCAATCAAGATCCATCCAGCAATTCCAAGGCATAATTAAAAGTCACAGGACACTGCATTATTCCAGATTAAAATCAACATGATGCTCATTATACTGCTTCAGTAACAATTAGATGACACCAAGCACAGACAACATGGCGCCAATAAAATCTTGCAAAGGAACATGGTTAAAATACATTTCTTAAAGGCACAGTAGCGTCACAGGTGGCAGCCAGCCAGTCCCTCCAACCAGCATGGCAGGATCCCATGCCAGATTCTGCACTTGGAACCTCATTAATTATGCACAGGTGACTCCGCCTCTGACTCTCCTGGCAGGTCAGCAGCTGATTCGTCTGCCTGTCCTCCGCTGCCAGGTTTGAATGTTCAGGTGCCGCGTCTAAACACTGGTCCAACGCACTCGTATCATTCTCTCCAAGATACCTGTCTTCACCAGACTGTGCAGGATGTCAACAATCCAGAGGTTAAAGGCCATCCACCCCATCCCACCTCGCACTCTACCTCCCTTCAGTCAAACCTTGGATCATTGTCACGGTGACTGCGTGTGTCCCACCACACAGTGCCATCCAGATTGGCACTGGGAAATCTATCAACCGACAGCAGCATCAGTGGAAGTGATGATGATGCAGAAGAGCCATGAATTCTTGATTGGACATTGTTTTTCATAGAAACCCTACAGTGCAGAAGGAGGCCATTTGGCCCATCGAGTCTGCACCGACCACAATCCCACCCAGGCCCTACCCCCGCATATTTACCCGCTAACCTACGCATCTCAGAACTCTAAGGGGCAATTTTTAACCTGGCCAATCAACCTAACCCGCACATCTTTGGACTGTGGGAGGAAACCGGAGCACCCGGAGGAAACCCACGCAGACACGAGGAGAATGTGCAAACTCCACACAGACAGTGATCCGAGCCGGGAATCGAACCCGGGACCCTGGAGCTGTGAAGCAGCAGTGCTAACCACTGTGCTACCGTGCCGCCCAGTCATTTTTAAATGACTGCTTTAAAAACTCAGTTTAACTGAAATGCTGTGGAACCTGGTGGCTGAACATCAGATGTACATTTTTTGAGTTGCCAAGTTGATTGCTGTAAATTCGAAAATAGCTTCTTTAATATGGTTAATATTTGGTAACAGATATAAATTGTTTGATCGGCTCAGTACTGAACCAAAACAGGGAGGGTCAGGAGGGTCCATGGGTCCAGCAGCATGATGAAGACTAGTTGGGGATGGTGATGGAGGCAGGAACCGGTCTGCCCTGTCAGAGTGGTGAACAGAGCAACAGGAGCAGTGCAGCACTGTGGCAGAAAGTTGTTACACTGATGAAGTCTCTGGCAAACTGGGGTATGCACAGTAAGAAGTCTCACAACACCAGGTTAAAGTCCAACAGGTTTATTTGGTAGCAAATACCATAAGCTTTCGGAGTGCTGCTCCTTCGTCAGATGGAGCTCCATCTGACGAAGGAGCAGTGCTCCGAAAGCTTGTGGTATTTGCTACCAAATAAACCTGTTGGACTTTAACCTGGTGTTGTGAGACTTCTTACTGTGCTTACCCCAGTCCAACGCCGGCATCTCCACATCAAAACTGGGGTATGGCATTCATTAACCATCGGGTTTGACACCAGTGTGAATCCCTGCTGGAGTGATGCAAGATTGGAAGGCCTGATGGGATGGCACTGGGCAGCACGAGATGCAAATTCATGCAGATGGTGTTTGTGCCACCTGTCAGCGGGAAGGGTGACCCACCATTAACCCGCCCTTGGGAGAATTGTAACGGGATTTAACGCCTGACCTTTTTGGCACCCACCAGATTTACTGTTGCCCAAACGCCACCAAACCCATCGCGGACGGGTCGGGAGAATTCCACCTCATGGCACCCCAGACGAGTCCCGTGATCATGTGCTGTTTTTTCCCCCACACAGGCACCGTGGATTCCTGTTCCCAGCTCAAAGCAGCCCATTCCCAAAACACACATGTACGGAAACCCCCAGAGCATGCCGTAGTCCCAGACCTCCACTCAGAAATCAGGTAAGCTTCTATTCCTTACAGAATCATAGAATCATACAATGTACAGCAAGGAGACAGGTCCTTCGGCCCAAACTGGTCCATGCCGACCAAAATGCCAATCTAAGCTAACCCCATTTGCCTGCGTTTGACCCGTATCCCTCTAAACCTTTCCCATCCATGTATCTGTCCAAATGTTGTCAATGTCCCTGCCTCCACCACTTCCCCCGACAGCTCATTCCACACACGCACCACTCTCTGTGTAAAAAAGTTGCTCCTCAGGTTCCCATTAATTCTTTCCCCTCTTAACTTAAACCTACACCCTCTAGTTCTCGATTCCCCAACCCTGGGAAAAAGACTGAGTGCATTCACCCTATCCATGCCTCTCATGATCTGAAACATCTCTATAAGATCACCTCTCAGTCTCCTACGCTCCAAAGAAAAATGTCTTGGCCTGTCCAATCTCTCCCTATAACTCAGTCCCTTGAGTCCTGGCAACATCCCTGTAATTCTCTTCTGCACTCTCTCCAGCTTAATAACATCTTTCCTATTGCAAGGCGACCAAAACTGAACACAATACTCTAGTCAGAAATATTTGTAGCAAAACTACATCTAATCTGTGGATCCTTTAATTTTGTTTCAGTTTATTAACTAACCATTTATTTATTTAGCATGATAAAATAGGGAGAGTACGGTGGTAGAGTGGTTATGTTACAGGGTTAGTGATATGGAGACTCACCCTCAGCATCTGAGGAATTTAACTCAGTTAATTAAATAAATCTGGTATTAAAAACCACGAACAGTCGCCATGAAGCAAGTGGATGTTGTAAGAATCCATCTAGTTCACTGCTATCTTCAGGGAAGGAAATCTGCAGTCCTTACCTGGTGTGGTCGCAGTGGCAATGCGATTGATTCTTAACTGCCCTCCGACTTAGCAAGCCACTCAGTTGTAGATGCAGGGAGGATGTTCCCGATGGTGGGGAATCAGTCCAGAACCAGGGGTCACAGTCTGAGGATTCGGGGTAGACCATTTAGGACGGAGATGAGGAGACATTTCTTCACCCAAAGAGTGGTGAGCCTGTGGAATTCATTACCACAGGAAGTAGTTGATGCCAAAACATTGAATGTATTCAAGAGGCAGCTGGATATAGCACTTGGGGCAAATGGGATCAAAGGTTATGGGGAGAAATCAGGATTAGGCTATTGAGTTGGATGATCAGCCAAGGTCGTGATGAATGGCGTAGCAGGCTCGAAGGGCCAAATGGCCTACTCAAAAAACAAAGAAGCCTACAGCACAGGAACAGGCTCTTCGGCCCTCCAAGCCTGCACCGGCCATGCTGCCCGACTTAACTAAAACCCCCTACCCTTCCGGGGACCATATCCCTCTATTCCCATCCTATTCACGTATTTGTCAAGACACCCCTTAAAAGTCACTACCGTATCCGCTTCCACTACCTCCCCCGGTAGCGAGTTCCAGGCACCCACCACACTCTGTGTAAAAATCTGCCTCGTACATCTCCTTTAAACCTTGCCCCTCGCACCTTAAACCTGTGCCCCCTAGTAATTGACTCTTCCACCCTGGGAAAAAGCTTCTGACTATCAACTCTGTCCATGCCTCTCATAATCTTGTAGACTTCTATCAGGTTACCCTCAAAGAACAAGCTCCTGCTCCTATCTTCTATGTTTCGATGTCCTATCTATGCTCTTCACTGCCTTCCCAATGTCAATGAGGGATGGGGTATAAATGCTGACCTTCCCAGTGATGCCTGCTTCCCATGATTAGTTAATACCAATATTAGAGGTAATAAATAAAAGACGATGGGTTTAGTTTGACTTGTACTTGCGTGCTTCAGAGATGGATTGCGATTGCTTTGATTAGCCCAGTTAATGAGGACACATTTAAGAAATGTTTAATTGCCACACCCAAAGTGGTTACCATTGTTGATTCTAGTAAGTTGAGTCAACAGCCTTAATCTTCAAACTATTTTGTGGTTGAATTGACTGCCCTGCTAACTGGTTTTGAAATTACAAAGCATATACTGCACTGAAATAGGCCATTCAACCCATGCCAAATATCCTAGATAATAAATGATTATTGGTATGGAGGGCATTAGCTATGAGGAGAGGTTGGAGAAACTTGGTTTGTTCTCACTGGAGCGACGGAGGTTGAGGGGCGACCTGATAGAAGTCTACAAGATTATGAGAGGCATGGATAGAGTGGATAGTCAGAAGCTTTTTCCCCAGGGTGGTCGGTGCAGACTCGATGGGCCGAATGGCCTCTTTCTGTACTGTAGGGTTTCTATGATTCTACTAGGGGGCACAGGTTTAAGGTGCGAGGGGCAAGGTTTAAAGGAGATGTAGAGGCAAGCTTTTTACACAGAGGGTGGTGGGTGCCTGGAACTCGCTGCCGGGGGAGGTAGTGGAAGCAGATACAATAGTGACTTGGGGGCGTCTGGACAAATACATGAATAGGATGGGAATGGAGGGATATGGTCCTCGGAAGGCGGTTTTAGTTCAGTCTGATAGCTTGGTCGGTGCAGGCTTGGAGGGCCGAAGGGCCTGTTTCTGTGCTGTAGTTTTCTGTGTTCTAACACTGAGGTTGATGGTGAGTGTTCCAGAGGAACCTGAGGAGAGAAAAGTTGGTTTCAGATATAAACCCGCCGCTGAGAATTGATTCTGAAAATTTGGTCCAAGCCGAGACCTTAATCCCTGAGTTCCCTCCACGGATGTGGCCTGACCCGTTGTATGATTGCAGCAGTCTGCTTTACTTTATTCTGTTTCTGTTATGGCGGCTGCAGTTGTTTTTTTGTTTTATTTTTGCTGGAAGCTTGCTAATTGATCTGATTTGAGCTTGAAGCAAGTCCAAACTACACAAGAGAATGTTTGACCCATTTCCCAGCACTGGCGAGATCATCTGTTTTGGATTACAGATTGCACAACTTGGGCACGGTGATCGCCACATTTTTGTAGCGATAGCTTGGATTTTACTTCCCTGATTCTTATGCTCAAAGCAAATAATCTTGGCCGCAGAAAGTGAGCCCAGTGTTCCCAGCCAGAACGGGGGTGGTTGGTTAATTCCTCCACCAATCACATGAGGTGACCACACTGCTGTAACGGGATCCATAAATCATTGGTATTATTCAGCCTCCAACTCACAGCGGCATTAGAAAAGAGAATGGGAAGCATTGCCATAGGGATTTATAAGGGTAAATACTGACCTAGCCAGCGACACCCACTTCACAGGAACAAATAAAAAACAATATTGACAAAGAGTGTGGCTAAAGCTAGTGACAAGAGGAAGTAAGGTTAATAACAAGAACATCACAAAGATTTTTAACAATAATGTAAAGGTAGGAATCTATAAGACATAACAATTTAGAATCATAGGAACCCTACAGTACAGAAAGAGGCCATTCGGCCCATCGAGTCTGCACCGACCACAATCCCACCCAGGTCCTACCCCCATATCCCTACATATTTTACCCGCTAATCCCCGCATCCCGGGACACTAAGGGGCAATTTTTTTTAGCATGGCCAATCAACCTAACCCGCACATCTTTGGACTGTGGGAGGAAACCGGAACACCCGGAGGAAACCCACGCAGACACAAGGAGAATGTGCAAACTCCACACAGACAGTGACCCAAGCCGGGAATCGAACCCGGGTCCCTGGAGCTGTGAAGCAGCAGTGCTAACCACTGTGCTACCGTGCCGCCCACTTTACAGAGAATATACTTTTGCCTTCTGAATGAGTGACAATTACTTTGTGAGGTTGCTGGCTTCCCAGTTTACAAAAGAGCTGGCCACACTTGGAATACTGTGTGCAGTTCTGGTCATCCTATTATTGGAAAGGACATTATTAAACTAGAAAGAGTGCAGAAAAGATTTACTAGGATGCTCCCGGGACTTGATGGTTTGAGTTATAAGGAGAAGTTGGATAGACTGGGACTTTTTTTCTCTGGATCGTAGGAGGCTGAGGGGTGATCTCATAGAGGTCTATAAAATAATGAGGGTCACAGATCAGCTAGATAGTCAATATCTTTTCCCAAAGGTAGGGGAGTCTAAAACTAGACGGCATAGGTTTAAGGTGAGAGGGGAGAGATACAAAAGTGTCCAGAGGGGCAATTTTTCCACACAGAGGGTGATGAGTGTCTGGAACAAGCTGCCAGAGGTAGTAGTAGAGGCGGGTACAATTTTGTCTTTTAAAAAGCATTTAGATAGTTATATGGGTACGATGGGTATAGAGGGATATGGGCCAAATGTGGGCAATTGGGATTATCTTAGGGGTTTAAAAAAAAGGGTGACATGGACAAGTTGGGCCGAAGGGCCTGTTTCCATGCTGTAAACCTCTATAAGAGCTGACGTTTCGAGTCCAGATAACCCTTTGTCCTGCTTTGACAAAGGATCGTCTGGACTCGAAACGTCAGCTCTTTTCTCTCCTTACAGATGCTGCCAGACCTGCTGAGATTTTCCAGCATTTTCTCTTTGGGTTTCAGATTCCAGCATCCGCAGTAATTTGCTTTTAAAAAAGAGCTAAGAGGCAGCAAGTTCCTCACTGACGGTAAACGTGATATTTACAAAGTTGTCGAGGCCTGGTTTGCACCAGTGTAAAATACATCGGAAAGGTCACCTATTAGACTGGGGAGGACAGCCTGCAGCCCCAGGCCAGCCTGTGGCCTATCTGGGTTCTAAGTGCAATCCACGAGACATTTTGTTGACCGTTGCCACGTTCCGCTGGTGTCCAACCTCATGGTTTTTTTCCCACTGAAGTGATTCACAAGTAAAGGAAGGGCGAGTGAACTGAGGTGCGTGCTGATTGCTCACTACATTGACTCTGAGAGCCGTGTGCTCCCTCTGTCTCCAAATTGTCAATATTTCTTGAGCTTTTCCCATTTGAAGTTGATGACAGTTCTATTAATGATTAAGCATTTTCTATAATTCATTATGAAATATTCGGCGATTTTAGCATGGTTGATCCACCTAACCCGCACATCTTTGGACTGTGGGAGGAAACCCACGCAGACACGGGGAGAACGTGCAAACTTCACATAGACAGTCACCCAAGGTCGGAATTGAACCTGGGTCCCAGGCGCAGTGAGGCAGCAGTGTGCCACCCCATTTAATGACTCCCAGTTTAAAGTTTATTTATTAGTCACAAGTAGGATTACATTAACACTGCAATGAAGTTACTGTGACAATCCCCTAGTCGCCACTGTCCGGCGCCTGTTCGGGTACACTGAGGGAGAATTTAGCATGGCCAATTCACCTAACCAGCACGTCTTCAGACCGTGGGAGGAAACTGGAGCACCCGGAGGAAGCCCACGCAGACACGGGGAGAACGTGCAGACTCCGCACAGACAGTGACCCAAGCTGGGAATCAAACCCGGGTCTGGTGCTGAGGCAGCAGTGCTAACCACTGTGCCACCCCGTGCCACCCCATTTAATGGCTCTCAGTTTAAAGTTTTTTTAAATTCATTGATGGGACATGGGCGTGGCTGGCTGGCCAGCATTTATTGCCCACCCCGAGTTGCCCCTTGAGAAGGTGGTGGTGAGCTACCTTCTTGAATCGCTGCAGTCCATGTTCTGTGGGTTGACCCACAATGCCGTTAGGGAGAGAATTCCAGGATTTTGACCCAGCGACTGCGAAGGAACGGCGATATATTTCCAAGTCAGGATGGTGAGTCGCTTGGAGGGGAACTTGCAGGTGGTGGTGTTCCCATGTATCTGCTGCCCTTGTCCTTCTAGATGGAAGTGGTCGTGGGTTTGGAAGGTGCTGTCTAAGGATCTTTGGTGAATTGCTGCAGTGCATCTTGTAGATAGTACACACTGCTGCTACTGAGCGTCGGTGGTGGAGGGATTGAATGTTTGTGGATGTGGTGCCAATCAAGTGGGCTGCTTTGTCCTGGATGGTGTCGAGCTTCTTGAGTGTTGTTGGAGCTGCGCCCATCCAGGCAAGTGGGGAGTATTCCATCACACTCCTGACTTGTGCCTTGTAGATGGTGGACAGGCTCTGGGGAGTCAGGAGGTGAGTTACTCGCCGCAGCATTCCCAGCCTCTGACCTGCTCTTGTAGCCACTGTGTTTATGTGGTGAGTCCAGTTGAGTTTCTGGTCAATGGTAACCCCAAGGATGTTGACAGTGGGGGATTCAGTGACGGTTACACCATTGAATGTTAAGGGGTGGTGGTTGGAGTGTCTCTTATTGGTGATGGACCCTCCACAACCACAACCATCTTCCTATGTACCAGGTTTGACTCCAACCAGCAGAGAGTTTGCCCCCTGATACCCATTGATTCCAGTTCCGCTAGGGCTCCTTGATTCCACACTCGGTCGAATATGGCCTTGATGTCAAGGGCTGTCACTCTCACCTCACCTCTGGAATTCAGCTCTATTGTCCATGTTTGAACCAAGGCTGTAATGAGGTCAGGAGCTGAGTGACCCTGGCGACACCCAAACTGGGCGTCACTGAGCAGGTTATTGCTGAGCAGGTGCTGCTTGATAGCACTGTTAATAACCCCTTCCATCACTTTACTGATGATCGAGAGTAGTCTGATTGGGTGGTAATTGGCTGGGTTGGATTTGTCCTGCTTTCTGTGTACAGGACATACCTGGGCAACTTTCCACATTGCTGGGTAGATGCCAGTGTTGTAACTGCACTGGAAGAGCTTGGCTCGGGGGGTGGCAAGTTCTGGAGCACAAGTCTTCAGTACTGTTGCGGAATGTTATCAGGACCCATTGCCTTTGCCGTATCCAGTGCCTCCAACCGTTTCTTGATATCACGTGGAGTGAATTGAATTGGCTGGGGACTGGCATCTGAGATGCTGGGGACCACTGGAGGAGGCCGAGATGGATCATCCACTTGGCCCTTCTGGCTTCAGCCTTATCTTTTGCACTGATGCGCTGGGCTCCTCTGTCATTGAGGATGGGGATATTTGTGGAACCTCCTCCTCCAGTGAGCTGTTTAATTGTCCATCACCATTCTCGACTGGATGTGGAATGACTGCAGAGCTTAGATCTGACCCGTTTGTTGTGGGATCGCTTAGCTCTGTCTATCTGTCATTGCTGTTTTTGCCGTTTGGTATGCAAGTAGTCCTGTTTGGTAGCTTCACCAGGTTGACACCTCATTTTTAGGTGTGCCTGGTGCTGCCCCTGGCGTGCCCTCCTGCACTCTCCACCGAACCAGAGTTGATCCCCTGGTTTGATGGTAATGGTTGAGTGGGGGATATGTCGGACCGTGAGGTTACAGATTGTGCTGGAGTACAGTTCCACTGATGTTGATGGCCCACAGCGCCTCATGGATGCCCAGTCTTGAGCTGCTAGATCGGTTCGAAGTCTGTCCCATTTAGCACAGTGATAGTGCCACACAACACGATGGAGGTTATTCTTAATGTGAAGGCAGGACTTCGTCTCCACAAGGACCTTGCGGTGGTCACTCTTACCGATTTATTAGTGTCACAAGTAGGCTTACATTAACACCGCAATCAAGTTACTGTGAAAATCAGGGGAGGATACCAACTCATGTGTACTTGCACTGAGGAACAACAGCAATTTGCATTTATATGGCACCTTTAATATAGTTAAAGACATTTCACGGGTGCAGGAAGCAGGCAAAAATGGAGCCTGAGCCAGATAAACAGGTATTAGGACAGCTGATTGATCAAAGAGGTAAGTTTTAAGGAGCAGTTTAAAGGAGGGGAGGGAGATAGAGAGGAAGGGGGGATTAGGGAGAGGATTTCCAGTACTTAGGGCCTAGCGAGGTAAAGGGGCAGCACAGTAGCACAGTGGTTAGCACTGCTGCTTCACAGCTCCAGGGACCTGGGTTCGATTCCCGGCTCAGGTCATTGTCTGTGTGGAGTTTGCACATTCTCCCCGTGTCTGCGTGGGTTTCCTCCGGGTGCTCCGGTTTCCTCCACAGTCCAAAGATGTGCGGGTTAGGTTGATTGGCCAAGCTAAATTGCCCCTTAGTGTCCCGAGATGTGTAGGTTAGAGGGATTAGCGGGTAAATATGTAGGGATAAGGGGATAGGGCCTGGGTGGGACTGTTGTCGGTGCAGAGTCGATGGGCTGAATGGCCTCTTTCTGCACTGTAGGGTTTCTATGGTAAAGGCATGGCCACCAATGTTGAGGCGAAGGTCACGAGTGAGCCACGAGAGGCCCAAATTGGTGAAGACAGTAGCCCTTGCTGGAAAGTGTGAATGTGTTGAGTGTTGAAATTGGCAGGAGGCCCCACTGTGATGTGCCTTCCAGGTAATAACCTCACTCACTGCCAAGACACGCATGTGAAATTATCTGATTTGTCAGAAAAGTGATTATTAGATTATATCATTTATTAGAGATTAGAGATTAGAGAAAGACATCAATTCTTTTGGCCGCACACTCAGCAACATTTGTATAGCACCTTTAATGTGGTGAACATCAGAATCAGGAGCAGAAGGAGGTAAATTCAACCCTTCGAGCCTGCTCCGCCTTTCAATCAGATCATGGCTGATTTCTCCATGGTCTCAAATCCACCCCCCCACCTTTTCCCCATATCCCTCTTTCCCTTTGGGAGTGGAGTTTGGAAACCCTTGTGTGAAAGCAAGGGTTCCATGAGACCAGTTGGCTGACAGTGTGACAAGCACATGGGGGATTAGATGAGAAATCCACAGTGGTTCTTTTGGTTGTATTTGTCTCTTAGTTTCAGAGTGTGGTGTGTCTGACCACAGTTTGCCCATTGGCTTACAGGGACTGTGTACTTACTGGGAACATTAGAGTGTAAGGTAAAGTTTGTAACTTGTGTTATGTGTATAAATCTGTTAAGGTATAGCCAGGATGAGGAAGTGGTCTACTTTAGTTAAACTTTTCTTGTTTAATAAATGTTTTGTTCTTTCGTTGAACTCCATTCATCCACATCTCTAAACAAAAACAAAGTTAAGATTTACTGAGCTGGCTTCCAATCTGGGACCTGATTGTTCAGTAGTAACATCTGCTGGGATTGCAGCAATAATGTGGTAGCACGGTGGCACAGTGGTTAGCACTGCTGCCTCACAGTGCCAGGGACCCAGGTTCAATTCCAGCCTTGGGTGATTGTCTGTTTGGAGTCTGCATGTTCTCCCCATGTCTGTATGGATTTGCTCTGGTTTCCTCCCACAGTCTGAAAGACGTGAGGGTTAGGTACATTGGCCATTCTAAATTCTCTCTCAGTGTCCCCGAACAGGCGTCAGAGTGTGACACTAGGGGATTTTCACAGTAACTTCACTGCAATTTTAATGTAAGCCTACTTGTGACATTGGTAAATAAACTTAAAATTTGGAAAGGGACTAGTGTTTTATATCAGTTTAATGTACTGTACATGACTGGTTTTGGGAAGACTTCTACTATAAGGCAATCCTTCAAGTTAAAGTGGAAAGAGAATTCTGGTCGCCACATTATGAAGGATGTGATTGCACTGGAAGGGGTGCAGAGGAGATTCACCAGGATGCTGCCTGGGATGGAACATTTAAATTATGAAGAGAGGTTGGGTAGGCTTGGGTTGTTTTCGTTGGAGCAGAGAAGACTGAGGGGCGACCTGATCGAGGTGTTCAAGATTATGAGGGGCCTGGACAGAGTGGATAAGGAGCAGCTGTTCCCCTTAGTTGAAAGGTCAGTTACAAGGGAGACATAAGGGTGAGGTGAGAGCACTTGGCACATCATAACATTCAGGGCTATGGGCCAAGTGCTGGCAGATGGGATTAGAACATAGAACATAGAACATTACAGCGCAGAACAGGCCCTTCGGCCCACGATGTTGCACCGACCAGTTAAAAAAAAACTGTGACCCTCCAACCTAAACCAATTTCTTTTCGTCCATGAACCTATCTACGGATCTCTTAAACGCCCCCAAACTAGGCGCATTTACTACTGATGCTGGCAGGGCATTCCAATCCCTCACCACCCTCTGGGTAAAGAACCTACCCCTGACATCGGTTCTATAACTACCCCCCCTCAATTTAAAGCCATGCCCCCTCGTGCTGGATTTCTCCATCAGAGGAAAAAGGCTATCACTATCCACCCTATCTAAACCTCTAATCATCTTATATGTTTCAATAAGATCCCCTCTTAGCCGCCGCCTTTCCAGCGAAAACAATCCCAAATCCCTCAGCCTCTCCTCATAGGATCTCCCCTCCATACCAGGCAACATCCTGGTAAACCTCCTCTGCACCCTCTCCAAAGCCTCCACATCCTTCCTGTAATGTGGGGACCAGAACTGCACACAGTACTCCAAGTGCGGCCGCACCAGAGTTGTGTACAGTTGCAACATAACGCTACGACTCCTAAATTCAATCCCCCTACCAATAAACGCCAAGACACCATATGCCTTCTTAACAACCTTATCTACTTGATTCCCAACTTTCAGGGATCTATGCACACATACACCTAGATCCCTCTGCTCCTCCACACTATTCAAAGTCCTCCCGTTAGCCCTATACTCAACACATCTGTTATTCCTACCAAAGTGAATTACCTCACACTTCTCCTCATTAAACTCCATCCGCCACCTCTCGGCCCAACTTTGCAACCTGTCTAAGTCTTCCTGCAAACTACGACACCCTTCCTCACTGTCTACCACACCACCGACTTTGGTGTCATCAGCAAATTTGCTAATCCACCCAACTATACCCTCATCCAGATCATTAATAAATATTACAAACAGCAGTGGCCCCAAAACAGATCCCTGAGGTACACCACTTGTAACCGCACTCCATGATGAATATTTACTATCAACCACCACCCTCTGTTTCCTATCCGCTAGCCAATTCCTGATCCAATTTCCTAGATCACCCCCAATCCCATACATCTGCATTTTCTGCAGAAGCCTACCATGGTGAACCTTATCAAACGCCTTACTAAAATCCATATATACCACGTCCACTGCCTTGCCCCCATCCACCTCCTTGGTCACTTTCTCAAAAAACTCAATAAGGTTAGTAAGGCACGACCTACCTGCCACAAAACCATGCTGACTATCACCTATCAATTCATTACTCTCCAAATAACTATAAATCCTATCCCTTATAATTTTTTCCAACATCTTGCCGACAACAGAAGTGAGACTCACCGGTCTATAATTCCCGGGGAAGTCTCTGTTCCCCTTCTTAAACAATGGGACAACATTCGCTAACCTCCAATCTTCTGGTACTATACCAGAGGCCAACGACGACCTGAAGATCAGAGCCAGAGGCTCTGCAATCACTTCTCTTGCCTCCCAGAGAATCCTTGGATAAATCCCATCCGGACCAGGGGATTTATCTATTTTCAGACCCTCCAGAATATCCTGCACATCCTCCTTATCAACTGTAATACTGTCTATTCTACTCCCTTGCAACCCAGTGTCCTCCTCAGCTATATTCATGTCCCCTTGCGTGAACACCGAAGAGAAATATTGGTTCAATGCTTCACCAATCTCCTCCGGTTCCACACATAACTTCCCTCTGCCATCTATAACTGGCCCTAAACTTGCCCTAACCAACCTTCTGTTCTTGACATACCTATAGAACGCCTTAGGATTCTCTTTAACCCTATCCGCCAAAGTCTTCTCATGTCCCCTTTTAGCCCTTCTAAGCTCGCTCTTCAACTCCCTCTTAGCCAATCTAAAGCTTTCTAGTGCACTACCCGAGTGCTCACGTCTCATCCGAACATAAGCCTCCTTTTTCTTTTTAACCAACAAAGAAACTTTTTTGGTGCACCACGGTTCCCTAGCCCTACCAATTCCTCCTTGCCTGACAGGGACATACCTATCACAGACTCGCAGTAGCTGCTCCTTGAAAAAACTCCACATGTCGGACGTTCCCAGTCCCTGTAATCTCCTAGTCCAACCTATGTTTCCTAATTCTCTCCTAATAGCCTCATAATTACCCTTCCCCCAGCTAAAACCACTGGCCCGAGGTTCATGCCTATCCCTTTCCATCACTAAGGTGAACGTAACCGAATTGTGGTCACTATCACCAAAATGCACACCAACTTCCAAGTCTAGCACCTGGTCTGGCTCATTTCCCAGCACCAGATCCAATATAGCCTCACCTCTAGTTGGCCTGTCTACATACTGAGTCAAAAAACCTTCCTGCACGCTTTGAACAAAAACTGACCCCTCTAACGAGCTAGAGCTATAACAATTCCAGTCAATATTAGTCAAGTTAAAATCCCCCATAACAATTGCCCTATTACTTTCACTCCTAAGCAGGATTGACTCCGCAATCCTTTCCTCAACCTCTCTAGAACTTTTAGGAGGTCTATAAAAGACTCCCAACAGGGTGACCTCTCCTCTCCTATTTCTAATCTCCGCCCATACTACCTCAACAGATAAGTCCTCATCAAACCTCCTCTCTGACACTGTGATACAATCTCTGACCAATAATGCTACCCCTCCCCCTCTTCTACCTCCTTCCCTACTTCGACTAAAACATTTGAACCCCGGGACCTGCAGCATCCATTCCTGCCCCTGCTCTATCCATGTCTCTGAAATAGCCACAACATCGAAGTCCCAGGTACTGATCCACGCTGCAAGTTCACCCACTTTATTGCGAATACTCCTGGCATTGAAGTATACACATTTCAAACCCTGCTCCACCCCACCTCTGCAATGCCGTGCATTGCAGTCCCCATCCATGCATCCCTCACTTTCAGCCCCACTACTCAGGATCCCTCCCCCCCCCCGAATCAGTTTAAACCTCCCTGCATGGCCTTAGCAAATTTACCCCCCAGGATATTGGTCCCCTTCTGATTAAGGTGTAGACCATCCTTCTCATAGAGGTCACACCTTCCCCAGTACGAGCCCCAATTGCTTAAGTACCTGAACCCCTCCCTCCTGCACCATCCCCTCAGCCATGAATTCAAACCTTCCCTCTCCCTATTCCTCTCTAAACTATCCCGTGGTACAGGCAAGAGTCCAGAGATAACCACTCTGTCAGTCTTGGCCTTTAGTTTCCACCCCAACTCCATAAATCCCTGCCTAATATCCCCTTCCCCTATCCTCCCTATGTCGTGTGTCCCCACATGTACAATAACTTGTGGTTTATCTCCCTCCCCCCTAAGAGTCCTGAATACCCTGTCAGACACATCCCGGACCCCAGCCCCTGGTAGGCAACACACCAACCCTGAGTCCCTACCTTTAGTTCCGACCCTCCTATCTGTCCCCTTAATTGTGGAGTCCCCAATCACAAGGCCCAGTCTTTTACAGCCCCTAACCACCTGAGCTTTCTCACTCGGCTCACCCCCAGAGATCTGCTCTCTATGCTCAGTTGATTCCTCCTCAACTGTAGCCTCCAGCACCGAAAACCTATTATGGAGGGGAACCGCCCCAGGGGATTGTCTTCCCGATTGCTTCTTACCCCTCCTCCTGGCATTGACCCAAGCCTCATTTCTAGGAGTTACTATTTCTCTATAACTCCTATCAACTTCCACCTCCGCCTCCCGAATTATGCGGAGTTCCTCTACCTCCCCCTCCAGCTCCTTTACACGCTCCTCCAGAAGCTGCAATCTAATGCACTTCTTACAACTAAAATCTCCTGAAACACTACTGGATTTCCTCACCACATACATCCCACAGGAGATGCAGCATACTGCCTGAACTGCCATCCCTGAAGCCATTACCAGCAAGAAAAAAAGAAAACAAAAAACTTCCCCACACTTATAATTAGGTTAGAGGAGGATGGAAGGGTGGGATCCTCTACCAGTGTAGAGGATCGGGTATCTCCTCTGCACCAATTTATAGGGCTAGGGGCCCGAGAGAAAAAAAAAACTACTACTGAGGGGGAACCACCCAGGTAACTGACTTTTAAAGTTAAAATAAAAACCCTTCCCAGACTCCTTTGCTGCCCACTTCTAGTTTTCACTTTAAACTTGAAAAACTGCTGTTAAAGTAAAGGCCAAAAAAATACACACACTAGCTGACTAATTAAATAAATAAACAATTCAATTAATCCAATTAATCTCTTACCAGCACTGCTGCTTTTCAATCACCCCTCTCAGCTTGCTCCAGTGGATCAAATTAGGTGGGAGTTCAGGTGTTTCTAATGTGTCGGTGCAGACTCGATGGGCTGAAGGGCCTCTTCTGCACTGTGTGATTCTGTGAGAGCTCTGGGAGACTGGATGGATGTGACATTGCAACAAATCTAAGGAACACTGTCTGATCTGGTGTTTGCAGCCAAAGGTGGACATGGAAAGATTAGATTGTTAAAGTTAAAGTTTATTTATTCATGTCACAAGTAAGCCTTACATTAACACTGCAATGGAGTTACTGTGGAATTCCCCTGTTCTTCGAATGAGACAGACTTGCGGAGCTGAATGGTCTCCTTGTTTCCCCAGTACCAATATTCCTGACATTGCACCAGAGAAATACATTCTAAAAGAAATAACTCGCCAATTTTACACATTGAATGGTCTCCAATTTCTCTCATTTCCAGAGCAAATAGGCCATTCCATGTAGTTTGCGATGATATGATGATTAGACCATTGATACCGAGGAGAGCTCCTGTGACAACTACAAGTACAGCTGACCCCACTTGAATCCATTTATTTCTAGTTGAGATATTTTTGAGAGATTGACTGAAATCAGTTTAGCTCATTTCTTTATAGTCATTTGGCAGAACAGAACTCGAGTGTTGCAGAAAAAAGTACATTTTGTCAAAGCTTTTCATCTTGCACTCATCAGGACCATAAGTCCCAAGAATACCAATGTCAGGGGGGAAATAACAATTTTATAATGTATGAGAAGAGGGTGCTGATTGGCTGGCAAGTGGATTTTGCTTGGTAAAGCATTGCCAAGGAATACGTACCAGTTAATAGTGACTGACAGTTAACTGCCAAATATTGTTTGAAGATTTAAACCTGGCAGCTTGACTCTGGTCAAGGAATGAAGCGGTGAATGGCATTCACTTGTTTTGTTGAGCTGAAACAGGTGTGCACATGTTCTTTCATGAAGGAGTTCAGTACTGAGGGAGTTGCCACACTGTCAGATGTGCCATCCTTCAGACAAAACACTAAACCGAGGCCTTGACTGCTGCTTGGGTAGATGTGAAAGATCCCACAGCAATATCTCGAAGAAGAGCAGGTGAGTTATCCAATGGTGTCCTGAGAAATATTTATCCTTTAATCAACATTACAAAAAAGCAGCTTATCTGCTTCTTATCACATTGCTGTCTGTGGGCTGATTGGCTGCTGCATTTCCGACATTACGATGGCTACAGTTCAGAAGTGCTAATTGGCTGTAAAACACTTTGAGACATCCAGCAGTCGGGGAAAGTGCTGCATAAATACTCATCTTTCTTTTATTCTCTTAATGGAATGCTTTACCATGTCTGTAAGAATATGCAGTCATTAAAGGAGTGCATTTGCTCACGTGTTTGACACGTTTCTCCTCTCTCTCTCCATATTTTGAAACAATGACATGTTGTAACCTTCCCCGTTAAGCCTGGGAAAAAGTGTCACAGAGTCAAAGAGGTTTACAGCATGGAAACAGGCCCTTCGGCCCAACTTCTCCAAGTCGCCCTTTTTTTTATCACTGAGCTAATCCCAGTTGCCCACATTTGGTCCATATCCCTCTCTACCCATCTTACCCCTGTAACTGTCTAAATGTTTTTTAAAAGACAAAATTGAACCCGCCTCTAGAATCATAGAAACCCTACAGTGCAGAAAGAGGCCATCTGGCCCATCGAGTCTGCACCGACCACAATCCCACCCAGGCCCTACCCCCATATCCCTACGTATTTACCCACTAATCCCTCTCACCTACGCATCTCAGGACTCTAAGGGGCAATTTTTAACCTGGCCAATCAACCTAACCTGCACACCTTTGGACTGTGGGAGGAAACCGGAGCACCCGGAGGAAACCCACGCAGACACGAGGAGAATGTGTAAACTCCACACAGACAGTGACCCAAGCCGGGAATCGAACCCAGGTCCCTGGAGCTGTGAAGCAGCAGTGCTAACCACTGTGCTACTGTGCCGCCCGTACTACTACCTCTGGCAGCTTGTTCCAGACACTCACCACCCTCTGTGTGAAAACATTGCCCCTCTGGACCCTTTTGTATCTCTCCCCTCTCACCTTAAACCTACACCCTCTAGTTTTAGACTCCCCTACCTTTGGGAAAAGATATTGACTATCTAGCTGATCTGTGCCCTTCATTATTTTATAGACCTCTATAAGATCACCCCTCAGCCTCCTACGCTCCAGAGGAAAAAGTCCCAGTCTATCCAGCCTCTCCTTATGACTCAATCCATCAAGTCCCAGTAGCATCCTAGTAAATCTTTTCTGCACTCTTTCTAATTTAATAATATCCTTTCTATAATAGGGTGACCAGAATTGCACACAGTATTCCAAGTGTGGCCTTACCAATGTCTTGTACAACTTCAACAAGACGTCCCAACTCCTGTATTCAATGTTCTGACCGATGAAACCAAGCATGCCGAATGCCTTCTTCACCACTCTGTCCACCTTTTTGTGCTTTTTGTAAACAGTGCAGGGTACTCAAGGCAAAAACAGGTCTGACAGCATCTGTGCAGCTCTGACAAAGGGTCATCTAGACTCAAAACGTTGGCTCTATTCTCTCCCCACAGATGCTGTCAGACCTGCTGAGATTTTCCAGCATTTTCTGTTTTGGTTTCAGATTCCAGCATCTGCAGTGTTTTGTTTTTATCAGGGTACTAAAGGATAAAGAGGTCTTCGGACAACAGAGTCACATCTCGCCTCCATCAGCCCTGTATCTCTTGATGTGGTTTGGCCCATACAACATCAAAGCACTGACAAGGTTCCTTTAACACAGACATCCCAAAGTGTTTTACAGAGAAGAAATTGAGACAGATTCCAAATTATTTCCCCTTGACATTCAACCACACGGCCAACAAAATTACCATCGCTGAATCCACCATCAACATCCAGGGGGTTGACCAGAAACGGAGCTACACCGAGGCTAGGAATCCTGCGGTGAGTAACGCATCTCCTGACTCCCCAAAGCCTGTCCACCATCTACAAGGGACAAGTCAGGAGTGTGATGGAATCCTCCCCACTTGCCTGGATGACCGTAACAAGTTTCAGGACAAAGCAGCCCATCTTTTCTTTTCATTCATTCAATGTGGGCATTGCCAGCTGGACCAGCATATTTTGCCCATCCCTAATTGCCCTTGAACTGAGTGGCTCGCTAGACCATTTCAGAGGGCAGTTAGGAGAGTGGCTCTGGAGTCACATGTAGGCCAGACCGGGTAAGGACGGCAGATTTCCTTCCCTTAGGACATTAGTGAACCAGATGGGTTTTTCCGACAATCGACAATGATTTCATCATTAAACTTTTAATTCCAGAATATATTAAATTCAAATTTCACCATCTACCATGGTGGGATTCGATCCTGGGTCCCCAGAGGATTACCCTGAGCACTGGACTGGATCCCCAGAGCATTACCCTGGGCTCTGGACTGGATCCCCAGAGCATTACCCTGGCCTCTGGACTCGATCCCCAGAGCATTACCCTGGGCTCTGGATTACTAGTCCAGTGACTACCACCTCCCTTGATTAGCGCCCTATCTCCCATCTTCAATGTTCATTCCCCATCCCCCCCACTGCCAAAGCACAATGACATGAATGTGGAGCAGCTACAAGATGCACTGCAGTATCTCAACAAGTCTCCTCCAACAACACCTGCCAAACACATGATTTCTGTCACCTAGAAGACAAGGGCAGCAGAACAATTGGAACATACCCACACGAACACACACACACGCACCCCCTCACACGCACCCCCTCACACGCACCCCCTCACACGCACCCCCTCACACGCACCCCCTCACACGCACCCCCTCACACGCACCCCCTCACACACACACACAACACACACACCCTCACACACATAGACACTCACAAACACCCTCACACTCACACACACAGTCATATACACACACAGTCACATACACACACAGTCAAATACACACACACACACGGTCACATACACACACACACACCCTCACACACACAGTCGCATACACACAGTCACATACACACACACACAGTCACATACACACACACACAGTCACATACACACAGACACACACACACACAGAGTCACACACTCACAGTCACACACACACAGACAGTCACACATACATGGTCTCACACACACACACACACAGTCATTCACACACACTCACAGTCACATACACATGGTCACACACAGTCACAGAGACTCACACACACCATCCCACACAGTCACAAATACAGTCACACATACTCACACACAGTCACACACACTTACAGTCACACACACAGTCACACACACACAGTCAGAGTCACACATACTCACACACACACACAGTCACACTCACTCACACACAGTCACACACACTCACACACAGTCACACACAGTCACTCACACACACACTCACACACAGTCACTCACACACACACACACACTCACACACAGTCACTCACACACACACACACACTCACACACAGTCACTCACACACACACACACACACTCACACACACACACACAGAGTCAAGGACGGAGCACTTAAATCAGAAAGTTTCATCAGAATATTTTGGACAATAGGAATGAGTGTGAAGACTTGTACAGCTCAGCTTGTCCAAATGGTGTGTGTTTTGCTTGTTTGGGCTTGCTCTTACCTTGCTGCAAGCTCCCTGAGGTACACTAAAGGGATGATTTTAACCCCTTACCCTCAGGCAGGAATGTAACAGCAGCTGCATATTTATGTGAAACCCTTTGACATACTTTCCAGAGGCGTGTGAGAAACTGAGAGCTATAGTGGCTCGAACATTGTCCTCCTATCACTGCTGGGATCTCCATCTGGAAACCTTAGGAGAAGTTTCCGGACTCTTACCTTTCTGAGGTCTAACTGAAATTGGTGAGGCGCAGAGATACTTGAACTGTACTTGAACCCTAGTGATGAGTAGCGCTGCAAATCAAATAACTCCTTCCCCTCATGGTCAAAACCATTGACTGCTTAAATCCCAAGGCAGCTTCCAGAAGCAACAACAAGACTAACTTGGTCACTTAATTCAACACAGATGTGAATAATCTTCTTGGGGTGAAGTGAGGCAGGCAGCTCCGGGCTCAGGAAGTGTCTGTGGAGTTTAAATTGGAATCCTAGCCTTGACAAAGCAAGATTGATGGGTTAAGATTGGCCAGAATTCTATTTCTGTGGTATTTTAGGTTATGTAAGTTTACGAATTTGTGTTTTAAAGGTGGTGCAAGTGAAAGATGGATACACAAAGCAGAAATGACAATACAGGGTGAGGCCATTCAGCCCATCATCTCTGTGCTTAGAGCACAGGAGCCTTCCACTCAAATACCCTTTCCCTGCATCCTTTCATATTCCTGCTTTTTAAATATTTATTCAGTTTCTGTTTAAATGATGGTTAATCTCCTCCTCAACAGTCACTTACATACTAAGAAGGTACAATGGTTAGCACTGCTGCCTCACAGTGCCAAGGACCTGGGTTCGATTCCCAGCTTGGGTCATTTCTGTGCAGAGTCTGCACATTCTCCCTGTGTCTGTTGTGGGTTTTCTCTGGGTGCTCTGGTTTCCAAAAGACGTGCTGGTTAGGGTCCATTGGCCATGCTAAATTCTACCTCAGTGAACCCGAACAGGCGCGGGAGTGTGGCGACTTGGGGATTTTCACAGTAACTTCATTGCAGTGTTAATATAAGCCTGCTTGTGACACTAATAAAATAAACTTTAAAACAATTCCTCCAGTGATAATACTGAATCAACTGCCTTTTTTCACTAACTGGTAACCAGGTAAGGCAATCTTTGATTGTTTATCCTCTCTATACGGGCGGCACAGTGGCACAGTCATTCGCGCTGCTGCCTCACAGCTCCAGGGACCTGGATTCGATTCCCAAGCTGGGGTCACTGTTTTCCTCCAGGTGCTCCGGTTTCCTCCTACATCCCGAAAGACGTTCTGGTTAGGTGGATTGGCCATGCTAAATTCTCCCTCAGTGTACCCGAACAGGCGCTGGAGTGTGGCGACTTGGGGATTTTCACAATAACTTCATTGCAGTGTTAATGTAAGCCTACTTGTGACACTAATAAATACATTTTTACTCTTCATTCTGCTGTGTTCCTTTTAACATTCCTGATTTCAGTGAAATGTTTTAAGAATTTCTTGATAATTCTGTCCTTCCATTCCTGATATCACACGAGGGAATCTCCCCAGGACCCTTTCCATTTAATGTCCTTCCTTTAATGGGATACAACATTAGAGCATTTACACTCACCGCTGTGCCCAAGTGTTTGTGCACCCGGTGAGGTAGACGCCCTCTCTGATTGACGGTGAGTTGCTGTTCCATTGACCTCTTTGTAAACGGCAACCGATGGTTAAGACCAGGTGGCAGCAGCAAGTGTTGTTGAAGAATGGCCAATGAAGTGGAGGAGGGTTAAGAACATAAGAACATAAGAAATAGGAGCAGGAGTAGGCCATCTAGCCCCTCGAGCCTGCCCCGCCATTCAATAAGATCATGGCTGATCTGACGTGGATCAGTACCACTTACCCGCCTGATCCCCATAACCCTTAATTCCCTTACCGATCAGGAATCCATCCATCCGCGCTTTAAACATATTCAGCGAGGTAGCCTCCACCACCTCAGTGGGCAGAGAATTCCAGAGATTCACCACCCTCTGGGAGAAGAAGTTCCTCCTCAACTCTGTCTTAAACCGACCCCCCTTTATTTTGAGGCTGTGTCCTCTAGTTTTAACTTCCTTACTAAGTGGAAAGAATCTCTCCGCCTCCACCCTATCCAGCCCCCGCATTATCTTATAAGTCTCCATAAGATCCCCCCTCATCCTTCTAAACTCCAACGAGTACAAACCCAATCTCCTCAGCCTCTCCTCATAATCCAAACCCCTCATCTCCGGTATCAACCTGGTGAACCTTCTCTGCACTCCCTCCAATGCCAATATATCCTTCCTCATATAAGGGGACCAATACTGCACACAGTATTCCAGCTGCGGCCTCACCAATGCCCTGTTAGCGGGGGAGAGCAGAGCAGTGTCCAGCAAAGGTGGAAGAGATAGCGCAGAGTGTCTGAGTGCCCTTTAAACATGGTATTTGACCTTCGACCCCCCCCATGAGGTCATGGCAGAGACGCTGACTTCCTGCCTGCCCCCACTGCAAGAATGGGCGAACTCTTTACGTATGTGTAATGAGCTGTGGTTAGGGGGATTGGTCATGCTAAATTGCCCCTTGGTGTCCGAAGGTGTGCAGGTTAGGTGGATTGATCATTGTGAATGCACGGGGTTAAGGGGATAGGGCGGGGATGGGTTGTACCTGGGTGGGATGTTCTTACAGAGAGTCATGCAGACTCGGTGGGATGTTCTTACAGAGAGTCATGCAGACTCGATGGGCTGAATGGCCTCTTTCTGCACCATAGGAATTCTATGGTTCAGGATCACATGGACATCACTCCCACTGCCACGCTTGCCACAGAATCTAGACTCCAAAATGGAAGATTGCAGCCTTTATCTTGTTTTTCTCTCTATAGATGCTGCCTGACCTGCCGAGTATTTCCAGCAGTTCTTCGTTTTATTTTAGATGTTGAGTAATTGCAGTATTTTGCTTTAGCAGAACTTCAATCACCGTTTTATAGTTTTTCTTATCTAAACTCTCACTTTGAAATATTTATCCATCTGCTTCCCTAACCCCCATTCTATACTCTCCGAACATTCAAGTATCTCTACACTTCTCACCCAACTGCCAACTCTCGTCACCTGCTTACGCACATTTTCAATCACTTACAATCTCCCTTTCAGTGCTGCCCTCCTCAGTAATCCCTCCAATCCTGACTCTTGTACTGATATCCAATCATTTATAGCAATGGAAAATAAAATCACTGTTGGCCATGGTACCATCCACAACACTGCAGCCCAAGTAGTTACTCTCCAGCTCACAGTTTCATTAATCCTTTATCCATCCCTCTATCCTTGAGTCTCTCTCTTCTCTTGGGCAGTGCCTCGGGAAGGAGGAAGACTTGCTTCCACTCCAGTTCAATAGCTTCGCAGATGGCTGATGAGTCCAAAGCAGGACCTGCAGATTCTGCCACACCTGAGGCACGTGGTGATTGGAGGGTCAAGTCAATGAGTTGCTGGGATGTTTGTGTGCTCCCTCCAACGCCTCAGCGTCACCTCCACACATTCTCAAAGAGGCCTTGGCGTGTTTGGAACCTTCCCAAGTAAACCTTTCCCGATTTGGACTGAAAGAAGGCAGGGCCCCCACGAGGCAGCTGGGATGTTTGACCTCTTCAGGATATTCTGAAGACATACCGAGCTCAGTTACTGAGTCAGTGTACACACACTATATACTGGAGCCCAGTTACTGAGTCAGTGTACACACACTATATACTGGAGCTCAGTTACTGAGTCAGTGTACACACACTATATACTGGAGCTCAGTTACTGAGTCAGTGTACACACACTATATACTGGAGCTCAGTTACTGAGTCAGTGTGCACACTGTATACTGGAGCTCAGTTATTAAGTCAGTGTGCACACTGTATACTGGAGCTCAGTTATTAAGTCAGTGTGCACACTGTATACTGGAGCTCAGTTACTGAGTCAGTGTACACACACTATATACTGGAGCTCAGTTACTGAGTCAGTGTACACACACTATATACTGGAGCTCAGTTACTGAGTCAGTGTACACACTGTATACTGGAGCTCCGTTATTGAGTCAGTGTGCACACTGTATACTGGAGCTCCGTTATTGAGTCAGTGTGCACACTGTATACTGGAGCTCCGTTATTGAGTCAGTGTACACACTGTATACTGGAGCTCCGTTATTGAGTCAGTGTGCACACTGTATACTGGAGCTCAGGGACTGAAGTTGGAATGGTTGGCATAGGACATAAGAACTAGGGGCAGGAGTAGGCCATCTGCCCCTCGAGCCTGCTCCACCATTCAATAAGATCATGGCTGATCTTTTTGTGGACTCAGCTCCACTTACCCGCTCGCTCACCATAACCCTTAATTCCTTTACTGTTCAAAAATGTATCTATCCTTGCCTTAAAAACATTCAATGAGGTAGCCTCAACTGCCTTACTGGGCAGGGAATTCCACAGATTCACAACCCTTTGGGTGAAGAAGTTCCTCCTCAACTCAGTCCTAAATCTGCTCCCTCTTATTTTGAGGCTATGCCCCCTGGTTCTAGTTTCACCTGCCAGTGGAAACAACTTCCCTGCTTCTATCTTATCAATTCCCTTCATAATCCTATATGTTTCTATAAGGTCTCTCCTCATTCTTCTGAATTCCAATGAGTATAGCCCCAGTCTACTCAGTCTCTCCTCATAAACCAACCCTCTCAACTCTGGAATCAACCTCGTGAATCTCCTCTGCACCCCCTCCAGTGCCAGTATATCCTTTCTCAAGTAAGGAGACCAATACTGTACACAGTACTCCAGGTGTGGCCTCACCAGCACCTTATATAACTGCAACATAACCTCTCTGTTTTTAAACTCCATCCCTCCAGCAATGAAGGATAAAATCCCATTTGCCTTCTTAATTACCTGCTGCACCTACAAACCAACTTTTTGTGATTCTTGCACAAGGACACCCAGGTCCCTCTGCACAGCAGCATGCTGCAATTTTTTACCATTTAAATAATAGTCCATTTTGCTGTTATTCCTACCAAAATGGATGACCTCACATTTACTGTGATGCCATAGTTTGATGAACAGTTTCCCACCTGTTCTGTAAATTCTCTCCATGTCCCTGGGCAATTTGCTGGAGGTGAGGTGTAGCATTACGGTTAGGAAGGTGGTGAGAAGGTTGATGCCGACTGCCTTGTTTGACCGCAGTCTTCACTGAGATAGGGGCTGAGCTGGTTCTGTTGGCTGAGGATCACAGTTTGCATGTCATCATGGAGTAAAGTAAAGTAAAGTTAATTTATTAGTCACAAGTGGGCTTACATTAACACTGCAATGAAGTTACTGTGAAATTCCCCGAGTCGCCACACTCCGGCGCCTGTTCGGGCCAATGCACCCTAACCAGCGCGTCTTTCAGACTGTGGGAGGAAACCGGAGCACCTGGAGGAAACCCACGCAGACACGGGGAGAATGTGCAGACTCCGCACAGACAGTGACCCAAGCCGGGAATTGAACCCGGGTCCCTGAAGCTGGCCCATAATTCCCAGTTTTCTCCCTTGCTCCATTTTTAAATAGTGGGGTTACATTTGCCGCTCTCCAATCTGCCGGGATTGTCCCAGAATTAACAGAATTTTAGAAAATAACAAAGAACACATCCACTATCTCCATGGTCAACTCCTTTTGTACCCAGGGATGTAGATTATTAGACCCTGGGGATTTGTCAGCTCTCAGTCCCATTCATTTCTCCACCACTATTTTTTTACTAATAACAATTTCCTTCAATTGCTCTGATTAACAGCACCCTCCTGGGTGGCAGGGCGGCACAGTGTTTAGCACTGCTGCCTCACAGCGCCAGGGACCCGGGTTCAATTCCGGCCTTGGGTCTCTGTCTGTGTGGAGTCTGCACGTTCTCCCCGTGTCTGCGTGGGTTTCCTCCGGGTGCTCCGGTTTCCTCCCACAGTCCGAAAGAAGTGCTGGTTAGGGTGCATTGGCCGTGCTAAATTCTCCCTCCGTGTTACCCGAACAGGTGACATAGTGTGGCAACTGGGGGATTTTCACAGTAACTTCATTGCGGTGTTAATGTAAGCCTACTTGTGACACTAATAAATAAACTTAAACTCTTCAGCATGCAGATTCTGTTTCTTTTAGCTTGCTTTCACCTGAGCTCCTGGCCTTTTCTTCTTCTGCCAAACAGAAAACTGACCTCTTCGTTCTCCTCAAAACATCGGCAGCTCAGTGCCTGCCCACAAGCTGTAACTGTATATCCAATTATCTGTCACCTCGCTATCACTTTCACAGTAACCTTGGTCACAGGTTCCTTCCTCAGAAATAATGTCATACCCAGGAGATCCATTTATCCCTCTTTCCAGAATTCTCTTCAGCTTCACTTTGGTTTAAAGGGACGTTTCACCAATACAAGCTTTTTGCAACGTCTATCATATCCTTTATTCATGAATTATTACTGATCAGGGTCATAATGAGTGACACCCTGATAAGCTGATGCTGTGTCCCTAGCAGTGCTAAAAGTGGAGTTAAACAATATTTCTAATTTTTGAGAGATTAGTGAATGTGGGGTTTAAACGATGTAAGAATAGGAATAGACTGGGTGACTCTTCACTTCCCACATTGGTCATTAGTATATGAATGCCGACTCTCTACGGTGACTTCCAGAGGGAGATGGACTGATTCCTGACTGAGACAGATAGGGCATCAGAGAGAAAGTAAGTGTCTTTATAGGGAACTCACAGTCCATGTGATCTGGACTGGTTGTAATTCGCTGAGGGGAGGGAGGGTGGTCGGAGAGGAATTTTCCGCTTGGTATCCTGGGTCTTCCTCTATCTTTTTGCCCCTGCCAAGAGATTACATCATTGTGGGGGTAAATAGGGGCACAGTGGGTTAGCACTGTGCCTCACAGCGCCAGCGACCCGGGTTCGATCCCTGGCTTGGGTTGCTGTCTGTGTGGAGTCTGCACGTTCTCCCCGTGTCTGCGTGGGTTTCCTCCGGGTGCTCCGGTTTCCCCCCACAATCCGAAAGACGTGCTGGTTAGGTGCGTTGGCCGTGCTAAATTCTCCCTCAGTGTACCCGAACAGGCGCCGGAGTGTGGCGACTAGGGGAATTTCACAGTAACTTCATTGCAGTGTTAATGTAAGCCTACTTGTAAATAATAAATAAATTTTAAACTTTAGGAGGCGGAAGGGAGTTAGGAAGTGTTCAGTCAGATTGATCCAGGCATCATCAGCCTGGTGCAGGCTTGGTTTTCTCTACCTACAGGATTACACACATCGGACATACAGCATTGAAACAGGCCATTCGGCCCAGCCAGTCCCTGCTGGTGTTTATGCTGCACCTAAGCCTCATCCCATCTTTTTGCACTGAAATTTAACATTGTAACTTTTCTCCTTCATATACTGTCTAGTTTCCCTTCAATTCACTTCAATCACCCCCTGCTGTAGCGAGTTCCACATTCTCACCACTCTCTGGATGAAGAAGTTTTTTGAATTCCCTATTCGATTTCTTGCTGACTATCTTGTATTGAGGTCTCTTCCCCACAGGAGGAAACATTCTCTCTGTATCCATTCTACCAGAACCTTTCAGAATTTTAAACACCTCCATCAGCCCCTCAGCCTTCATTTTTTCAAGGTAGAAGAGACAATGGTTGTCAAATCTTTCCTCACATGTATACCATGGTAACTTTATTCTCTGTACCTTCTCCAGTACCTCTATACCCCTTTTGTAACATGGAGACCAAAACTGTATGCAACAGTAAGGGAGTCAAAGGCTACAGGGAAAGGGCAGGAAAGTTACCCATCCCTGAGGGCATTTCAGAGTCAACCACATTGCTGTGGCTCTGGAGTCACAGGTAGGGCTGTTGTGTCTTGCCGTACAGTGTGTTTTAACCCTTATACAGTGGATAAAGAACTGCAAGTTGACTTCTTGTTAATACAATAGTATTTATTCATACGCACAATTAACATTATTCACCCACACAATCAATATAAGTTATTTTACAGGATACTAAAGTTCAATACTAGTCCTTGACTTAACTTGTGCGTGACTGGCAAGCAGATATCCTCGTGTTGGTCTCCTCGGTGTAGTCTGGTCCTTCGGTCTGGTCTGATACTCTGGCTCTGGTCTTCCTTCAAGTCGTTGGTGTGGTGGCTCTCCTCGTGGTGGTAGTTGCTGGTGGTGGTCACTGTTGTTCTGTTCTTGTTGCACGCACTCTTCCTTGGGTTGTGTATTAGGGTTAACCCTAACCCTAACCTTTTATCCCTCTTGGTTTTGTGCCCTTTTGGGCGGTCTCTTGATTATTACTAATCAATCGATCAGGGCTTGATCACCAATCAAGTCCAATCAGGTGCTGCCACACCGATCTCTCGGTGTGTACCCAACGGCCATGCCTGTAAGGTGCTGGAGGCACATAGGTCACATACCTCCCTCCCAAATATGGGGTTTGGATGCTCTTTAGTCGGTAAACAAGTATGTTTGACCAGAGAGTGTCCATTGTCTTCGGGATGGTCTATTACCTGTGTATTCTGTAGTCTGGAGCTGCAGCCTGTTTCTCTCTATCCAATTTTCATTTCAGGCTGCAGCCTGCCTGTTTCTGTATTTGGCCAATTGTCCCAGCATGCTTTGTAAATTGCCATCTTAGGTGGCCCATTTGGCCACAGGCCAGACCGGGTAAGGACAACAGATTTCCTTCCCTAAAGGGGCATTAGAGAACCAGATGGGTTTTTACAACAATTGACAATGGTTTCATGGTCATCAGTAGGTCCTTAATTCCAGATATTTTTTATTGAATTCAAATTCCACCATCTGCCATGGCAGGATTTCAACCTGGGTCCAGAGAGCATTACCTGGGTCTCTGGATTATTAGCCCAGCGACAATGCCACTATGCCATTGCTTCCCCTTGAAGAATGGCAGAACAGGCTAAAGGGGCTGAATGGCCTACTCCTGTTCCTACGTCTTATTATCCTGTGTGGTTTAACCAAGCCTCAATACGGGTTTAGCATAACTTATCTATTCAGTTCCCTCTAGAAACAAAACCTAGTGCTTGGTTTGCTTTCTTTAACGGCCTTGCCAACATGTGGAGCAACTTTTAGTGATTGATGTATTTGTACTTTGAGATCTCTTTGTTACCTGCCTGTCATTTTCATGGGTTTGTGTTGGTTACATTGACAAAACAGCTGTCCAAACATCAAACTGTGTCCTCTGCAGTCCCTGAGCTTTTCACAGTGAGTTGGTAATAATTCTGCTCTGCTGATGTTTAACTCCCGAGTCTGACGCTTTGTGTTGTTCTGTGAGATATCTCCGGGAATGACAATGGGATAAAAGGCACTGCTCCTTGTTACATAGTGAGCAATTTAAGCTGCAGAATGCCTGTTGGTGCAGCCAGTTTGTGCTGCGTCTATCCAATAGCTCCTAGTTCAGCAGTAGATTGGCAGTGTTCCACAGAATGGCCCCAATCTGTGGCCCGGCTGCTGCTGCTGCAATTGTTCTCCTGAGGTTGAAGCAAATATGGTGTTGGCGTACAGAGTTCTGATTGGCTATTTGCCAGCACTGCTGACATTTCATCTCATTTAGACCCCGCCCTCTCTCCCTGACTAAACCATATCGAGGAAAACATTAGGAGCAGTGACTCTGCCGTTCTCATTCACAACTCTGGTCACATCTTGTGTGATGGGTCTTGTCCCATTTGCCTTGCATTATCATCCCTTTCGTTGTTTAGTCCCTCTGTCCTAACACGGTGGCACAGTGGTTAGCGCTGCTGCCTCACTGCGCCAGGGACCGGGTTTGATTCCGGCCTCAGGTGACTGTAGAACATAGAACATAGAACATTACAGCGCAGAACAGGCCCTTCGGCCCACGATGTTGCACCGACCAGTTAAAAAAAAAAACTGTGACCCTCCAACCTAAACCAATTTCTTTTCGTCCATGAACCTATCTACGGATCTCTTAAACGCCCCCAAACTAGGCGCATTTACAACTGATGCTGGCAGGGCATTCCAATCCCTCACCACCCTCTGGGTAAAGAACCTACCCCTGACATCGGTTCTATAACTACCCCCCCTCAATTTAAAGCCATGCCCCCTCGTGCTGGATTTCTCCATCAGAGGAAAAAGGCTATCACTATCCACCCTATCTAAACCTCTAATCATCTTATATGTTTCAATAAGATCCCCTCTTAGCCGCCGCCTTTCCAGCGAAAACAATCCCAAATCCCTCAGCCTCTCCTCATAGGATCTCCCCTCCATACCAGGCAACATCCTGGTAAACCTCCTCTGCACCCTCTCCAAAGCCTCCACATCCTTCCTGTAATGTGGGGACCAGAACTGCACACAGTACTCCAAGTGCGGCCGCACCAGAGTTGTGTACAGTTGCAACATAACGCTACGACTCCTAAATTCAATCCCCCTACCAATAAACGCCAAGACACCATATGCCTTCTTAACAACCTTATCTACTTGATTCCCAACTTTCAGGGATCTATGCACACATACACCTAGATCCCTCTGCTCCTCCACACTATTCAAAGTCCTCCCGTTAGCCCTATACTCAACACATCTGTTATTCCTACCAAAGTGAATTACCTCACACTTCTCCGCATTAAACTCCATCCGCCACCTCTCGGCCCAACTTTGCAACCTGTCTAAGTCTTCCTGCAAACTACGACACCCTTCCTCACTGTCGACCACACCACCGACTTTGGTGTCATCAGCAAATTTGCTAATCCACCCAACTATACCCTCATCCAGATCATTAATAAATATTACAAACAGCAGTGGCCCCAAAACAGATCCCTGAGGTACACCACTTGTAACCGCACTCCATGATGAATATTTACTATCAACCACCACCCTCTGTTTCCTATCCGCTAGCCAATTCCTGATCCAATTTCCTAGATCACCCCCAATCCCATACATCTGCATTTTCTGCAGAAGCCTACCATGGTGAACCTTATCAAACGCCTTACTAAAATCCATATATACCACGTCCACTGCCTTGCCCCCATCCACCTCCTTGGTCACTTTCTCAAAAAACTCAATAAGGTTAGTAAGGCACGACCTACCTGCCACAAAACCATGCTGACTATCACCTATCAATTCATTACTCTCCAAATAACTATAAATCCTATCCCTTATAATTTTTTCCAACATCTTGCCGACAACAGAAGTGAGACTCACCGGTCTATAATTCCCGGGGAAGTCTCTGTTCCCCTTCTTAAACAATGGGACAACATTCGCTAACCTCCAATCTTCTGGTACTATACCAGAGGCCAACGACGACCTGTCTATGTGGAGTCTGCACATTCTCTCCGTGTCTGCGTGGGTTTCCTCCGGGTGTTCCGGTTTCCTCCCACAGTCCAAAGATATGCAGGTTAGAACATAGAACATAGAACATTACAGCGCAGTACAGGCCCTTCGGCCCTCGATGTTGCGCCGACCAGTGGAACCAATCTAAAGCCCCTCTAATCTACACTATTCCAATATCATCCATATGTTTATCCAATAACCATTTGAATGCTCTTAATGTTGACGAGTCCACTACTGCTGCAGGCAGGGCATTCCACGCCCTTACTACTCTCTGAGTAAAGAACCTACCTCTAACATCTGTCCTATATCTCTCACCCCTCAATTTAAAGCTATGTCCCCTCATGTTAGCCATCATCATCCGAGGAAAAAGGCTCTCACTATCCACCCTATCTAATCCTCTGATCATTTTGTATGCCTCGATTAAGTCACCTCTTAACCTTCTTCTCTCTAACGAAAACAACCTCAAGCCTTTCCTCATACGATTTTCCCACCATACCAGGCAACATCCTGGTAAATCTCCTCTGCACCGAGGTTAGGTGGATTGGCTATGGTAAATTGCCCCTTAGCGTCCAAAGATGGGCAGGTTAGGGGAATAAGGCAGCAGGGGGGGATCGGGGTGGGAGGCTTTTTCAGAGAGCTGCTGAGAAAGGTCTCTTTCTGCACTGTAGGGAGTCTACAAAATCCTGGTCCTTCTCCTTTGTCCCCCTCCCCTCTCAGGCCCACCCCCTTCCCGATCTACACCTTCCCTGCTGCACTTGTTTCAAAATAGTTAACTCTCCAAGTCACTGGGTGGGATTTTATGGCCTCACTCGTCCCGAAACCATAAAAATCCGCCCGAGGTCACCCAGACCTTTCCATGGTCCACCCCTCAGAGTGTGATTTGATCTGGTTGGGTGTGTGTGGGGGGGGTGGGGGGGCATTGCTGGTCGGGCATGGGGTCCATGCGGGATCCAACGATCACAAAGGCTCAGATCATGGGGTGGGGTTCAGGGGCTGTGGAACTGGAGAAATCAGGAGCCCAAATATTTTCTTTACACCCACTCCAAAGACACCCTCGTCTGAAATGGCTCTCTCTGCTGTATGATCGTGTCATTCATTTGGCAACACTCTCACCTCTGAATCAGAACGTTGTGAGTTAAAGTCTTATTCCTGGTCTTGAGCACAGGGAAATCAAGGCCAGCACTCTGGTATTACACAGTTAGAGATGATGTGGAGATGCCGGCATTAGACTGGGATGGGCACAGTAAGTAGTATCACAACACCAGGTTAAAGTCCAACAGGTTTATTTGGTATCAAGAGCTTTCGGAGTGCTGCTCCTTCATCAGGTGAGTGGAAGTAGGTCCACAAACATGGTATATATAGACAGAGACATTATCTTGCAATTGTGTCTTTGTCTATATATGCCGTGTTGTGAACCTACCTCTCCACTCACCTGATGAAGGAGCAGTGCTCCGAAAGCTCATGATTCCAAATAAACCTGTTGGACTTTAACCTGATGTTGTGAGACTTCTTACAGTTAGAGATGTCATATCCTGGTGAGACATTGAATCACGGCCCCTCAGGTGGATGTGAAAGATCTCTCGGTGTTATTTTGAACAAAAGCAATGGATCTTCTGAGTAAAATAAAAGCAAAATACTGCAGATGCGGGAATCTGAAACAAAAACACAAAATGCTGGAAAATCTCAGCAGGTCTGACAGCTGTGGGGAGAGAATAGAGCCAACGTTTCGAGTCTGGATGACCCTTCGTCAGAGCTAAGAGCAAAGAAAATCAGAAAAGATTTATACTGAGAGGGTGGGAGGGTTGTAATTGGTCAAAGGGAATGTAAAGGATAATGAAGAATGCTGAGAAAGGTGCTGAAAGTGTAAAGCAACGAAGGTGGTCAGGGTGAAAGAGACAAACAGAGATAGGAGCAGTACAAAGAACCAACAACAAAGAAAATTACAGCACAGGAACAGGCCCTTCGGCCCTCCAAGCCTGCACCGACCATGCTGCCCGACTGAACTAAAACCCCCTACCCTTCCAGAGACCATATCCCTCTATTCCCATCCTGTTCATGTATTTGCCAAGATGCCCCTTAAAAGTCACTATCGTATCCGCTTCCACCACCTCCCCCGGCAGCGAGTTCCAGGCACCCACCACCCTCTGTGTAAAAAACTTGCCTCGTACATCTCCTTTAAACCTTGCCCCTCGCACCTTAAACCTATGCCCCCTAGTAATTGACTCTTCCACCTTGGTACTTCTTCAGGGATCCCTCTGAGTATCTTGGCCAATATTTGTCCCTCAGTTGGCATCATTGAAACTCAGGTGATCTGGTTCTTTGCACCTTGCCGCTGTGCAATTGGATTTTTCAACATTACAACAGCAGACTCAATGGTCAACATCCACATCACTGATTCTTCATGGTGCCTCTCCTCACCCTTATCATCCTCCTCAACTCCACAGACTGTCCACCACCAAGACCAGTTATCCATCCCCAAAGTATTGGTCTGTTCCACCTCTACTCCACCATCATTCAAACCCTAAGACAAGTCTTTGTAACATCCCCACACAAACTCCAAGGCTGGAATTTTCCATCCCCTCCCGCCAATAGGATCTTCCAATCCCGCTAAAGCCAGTGGACCTTTGGTTGGCTCACTGCATTGTCCGTGGGGAACCTGCCAGGCCCTGAAACATACTTTTCATACAGTGAAAAGTATTGTTTCTTGCGCGCTATACAGACAAAGCATACCGTTCATAGAGAAGGAAATGAGAGAGTGCAGAATGTAGTGTTACAGTCATAGCTAGGGTGTAGAGAAAAATCAACTTAATGCAAGGTAAGTCCATTCAAAAGTCTGATGGCAGCAGGGAAGAAGCTGTTCTTGAGTCGGTTGGTACGTGACCTCAGACTTTTGTATCTTTTTCTCGAAGGAAGAAGGTGGAAGAGAGAATGTCCGGGGTGCGTGGGGTCCTTAATTATGCTGGCTGCTTTGCCGAGGCAGCGGGAAGTGTAGACAGAGTCAATGGATGGGAGGCTGGTTTGCATAATGGATTGGGCTACATTCATGACCCTTTGTAGTTTCTTGAAGTTTTGGACAGAGCAGGAGCCATACCAAGCTGTGATACAACCAGAAAGAATACTTTCTATGGTGCATCTGTAAAAGTTGGTGAGAGTCGTAGCTGACATGCCAAATTTTCTTAGTCTTCTGAGAAAGTAGAGGCGTTGATGGGCTTTCTTAACTATAGTTAATGTGTAGGGCCAAGGGGAAAAGGTGGGGGAGAGGCACTAGGTGAACTGCTTCTTCAGAGGGCCAGCACAGACAGGATGAGCCAAAATATCCTCCTTCTATACTATAACCAGTCTGCGATTCTATAAGAAAATGTAATCGGCAGATTTAGGAACTGCTGCATTGTAATCAGTGAGTTCAGACAGTGCCTTAAAACCATCCCGTAAATTGTTTAGGCGTCCTTATTACAGGGAGTTAAGAGATGAAAGTCCGGAGCAAACAGTTAACTGTTAATGAGGCTGGATAATCCCAGAAAGATCAATTAAACGTGGCCTCTTTGAAGTTAATCTCCATGCTGTACCATCAAATATCCAAACTCAGAGCATTCAGAATGAAAGCTGACTCGATGTGGGATTAAAGTGTGTCTGATGAATTATGTACATAAAGCAAGGAGGAGGCTCAGTGCACTGAAACCTCCACTTCTCTCTGGCATCACCATCCCTCTCTGTGAATAGGATTGGACGTGTTCAGATCCTCTCTTATCTGGAGACAGTTTGGATGAGGAGTTTACTGCTGATTCTGAAGCCAGGCATTCCTTTCATTACAGATCAGAGAATGAGGAGGCAACAAGTCGAGGACTCTGAGAAGAATGGAGAATACTTTGTTGACAAGAGCAGTTAATTTAACAGGGATAGTAAAAGCAAATATACCTGGTCATCCTCAGTGCGTCCTCTAGGGTGGCACGGTGGCACTGCTGCCTCACAGCGCCAGGGACCTGGGTTCAATTCCGGCCTCGGGTCACTGTCTGTGTGGAGTTTGTATGTTTTCCCCGTGTCTGCGTGGGTTTCCTCCGGGTGCTCCGGTTCCCTCTCACACTCCAAAGATGTGTGGGTCAGGTGGATTGTCCATGCTAAATTGCCCCTTAGTGTCAGGGGGATTAGGAGGGTAAAAATGTGGAATTAAGGGGATAAGACCTGGGTGGGATTGTTGTCGGTGCAGACTCGATGGGCTGAATGGCCTCCTTCTGCACTGTAGGGATTCTATGAAGTGGTGTGAGGAGTGCTGATACAGCAGCTGGGGGGACGGGGATGGTACGTGGGCCCATGTTTGACCCAATACTATGAGACTTCATGGGGATGTCAATCTTAATCACATTTCAAAATGCTTTACAACCAATTAAGTCTTTTTTTTAACTGTAGCCACTGCTGCAATGTGGAAATATGGCAGCTAATTTATGCGCAGAGCTCCCACCAATACAGTGTGATAATGACCACATCATCAATATTAGCTGAGTGCTAAATACTGTCCAGGAGAGTGAGTGGGGCTAACGACCCCGCTCTTCTTCAAAATAGTGTCTTGTCTTCTTTTACAACCTTCCGAGCAAGCAGATAGGGCCTTGGTTTAACATCTACATCTAACTTCTACACCAAACCATCACGCAAACCAGTCTCCCATCCATTGACTCTGTCTACACTTCCCGCTGCCTCGGAAAAGCAGCCAGCATAATTAAGGACCCCATGCACCCCGGACATTCTCTCTTCCACCTTCCGTCGGGAAAAAGATATAAAAGTCTGAGGTCACGTACCAACCGACTCAAGAACAGCTTCTTCCCTGCTGCCGTCAGACTTTTGAATGGAGCTACCTTGCATTAAGTTGATCTTTCTCAGCACCCTAGCTATGACTGTAACACTACATTCTGCACTCTCTCATTTCCTTCTCTATGAATGGTATGTTTTGTCTGTATAGCGCGCAAGAAACAATACTTTTCACTGTATGTTAATACACGTGACAATAAAAAATCAAATCAAATCAATGGGGATGTAGTGAAAATGGTCGAGAGCTTCAAGTTTTTAGGTGTCCAGATCACCAACAACCCTGTCCTGGTCCCTCCGTGCCGACACTATAGTTAAGAAAGCCCGCCAACGCCTCTACTTTCTCAGGAGGCTAAGGAAATTCTGTATAGCGCGCAAGAAACAATACTTTTCACTGTATGCTAACACATGTGACAATAAATCAAATGAAACAGATGAGAATCCAATTCCCTCTCATATTGCTCAATTGAACCTGATTGACCACAGTCTGAGGCAGCGTATTCCAGGCCCTGACCACTCACTGTGTGATAAAGTTTCTCCTCATTGTCGCCATTGCTTCTTTTACCAATTACATTCAATCCTCTCGTTCTCGATCCTTCTACCAACAGGAACAGTCTCTCCCTGTCCGCTCTGTCCAGGCCCCCTCAGAACTTTGAACACTTCAATCAAATCTCCCCCCAACCTTCACAATCCCAACTCCTACAATCCGTCTACATAAGTGAAGTACCTCATCCCTGGAACCATTCTCATGAATCTTTTCTTCAGCCCTAATGTTGTTACATCTTCCCTAAAGTGTGGTGCCCAGAAATGGATGCAAATACATCAGTTGAGGTTGAAGCAGGGTTTTATACGTGCCACCAACACTCGCGGCCCAGTTAACAGCAACCTTCTGTATGGTATCTGCCTGTCTTTCCACCTTGTCCAGGTGGACTACACTTCCTGAGGTTGTAAAAGGCGCTATATAAATACACGTCTCCCTTTCTTATAAAGAGCATTACAGCAAGGGTGTGAGAATAAAGACTGTAGCCCACTGTTCTGGTCTTTCCCTGTGGTTTTGTACCTTTGTTCCAAATCTTTTCCAACCATTCCTTAAAAGATACAAAATGTATGGTAGTTTGAGTCATAGAATCCCTACAGTGCAGAAGAGGCCATTCAGCCCATCAAGTCTACAACAACTCTCTGATAGAGTATCTTACCCAGGCACTCTCCCCCACCTTATCCCTATAACCACACATATTTCCCATGGCTAATCCATCTAACCTACACTAAGGAGTAATTTAGCATAGCCAATCCCCCTAACCTGCACATCGTTGGACTGGGGGAGGAAACCGGAGCACCCAGAGGAAACCCATGCAGACACGGGGAGAACATGCAAACTCCGTACAGAAAGTGATTCAAGCCGAGAATCAAACCCGGGGCCCTGGCGCTGTGAGGCAGCTGTGCTAACCACTGTGCCACCGTGCCACTGTTTTGTCATGTGACAGAAATGGAGCATGCTGGGAAGATCTGGGATCAATGGGAAAAGGTATAGATTAATGGAACAATAAGCTTTGATGATAAATTTACTGGACATCCTCGAAGGAAGTACAGTGCTGGAAACCTCCGACCTCGCCCGCGGCTGGGATTCCCCAGTCCCGCTGCAGTGAATGGAGTTTTGGCTGAGCGCCAAATTTTCCATTCTCGCTGGCAGCAGGGGCCGGGGCCAACAAAATCAGAGAATTTGGCCCCAGATCTTGCTGACGACAAACACTGTGGGTGGAGTTTTCCCGTCCCACCCACCACGGGATTTGTAGTGGGCGGGACACGGACCATGCAAATGCCTGTTGATCTCAGGCAGGATTTTCCGACCTCGGGGCGAGCACGGCTGGAAAATCCTGCCCTGTGGCTTTGGGTTGCAAGGTAAGGCCTCGGGCACCAGACAACATAAGTGACCCTCAGTGGAGTAGGGAGGTATGGAATAGGGGGCAGGTTTTTGAAGTGAATTAAAAACTGACCAAAGAACGCTCATGAATGGAGTTGCGTTCTCCCAGCAGTCTCCCTCTGCGGCTCTGTTTCTGATTCATTGGAATGCAGCCTGAGCCCTTCCTTCCAGAGGCTTCCACAACGTGGTCACATCATAAGACCATAAGATGTAGGTGGATTGGCCATGCAAAATTGCCCCTCAGTGTCAGGGGATTAGCAGGGTAAATACGTGGGGTTACGGGGATAGGGCCCGGGTGGGATTGTTTTCAGTGCAGGCTCGATGGGCCGAATGGCCTTTCTCGGCACTGTAGGGATTTTATGATTCTATGAGCAGCAGTAGGTCATTCGGCCCATCAAGCCTGCTCCACCATTCAATGAGATCATGACTGATCCGATATGATAATCCTCAACTCCACTTTCTGGCTTCTCCCCATTTCGCTCGATTCCCTTAATGAGCGAGGAGGGAGTGGCGCAGTGGCATTGTCACTGGTCTAGTAATCCAGAGATCCATGGTAATGCTCTGGGGCTCCGGTTCAAATCCCACCACAGCAGATCTAGAATTAAAAGTCTGGTGATGACCATGAAACCATTGTCGATTATCGTAAAAACCCATCTGCTTCACTAATGTCCTTTAGGGAAGGAAATCTGCCGTCCTTACCCGGTCTGGTCTACATGTGACTCCAGAGCCACAGCAATGTGGTTGACTCTCAACTGCCCTCAGAAAAGGCTGAGCAAGCCACCCAGTTTTGGGGTAATTAGGGAAAGTTTAAAGTTTATTTATTAGTGTCACAAGTAGACTTACTTGTAGACAGTAAGACCATAAGACCATAAGACATAGGAGCGGAAGTAAGGCCATTCGGCCCATCGAGTCCACTCCACCATTCAATCATGGTTGATTTCAACTCCATTTACCCGCTCTCTCCCCATAGCCCTTAATTCCTCGAGAAATCAAGAATTTATCAATTTCTGTCTTGAAGACGCTCAACGTCTCGGCCTCCACAGCCCTCTGTGGCAATGAATTCCACAGACCCACCACTCTCTGGCTGAAGAAATTTCTCCTCATCTCTGTTCTAAAGTACACTGCAATGAAGTTACTGTGAAAAATTAGGGACGGGCAATAAATGTTGGCCCAGCCAGTAATATCCATATTCCATGAACAAAAATCAAAATCAAAATCTGTTTATCTCAGCCTTGAGCATACTTAGTGACCCAGCCTCTACAGCCCTCTGTGGTAAAGAATTCCACAGATTCACTCCCCTCTGAGAGAAGAAATTCCTCTTCATCTGTCTGAAATGGACAGCCCCTTATTCTGAGATTATAATCTCTGGTCCGAGACTCTCCCACAAGGGGAAACAACCTCTCAGCATCTACCCTGTCAAACCCCTGGAGAATCCAATCGGGCTCAATAAGGTCACCTCTCATTCTCCTAAACTCAACGCAACAACAAAATCATACTGACCACTTGACTCTGCTCACTGCTGACACCCCTGTTAGCTGACATTCCAGCCCAGCCCAGATTCCTCTCTCTCTCCCTCCCTCTCTCTCTCACACACTTTCTCTCCCTTTCTGACATTTTCCCTCTTTCTCATTTTCTGACTTTTTTTCTCTCCCTCGCTCTCTCTCTTCCCCTCACTCTTTCATTCTCATTCCCTCTCACTCTATTTAAGGGGTGGCACAGTGGGTTAGCACTGCTGCCTCACAGCGCCAGGGACCTGGGTTCGATTCCCGGCTCGCGTCACTGTCTGTGTGGAGTCTGCACATTCTCCCCGTGTCTGCGTGGGTTTCCTCCAGGTGCTCCGGTTTCCTCCCACAGTCCACAAAGATGTGTGGGTTAGGTTGATTGGCCATGCTAAATTGCCCCTTAGTGTCAGGGGGACTAGCAGGGTAAATACATGGGGTTGTGGGGATAGAGCATTGTGGTCGGTGCAGACTCGATAGGCCAAATGGCCTTCTGCACTGTAGGGATTCTATAAGACCATAAGACATAGGAGCAGAATTAGACCACTCGGCCCATCGAGTCCGCTCCACCATTCAATCATGGCTGATATTTTTCTCATCCCCTTTTCCCCATAACCTCTGATCCCCTTATTAATCAAGAACCTATCTATCTCTATCTTAAAGACACTCAATGACCCGGCCTCCACAGCCTTCTGCGGCAAAGAGTTCCACAGATTCACCACTCTCTGGCTGAAGAAATTCCTCCTCATCTCTGTTTTAAAGGATTGTCCCTTTAGCCTGAGGTTGTGCCCTCTGGTTCTAGTTTTTCCTACTGGTGGAAACATCCTCTCCACGTTCACTCTATCCAGGCCTCGCAGTATCCTGTAAGTTTCAATAAGATCCCCCCTCATCCTTCTAAACTCCAACGAGTACAGATCCACAGTCCTCAACTGTTCCTCACACAACAAGCTCTTCATTCCAAGGATCATTCTTGTGAACCACCTCTGGACCCTTTCCAAGGCCAGCACATCCTTCCTTAGATATGGGGTCCAAAACTGCTCACAATACTCCAAATGGGGTCTGACCAGAGCCTTGTACAGCCTCAGAAGTACATCCCTGCTCTTGTATTACAAAGAACAAAGAACAAAGAACAGTACAGCACAGGAAACAGGCCCTTCGGCCCTCCAAGCCTGTGCCGCTCATTGGTCCAACTAGACCAATCGTTTGTATCCCTCCATTCCCAGGCTGCTCATGTGACTATCCAGGTAAGTCTTAAACGATGTCAGCGTGCCTGCCTCCACCACCCTACTTGGCAGCGCATTCCAGGCCCCCACCACCCTCTGTGTAAAAAACGTCCCTCTGATGTCTGAGTTATACTTCGCCCCTCTCACCTTGAGCCCGTGACCCCTCGTGATCGTCACCTCCGACCTGGGAAAAAGCTTCCCACTGTTCACCCTATCTATACCCTTCATAATCTTGTATACCTCTATTAGATCTCCCCTCATTCTCCGTCTTTCCAAGGAGAACAACCCCAGTCTACCCAATCTCTCCTCATAGCTAAGACCCTCCATACCAGGCAACATCCTGGTAAACCTTCTCTGCACTCTCTCCAATGCCTCCACGTCCTTCTGGTAGTGCGGCGACCAGAACTGGACACAGTACTCCAAATGTGGCCTAACCAGCGTTCTATACAGCTGCATCATCAGACTCCAGCTTTTATACTCTATACCCCGTCCTATAAAGGCAAGCATACCATATGCCTTCTTCACCACCTTCTCCACCTGTGTTGCCACCTTCAAGGATTTGTGGACTTGCACACCGAGGTCCCTCTGTGTTTCTATACTCCTGATGACTCTGCCATTTATTGTATAACTCCTCCCTACATTATTTCTTCCAAAATGCATCACTTCGCATTTATCCGGATTAAACTCCATCTGCCACCTCTCCGTCCAATTTTCCAGCCTATCTATATCCTGCTGTATTGCCCGACAATGCTCTTCGCTATCCGCAATTCCAGCCATCTTCGTGTCATCCGCAAACTTGCTGATAACACCAGTTACACCTTCTTCCAAATCATTTATATATATCACAAATAGCAGAGGTCCCAGTACAGAGCCCTGCGGAACACCACTGGTCACAGACCTCCAGCCAGAAAAAGACCCTTCGACCACTACCCTCTGTCTCCTATGGCCAAGCCAGTTCTCCACCCATCTAGCCACTTCTCCTTGTATCCCATGAGCCTTAACCTTCTTAACCAACCTGCCATGTGGGACTTTGTCAAATGCCTTACTGAAATCCATATAGATGACATCCACGGCCCTTCCTTCATCGACCGTTTTTGTCACTTCCTCAAAAAACTCCACCAAATTTGTAAGGCACGACCTCCCTCTTACAAAACCATGCTGTCTGTCACTAATGAGATTGTTTCGTTCTAAATGCACATACATCCTGTCTCTAAGAATCCTCTCCAACAACTTCCCTACCACGGACGTCAAGCTCACCGGCCTATAATTTCCTGGGTTATCCCTGGTACCCTTCTTAAACAACGGGACCACATTCGCTATCCTCCAATCCTCAGGGACCTCACCCGTGTCCAAAGAAGCGACAAAGATTTCCGTCAGAGGCCCAGCAATTTCACCTCTCGTCTCCCTGAGCAGTCGAGGATAGATGCCATCAGGCCCTGGGGCTTTGTCAGTTTTAATGTTCCCTAAAAAACCTAACACTTCCTCTCTTGTAATGGAGATTTTCTCTAATGGGTCAACACCTCCCTCCGAGACACTCCCGGTTAACATGCCCCTCTCCTTCGTGAATACCGATGCAAAGTATTCATTTAGGATCTCCCCTATTCCCTTGGGTTCTAAGCATAATTCCCCTCCTTTGTCCCTAAGAGGTCCGATTTTCTCCCTGACAACTCTTTTGTTCCTAACGTATGAATAGAATGCCTTAGGATTCTCCTTAATCCTGCCTGGCAAGAACATCTCGTGACCTCTTTTTGCCCTTCTAACTCCCCGTTTGAGTTCTTTCCTACTCTCTAGGCATGAATGCTAACTCCCCGTTTGAGTTCTTTCCTACCTCTCTAGGCATGAATGCTAACATTGCATTTGCTTTCCTAACTGCCGACTGAACCTGCATGTTAACCTTAAGAGAATCTTGAACAATGACTCCCAAGTCCCTTTGTGTTTCTGATTTCCTAAGCATTTTCCCATTTAGAAAATAGTCTATGCCTCCATTCCTCCTTCCAAAGTGCATAACCTCACACTTTTCCACATTGTATTCCATCTGCCACTTCTTTGCCCACTCTCCTAACCTGTCCAAGTCCTTCTGCAGCCCCCCTGCTTCCTCAATACTACCTGTCCCTCTATATATCTTTTATCATCTGCAAACTTAGCAACAGTGCCTTCAGTTCCTTCTTCCAAATCGTTAATGTATATTTTGAAAAGTTGTTGTTGCAGCACCGACCTCTGAGCCACACCACTAGTCACAGGCTGCCATCCTGAAAAAGACCCCTTTATCCCCACTCTCTGCCTTCTGCCAGTCAGCCAATCTTCTATCCATGCCAGGATCTTACCCTGAACACCATGAGCTCTTAACTTATTTAACTGTCTCCTATGCGGCACCTTGTCAAAGGCCTTTTGGAAATCTAAATAAATCATGTTGACTGTTTCTCCTTTATCTAATTTCCTTGTTACCTCCTCAAAGAACTCTAACAGATTTGTCAGACATGACTTCCCCTTGACGAAGCCATGTTGACTCAGTCCTATTTTATCATGCACTTCCAAGAACTCCGCGATCTTATCTTTAATAATGGACTCTGAAATCTTGCCAATGACCGAAGTCAGGCTAACCGGCCTATAATTTCCCATCTGCTGCCTCCCTCCCTTCTTAAACAGCGGTGTTACATTAGCTACTTTCCAGTCCTCTGGGACTCACCCTGCCTCCAGTGATTGCTGAAAGATCACCACCAATGCCTCCACAATTTCCTCAGCTATCGCTTTTAGAAACTTGGGGTGTAGTCCATCCGGTCCAGGTGACTTATTCACCTTCAGACCTTTCAGTTTCCCCAGAACCTTCTCCTTAGTGATGGCCACTACACTCACCTGTACCCCTTGATTCTTCTGGAGCTCTGGCATCCCACTGGTGTCTTCCATCGTGATGACTGACGCAAAGTAACTATTCAGTTCCTCTGCCAGTGCTTTGTTTCCTATTATTACTTCTCCAGCCTAATTTTCCAGTGGTCCAATGGCTATTTTTGCCTCTCTCTTACCTTTTATATATTGAAAAAAACTCTTCCTATCTTCTTTTATATTACTAGCTAGCTTACACTCATATTTCATCTTCTCCCCCCTTATTGCTTTTTTTAGTTGTCCTCTGCTCGCTTTTAAAGGCTTCCCAATCCTCTGGCTTCCCACTAATCCTCGCCACTTTGTCTGCTTTTTCTTATGCTTTTATGCTGTCCTTGACTTCTCTCGTCAGCCATGGATGCCTCGTCCTCCCCTTAGCATGTTTCCTTCTCCTTGGGATGAATTTCTGTTGTGCCTCCGGAATAACCTCCAAAAACTCCTGCCATTGCTGTTCAATAGTCTTCTCTGCTCGGCTCCCTTTCCAACCAACTCTGGCCAGCTCCTCCCTCATGTCTTTGTATGATTCTATTCTAATGGTTGAATTCGATCACATTCTGCTTTCATTGAATAACCAATCTCAGAGAGGTTGGGAAACGAGAGTGATGACTAAGGCAATGTACTAAACAGCGAAAGTTCCTTAGAGAGAAAAGCACAGGTCTAACTTACTATTCTTTACACTGACTATATTTCAGACGCATTCATTGGCTGGAAAGTGCTTTGGGAAGTCGTGAGGTTTTATAGCATTATTTAAACCTTCACTTTCAGATCAAACATCCATTCCTCCTTCTTGCTGTTTAATTCTCTTCCGCCGGCAGCACGCTGGCTACAAGCCGTGCCTACCGTGGCACTAAGCTTCACCGACCGGGGGTTTGAACCCCCCACTCTGTGCACACGTTCCCAGTCTAGGTGTCGGTGCTATGGGGAGGCTGCCGGGAGCCTGGAACATTCTTGGCTCAAGCAGGAGGCTACCCTGCTGGGGCCCCTGGAGCTGATCTACTCTCCAGTGTCCCCTGCTGGTAACTGTGTGCATGTGGCCTCTGGGGTGCTCACACTCACACACACACAATAGAACTAACTGTGGCATTAAAAATAACACGCAAAGTCACAAAGACTTGCATTTAAATAGCGCCTTTGCCAAGCTAAGGACGTCCCAAGGTGTTTTACAACCAATGAAGTACTTTTGGAAGTGTCGCCATCGTCGTAGTGCAGGAAATTTGCCGGTCAGTTTGTGCTCAGCAAGCTCCCACTCCAGCAATCAATTCAACAACCTGATTATCTGTTTTTAATGGTGGTTGTTAAGGGTGTTATGAAGCAGAGGTGGATCCCCTCTCTGAGAACTAACACCTAACCTCTCAAAGAGGAGTGCCTTGCCCAATAATCTGTTAAAGTGAGTGTGAGAAGAGGTAATATCTGCACCTCAGCAACTTTTAGTAGTTAAATAAAAATAACTCTCTCAGACTCTCTGAAAAAGCAACAAGTAACACTTTGTTTATCTAACTCACAGTGAACAGGTGAACTAAACTACTAACAAACCGAATTAAACATGATTCTAATGGAATGCTGTTTCGATAAATACAATTCCCACTTATTCACCAAAAAAATAGAATTTTTAGTCACTTTCAAAATACAACCAGGTTTTATCTTCCGGAATCTTCTGTCTTCTTTGCTGATTTCTCCTGTCTGGAACCTCTGGCTTCTTTTTGGTACCTTTTCAATTCAAGTGAGGCTTTGAGCTAAGAGTTTTTTTTTATTTTTTTTATTTTTTATACTTTTCCAACTCAATCAAATCAAATCCAATTCAGAGTCTCAACAAGTTGAGACATTTCAGATCCAGGCTGACAAGACAGGGGGAGCGACCAAACCACCCTGTCCTGGGCCTGATCTACATGAGCCAAGCTGATTGGAGAAGGGGGAGGCTCCTCCTCCAAGACTTGAGCTCATTTGCATCTTAGCCAAAAGGCCGAGATGCCGCTTTAAAAAATTGCTTCATATGAAACATATGAAGCTTCAGTGTAACCCAATGACCTCAACCAAGCGCGGCCGACCATGGGCTGCCGACCATACTACACTTGATCTTCGCCAAAAGGCCGAGAAGCTAAAAGTTATTCGCTGTGGCAGAGACAGCTGCTGTCTGTCTGTCTCGAGCTGGGAGCTGGCTCTTATACCCCTGAAGACATAGCAACATCCCCACAATAGGATTGGTTTACCGGTTACCAAAACATCAGATTCAAATCTGATAGGCTGCTGTTATTCAAATGCCTAGTTTAAACTGATTGGTTAAAATTCAAAAACAGCCTGTTGTCTCGGCAACACTACTGCCTAACCTCTCAATACAATGTTTCAGTCTGTGTACTGCATGCACCTACAACTTCCCCTTTCTATAAAACTCTAAGTACAGAAAAAAAACTCTTTTTTAACAGACCATGCAATTTTACAAGTCTTAGCATTTTCCATTTTTAAAAATAATTTTGCAAACACTAACTTCACAACAAGGGATAAATATTGGGGTAGGGTACCAGATAGAACGCACCCTGCCCTTCAAAACAGTACCAGGGTATATTATACACTGCCACCCCCCTCCCGACACAACTCCCCACCCCCTCAAACCCCGCCCCCCCCCCCCCCCCCCCCCCATCCCCAATAGGTGAATGGGGTCTCAACCTAATGTCTGGTCTGGAGGGTGGTAAATCCAACAGTGCAGCTGTAACTGGGGCAATGTAAACCCAGAACGGGGTTAGTGATTCACGGGGGAGGGAGAGAGAGAAAAGTGGGGAGCAAGAGATCTGGCGAAATTCTGTAAGTGGCTCCTGGCGAATCAAGCAATGCCAACATTTCAGCTGAATTATAAAGAGCTTATAGAATCATCTTGAATAGATAGAGTCATAGAGATTTACAGCATGGAAATAGGCCCTTCGGCCCAACTTGTCCATGCCACCCCTTTTTAATCCCGAGGCTAGTCCCAATTTTGAATTGATAAACAGCTCATAGATACAGCACAGGAAGCCTTTCAGTGCATTGCGAATGTGTCATCTCAAATTAGCCCCGTTGCCCCACTCTTTCCCCACAGCCCTGAAAGATGTCCCCCTTCATGTATGTATCTAATGCCCCTTTGAAAGTTACCATTCAATCTCCTTCCGCTTTTTAAACAAAGTGTGTAAACATTCGGAGAGAGGATAGTTTGGTGGAGTAGATAGTCCCAGCATGGAGCTAGTAAGGACACAAGTATGATGGGCTGACTGGCCTCCCCACATTGGAAAATTCCACAATCCCATTGGTTTGTACCCTCACACTAGCAAGCCAATGAAAAGACCTCCCCTTGAGTTTGCGGTGTGCAAACTGTGCTTCCTTGATCAACAACAACTGGCATTTTGTTAGCGCCTTTAACACAGTAAAAAGCTGCGAGGTCATCGCAGGAGCGGTAAAGAGCAACATTGGACACAGATGAAAACACCACCAAGGTTGAAGCAATTAACAGTGGGAGACGGAAGAGGCCAGAATGGAAGCTATCTCAGAGTCCTGAGGAGCTGAGGGAGTTTAAGGAGGGGCATTGGCCATGGGGTGGGGAGGGGGGGATTTAAAAATAAGGATGAGAACGGTAAAATATAGTTGTACTTTTTGAAACAATGCCCTGAGGCTCAGGCACTTTGGGTGGGATGTTACAGCCTCAATCATCCCGAACCCTGCCCAAGGTCAACGGACCTTTCCATTGTCCGCCCCTTGCCCACTCAGATTCCTGAGGCAGGCAGGACAGTATAATTCCGGCCTCCGTCTCTCTCTGTCGATGAGATCCCTCCTGCTGTTTCTTTTTAAACCAGGTAAACAGAACGATAAAGATCTATCTGTACATTCCACAGCTACCCAGCACATACCATCCCCTCCATCTCCTGTGCTCTCTCTCCCAAACCCCTATCTCTCCTTATCCCACTGACCATCCGTTCCACCTCCAACCCCGTTATCAACACCTAACTCTTTGGATCTTAACTGCGAGTGAATCTGCCTCTCGCCTCTTAATGTGGAGATGCCGGCGTTGGACTGGGGTAAACACAGTAAGAAGTTTAACAACACCAGGTTAAACACCAGGTTGGAGCTCCGAAAGCTTGTGTGGCTTTTGCTACCAAATAAACCTGTTGGACTTTAACCTAGTGTTGTTAAACTTCTTCTCGCCTCTTAGCCAGCCCTTGCTCCCTTTCTGTTCCCTGTGTGTATTTGTGTTTTTAGACATCGGAGACTGGCTGTGAATGATGTCAGGGAGCTGGAATGTCACACTGCCTGACCAGCGCTTTGTGAGGAGCAGTAACCCCAGAGCTGCGCACAGGACTGTGCTGCTAACACACACACACTCTGCACCCCCAGCACCGTGCACAGGACTGCGCTGCTAACACACACACACTCTGCACCCCCAGCGCTGCACACAGGACTGTGCTGCTAACACACACATCAGCTGCTGCTGGAGGATCATCCACTCAGTGAATGACGCTCTTTGGTCTGCCCGAAACTTGTTGGTCTTCCAGTACAAGGAGAAGCCCCTGACTGCGTGTTCCAGACCGGCACATTGCAAAGCCCAGGACTCTGTGCTGAGGGACGCACTGAAACCCGGGGCAGCTGCTGCAGCAATGGGAAAATGTGCTCTCAAACAGGGCACAGAGACACAAAATCAAGTTACAGAATACTGATTAGAATACAGAATACTGTAACTTGATGTTGTGTCTCTGTGCCCTGTTTGAGAGCAGATTTCCACTCCATCTGACGAAGGAGCAGCGCTCCGAAAGCTAATGGCATTTGCTACCAAATAAACCTGTTGGACTTTAACCTGGTGTTGTTAAAACTCTTACTGTGTTCACCCCAGTCCAACGCCGGCACCTCCACACCATCACTGGATGGACACAGTGAATATTACATGTTTCTCAGTTGTACTGAAGCACCTCGGAGTGTGACTTGTTCTCTATAGACAACCTATAAAATAACTTTGTAAATTAGAAACATAGAAGATAGGAGCAGGAGGAGGCCATTCAGCCCTTCGAGCCTGCTCCCCCATTCATCACGATCATGGCTGATCGTCCAACTCAATAGCCTAATCCTGCTTTCTCCCATTAATCTGCTGCCTCTTGAATACATTCAATGTTTTGGCATCAACTACTTCCTGTGGTAATGAATTCCACAGGCTCACCACTCTTTGGGTGAAGAAATGTCTCCTCTTCTCCGTCCTAAATGGTCTACCCCAAATCCTCAGACTGTGACCCCTGGTTCTGGACTCCCCCCACCATCGCGAACATCCTCCCTGCATCTACCCTGGCTAGTCCTGTTAGAATTTTATAAGTCTCTATGAGATGCCCCCCTCATTCGTCTGAACAAACAACATTTGTAAGACCATTGTAAAATGTCAGACACGTTTCCTTTACTGTGTTGAATCATCTCAGAGTGTTACATGTAAAGAACCCGAATATCGCTGCTTTTTGTGTGCCGGCCATTTTGGAATGTTGGTAATGTTCTCACAGATTCACGAATATGTTTTGTAGAAAAATAAGGACTGCCCTGCTCGCTCAAACATCGCTGCTGTCACATACACACCGCAGCTTCCTGCTTCACCTCTGTACACAGGGCAGTGCAACCACAATGTCCACGTGTGGTTTATCTAATTATTGTACTCTGGGTATCTGTTGAACACTGCGAGCCAGAGACTTGGGCCCAATAATCCAGGCTGCAGTGATAGAGGTGCTGTCAGTCTGACATGATGCTGAACCCTTGTGGGGGGGACACGCGATCCTGAAAACAGGTGGAGAGTTACCCCCAGTGTCCTGGTCAATATCTACCCTTTAACCAGCATTGCTAATGCAGATTACTTCCTTATTGTCACAAGGCAGCTTGGTATTTGTGTGCGTGTTGTAACATGTGTGTCTACGTGTATGCCTCTGCATGTTTAAAGTTTTATATTTATTTATTAGTGTCACAAGCATTAACACTGCAATGAAGTTACTGTGAAAATCCTCTAGTCGCCGCACTCCGGTGCCTGTTCGGGTACACTGAGGGAGAATTTAGCACGGCCAATGCACCCTAACCGGCACATCTTTTGGCCTGTGGGAGGAAACCGGAGCACCCGGAGGAAACCCACGCAGACACGGGGAGAACATGCAAACTTCACACAGACAGTGACCCAAGCCAGGAATTGAACCCGGGTCCCTGGTGCTGTGAGGCAGCAATGCTAACCACTGTGCCACCGTGCCGCACCTGTACAGAATGTGTGACTATAACCAGCACATCATGTCACTCTCTCCAGCACCCCCCCCCCCGGTTCACGAGGCTGTGCAGGATATCAGTAACCCAGACAGAAACTACTTCCTGTGGTAATGAATTCCACAGGCTCACCACTCTTTGGGCGAAGAAATGTCTCCTCACCTCCATCCTAAATGGTCTACCCCGAATCCTCAGACTGAGACCCCTGGTTCTGGACTCCCCCACAATTGGAAACATCCTTCCTGCATCTACCCTGTCTAGTCCTGTTAGAATTTTATAAGTCTCTATGAGATCCCCCCCTCATTCGTCTGAGCTCCAGCGAAAACAATCCGAACCCAGTCAATCTCCCCTCATACATCAGTCCCGCCATCCCCGGAATCAGCCTGCAATCCCCCGAGAGCAAGAACATCCAGATGTGTGTATGAATGTGTGTATTTGCATATCTGTGTGCACATGTCTGTGTACATTTGTGTCCGTGTGTGTATAGAGACCAGGGAGAGATCAGCCATGATCTGATTGAATGGCGGAGCAGGCTCGAAGGGCTGAATGGCCTACTTCTGCTCCTTATTCCTATGTTGCTATGTCGGTGTGCAGAGACCTGTGTAATCCTATGTGTACATGCATGTGTATCTATGGGTATATTTAAGTGCATGTGATGCTCCCTGCAGTTAAATAGCCAGTCAACATGCAGACCCAGAGGTTAGCAGCAGGAATCATCACTTGCCAGGATCCTCTGAGTGCCCATTACCACTCAGCGCACATCTGTGCTAAATTATCAGCATGCTTAACCAGCTGGCTGAGCAGAAATTCCCTCCAGTTAAACCCTGGGAGGACGGGAGGACCTCTCCCTTGAGGCTGTGAGCCATTTCTGTCTGGGTTACTGACATCCTACACAGCCTGGTGAACCAGGGGGGGGGCTGGACAGAGTGACATGATGCGCTGGCTGGTATATAAATATGGCACCGGGACCTTTGAACCCGTCAGCTGAGGATGAGTGGACGAATCAGCTACCGGCCAGCCAGGAGAGTCAGAGCGGACCTCGTTTTTGCATAATTAATGAGATTCCAAGCGCAGAATCTGGCATGGGATCGTGCCATTCCCGTTAGCTGGACAGAGCTCTCTGCCATCGCACTGGGCCTCAAACGAGGAGAATTCCACCCTTTGTTTCTATGATGTTCCTTGGGATTTTCCATGAAGTTAAATACATTATATAAAGATATTGAATAAATATATTTTATAAATCATAGAAATCATAGAATCATAGAAAACCTACAGTACAGAAAGAGGCCATTTGGCCCATCGAGTCTGCACCGACCACAATCCCACCCAGGCCCTACCCCCATATCCCTACATATTTACCCACTAATCCCTCTAACCTACGCATCTCAGGACACTAAGGGCAATTTTTAGCATGGCCAATCAACCTAACCTGCACACCTTTGGACTTTGGACAATAATAATAGACATTATTAAACAGTCCTGAGTGTGATAATAACTATGCTAACAACCAATTTAAGATTATCAGCCGGGCTCGCAGCTACATATACACAGGGCCCTCTCCTTTGCAGACAGATGGAACAGGTATATGCATTGCACCCCTTTCAGCTGAACAAAATAGGCAATAGACTGTCTCTGGTTCATTTCTCAGACCAATCAAAGTCAACCTGCTTGGTTTGAATGGAAACGAAATTTGGCAGTTAACAGTCAGTCATCAGTTAACTGCTGCATTCTCCATGACAACACCTCTACCAATCAGAGTCTACTTGCAAACCAATCACCAATAAATGTGTGGTTATTCACTTTGGAAGCAAAAGCAAGAAGGCAGATTACTACCTGAATGGCTGTAAATTGGGAGAGGGGAGTGTGCAGCGGGACCTGGGTGTCCTTGTGCACCAGTCACTGAAGGTAAGCATGCAGGTGCAGCAGGCGGTAAAGAAGGCAAATGGTATGTTGGCCTTCATTGTGAGAGGTTTCGAGTACAGGAGCAGGGATGTGTTGTTGCAATTATACAGGGCCTTGGTGAGGCCACACCTAGAGTATTGTGGGCAGTTTTGGTCTCCTTTTCTGAGGAAGGATGTTCTTGCTCTCGAGGGAGTGCAGTGAAGGTTTACCAGGCTGATTCCGGGGATGGTGGGACTGATGTATGAGGAGAGATTGACTAGGTTAGGATTGTTTTCGTTGGAGTTCAGACGAATGAGGGTGGATCTTGTAGAGACTTATAAAATTCTAACAGGACTAGACAGGGTAGATACAGGGAGGATGTTCCCGATGGTGGGGGGAGTCCAGAACCAGGGGTCACAGTCTGAGGATTCAGGGTAGACCATTTAGGACGGAGATGAGGAGACATTTCTTCACCCAAAGAGTGGTGAGTCTGTGGAATTCATTACCACAGGAAGTAGTTGATGTCAAAACATTGAATGTATTCAGGAGGCGGCTGGATATAGCACTTGGGGCGAATGGGATCAAAGGTTATGAGTTGGACGATCAGCCATGATCGTAATGAATGGCGGAGCAGGCTCAAAGGGCCGAATGGCCTCCTCCTGCTCCTATCTTCTATGTTTCAATCAGCACTCTTGTTGTATAAATTGTTGTTCCCTTTGATTATGATGAGCACGGAGTCCAGGGGGGATCATCAATAGATCTACCTGTGGCCTTTGGGGAATATGAAGGATACCTGACTGGAAGCTGCAGGAGGGGCCCTTTCCTTTGCTTCACAATAAAGGGTGTTGGTGACAGGAAACTGGCGTGTGGCTGAATGATTACATTGGCGACGAGGAGAAAAAATATTCGTTCCTTCATCTTTCCTGCCGGACAACCTCTGAACGTCAGGAATTTCTCTGGTAAGATAAAGGCATGATGCTTTTCGGGAAACTCGAGGCCTATGACACCAGTGGGGAAGACTGGGCCCAATACACGGAGCACGTGCGTTATTCCCTCCGTGCTAACAACACTGAAGCGGATGAAAAGGGGACGATAAAGTGATATTGCTAACAGCATGCGGGGCCCCAACTTTCAGTGTAACAAGGAGTTTGACCCGTCCAGATGCCCTGACTCAAATACTTTTAATGAACTGGTAAACCTGGTAAAAAAACCACTACGACCCAAAGCCCCCTGTATTCTCCAGCCCCATCACTTCAATATGGCTGGGGGAACTCTAGGGGAACCTGTCACTGAGTTCTTGGTTAGGTTGTGGGAACTAGCTGGACACTGTGAATTTGAGCTGACTCTAAATGAAATGTTGCGGGACAGATTGATATGTGGCATGAATGGCCTAACCATCTGAAAGAAACAGTTGGTAGGACCCAAGATGGACATTAACAATGCCATTGAGATAACTTTGTCACTTGAGAACCTGGATAAAGGGGTTCAGCAGTTACAAGAGGCATCAAGCAGCAATGTCTTCCAACTAGGGGAGAGACCTCATGTAACCAGTCCTTAATGCAGAGTGTTTGTGTAAATCAGGTGTTAAAAGGTCCCGTTAATATAGAAACCCTGATGTCAACACCAGACTGTCAAGGAAATGCAATGCCAACACTAAAAGTATTAAAAAGCATACACCAGAAAGGTGTAGATACCAGTGAACGGATTACTGCAAGAACTGTCAATGGACATGGGGTGGCACGGTGGCACAGTGATTAGCACTGCTGCCTCACAGCGCCAGGGACCCGGGTTTGATTCCCAACTTGGGTCACTGTCTGTGCAGAATCTGCACGTTCTCCCCGTGTCTGCCTGGGTTTCCTCCGGGTGCTCCAGTTTCCTCCCACACTCCAAAGATATGCGGGTTAGGTACATTGGCCGTGCTAAATTGCCCCTTAGTATCCCAGGATGCGTAGGTTAGAGAGATTTGGGGGTAAATATGTGGGGTTACGTGGATAGGGCCTGGGTGGGATTGTGGTTGGTGCAGACTTGATGGGCCGAATGGCCTCCTTCTGTACTGTAGGGATTGTATGATTCTGTGACACAGCCACGGCTGTTTCCGGAACAGGTAAAATGCACGCTCTCTCAGAAGAAAGTCGAAGCTGGTACCTGGGTGTACCATGCAGGTATCCCCTTGTCCAGAGACAGGGACACTGCTACTGTCATATACTAACAACAAAAGCTGCCCTGATAATGGTGGAATTACTAGTAAATGGCCATTCCTTAAAGATGGAGGTGGACACAGGAGCCATAGTCTGTTATTGGAGAACACATCTACAAGCACCTCCAATCTGACATCAAACTCCTGAGGTTGGAAGATACGAAGGCCAGAGCTGGCCACCTACACAGGGGAACCTTTACAAATAAAAGGCACCCCAGGGCCCAGTGACTTATAGACAGCTCATCTCCCACTCACTGTTGTACGGGGGCATGGACCAAGTCTTCTGGGGACAGATTGGCTCCAGCAGATTCGGTTCGACTGATTGGAGATCTTCAGGCTTGGTGTGGGGGACTGTACGAGATTATCAGTAGATACCCTGGAATTTTTTCAGGAAGGCCTGGGGAAAATAGAAGGAACCAAGGCTAAGATCTACTTTGACCCCAAAACTCCATCTAGGTACTTCAGAGCAAGACCTGTCCCTTACTCCATGCTGGAGAAGGTGAACACTGAACTAGGGTGTCTTGAAAACTTGGATATAATCAGGCCTGTGCAATCTGTAGAATGGGCCACGCCTATAGTCCCTGTTCTTAAGCCTGACAAATCAGATCGTCTTTGCAAGAACGATAAACCAATCAGGTCTCCAAACTCGATAGGTACCCTATTCCCAGATTGAAGATGTAGACATTATGGTGGCAAGATGGTCTCCAAGTTGGACATGAGCCATCCCTACCTTCAGCTTGAATTGGACCTCCCAGAAATATGTGACAGTCAACACACCTAAGGGATTCTGTCAGTATACCCGTTTGCCTTTCAGGGCATCATCAGCGTGTGCCATCTTCCAAAGAGTTATGGAGAACATCCTTCAAAGGCTACCCAAGGTGGCAGTATACTTAGATAACGTCTTGGTCACGGAAGCTTCAGAACAGGAACACCTGGTCAACCTAGAAGAAGTCCTGCAGCAATTCTCCAGCGCAGGAGTCTGCTTGCAGAGGGGGAAATGCATTTTCCAGGCAGCCAAAGTCACCTATTTCGGCTACCAGGTAGATGGCACATGGTTACATCCGGTAGAGGATAAAGTAAAGGCCATCAAAGAAGCACTGACCCCAAGGAGCTAAAATCTTAATCAGTTATTATAGAATTGGTGCCCCACAAGGCTGTGTCCTCAGTCCCCAACTACACTCCTTATACATCCCTGGCTGTGTGGCCAAATTCCCCTCCAACTCGATGTGCAAGTTTGCTGATGACACCACCGTAGTGGGTAGGATCTCAAACAATGACAGGAGTACAGGAAAGAGCCTTCATTTGGCAAGGTCAAGTTCTGTACTTTCAATGGCTATTTATGTAGAAGTTGTACTCTGACACTGAAGTGACACAGGGAGGTATTCGGACAGGAGCCAAAAACTTGGCCAAAAAGATAGGTTTTAGGGAATGGTTAAAGCAGCAGAAAGGAGCACAGAGGCTGAGAGAAGAATCCAGAATCTGAGGCCTAGGTCACCAATAACAGAAGAATTAAAATTGGGGATTCCCACAAGGCCAAATTGGAGCAGAACAAATATCTCATAGGATACAGAGATAGGGAAAGCGGGAGAAGGTTACAGAGATAGGGAAAGCTGCAGAAGGTTACAGAGATAGGGAGAGTGGGAGGAGGTTACAGAGATAGGGAGGGCTGGAGGAGGATACAGAGATAGGGAGAGTGGGAGGAGGTTACAGAGATAGGGAAAGCTGCAGGAGGTTACAGAGATAGGGAGAGTGGGAGGAGGTTACAGAGATAGGGAGGGCTGGAGGAGGATACAGAGATAGGGAGAGTGGGAGGAGGATACAGAGATAGGGAGAGTGGGAGGAGGAGGATACAGAGATAGGGAGGGCTGGAGGAGGATACAGAGATAGAGAGAGTGGGAGGAGGATACAGAGATAGGGAGGGCTGGAGGAGGATACAGAGATAGGGAGGGCTGGAGAAGGTTACAGAGATAGGGAGGGCTGGAGGAGGTTACAAAGATAGGGAGGGCTGGAGGAGGATACAGAGATAGGGAGAGTGGGAGGAGGATGCAGAGATAGGGAGAGTGGGAGGAGGATGCAGAGATAGGGAGGGCTGGAGGAGGATACAGAGATAGGGAGAGTGGGAGGAGGATGCAGAGATAGGGAGAGTGGGAGGAGGATGCAGAGATAGGGAGGGCGGGAAGAGGTTATAAAGATAGGGAGTGCTGGAGGAGGACACAGAGATAGGGAGGGCTGGGGAAGGTTACAAAGATAGGGAGGGCTGGAAGAGGTTATAGAGATAGGGAGGGCGGGACGAGGTTACAGAGGTAGGGAGGGCGGGAGGAGGGTACAGAGATAGGGAGAGCTGGAGGAGGTTACAAAGATAGGGAGGGCTGGAGGAGGCTATAGAGATAGGGAGGGCTGGAGGAGGTTACAGAGATAGGGAGGGCTGGAGGAGGTTACAGAGGTAGGGAGAGTGGGAGGAGGCTATAGAGATAGGGAGGGCTGGAGAAGGTTACAGAGATAAGGAGGGCTGGAAGAGGTTACAAAGATAGGGAGGGCTGGAGGAGGTTATAGAGATAGGGAGGGTTGGAGGTTACAGAGATAGGGAGGGTTGTAGGTTTGGAGGAGGTTACAGAGATAGGGAGGGCTGGAGGAGGTTACAAAGATAGGGAGGGCTGGAGGAGGTTACAAAGATAGGGAGGGCTGGAGGAGGTTACAGAGGTAGGGAGAGTGGGAGGAGGCTATAGAGATAGGGAGGGCTGGAGAAGGTTACAGAGATAAGGAGGGCTGGAAGAGGTTACAAAGATAGGGAGGGCTGGAGGAGGTTATAGAGATAGGGAGGGTTGGAGGTTACAGAGATAGGGAGGGTTGTAGGTTTGGAGGAGGTTACAGAGATAGGGAAGGCTGGAGGAGGATACAGAGATAGGGAAAGCGGGAGGAGGCTATAGAGATAGGGAGGGCTGGGGAAGGTTACAGAGATGGGGGAAAGAGAGGAGGTTACAGAGATAGGGAGGGTTGTAGGTTTGGAGGAGGTTACAGAGATAGGGAAGGCTGGAGGAGGTTACAGAGATAGGGAAGGCTGGAGGAGGTTACAGAGATAGGGAGGGCTGGGGGAGGTTACAGAGATAGGGAGGGCTGGGGGAGGTTACAGAGATAGGGAGGGCTGGGGGAGGTTACAGAGATAGGGAGGGCTGGGGGAGGTTACAGAGATAGGGAGGGCTGGGGGAGGTTACAGAGATAGGGAGGGTTGGAGGTTACAGAGATAGAGAGGGTTGTAGGTTTGGAGGAGGTTACAGAGATAGGGAAGGCTGGAGGAGGTTACAGAGATAGGGAGGGCTGGGGGAGGTTACAGAGATGGGGGAAAGAGAGGAGGTTACAGAGATAGGGAGGGTTGTAGGTTTGGAAGAGGTTACAGAAATTGGAAAACAGCTAGCCCCCAGTGAAGTGAATGCAGGAGGAGTCTGAGTCACACGGGAGTGGGTGGTGGTGTTGGCAGTGGAGGGGGGAGGGGTGGGGGGATTCAGTGGTCACATTTTTGTGAAACCAAGACACCAGCTTTTCCATTGAGAATTAGGGCGGCACGGTGGCACAGCGGTTAGCAGTGCTGCCTCACAGCGCCAGAGACCTGGGTTCGATTCCCGGCTCGGGTCACTGTCTGTGTGGAGTCTGCACGTTCTCTCTGTGTCCGCGTGGGTTTCCTCCGGATGCTCCGGTTTCCTCCCACAGTCTGAAAGACGTGCTGGTTAGGGTGCATTGACCGTGCTAAATTCTCCCTCAGTGTAACCCGAGCAGGCGCCGGAGTGTGGTGATTAGGGGATTTTCACAGTAACTTCATTGCAGTGTTAATGTTAGCCTACTTGTGACACTAATAAATAAACTTTAACTGAAGAAGTTACTCTGGGTGTGGCCCAATGGCTTCTTTCTGTGTTGTAAGAACTCAGTAATAAGTTTAACAACACCAGGTTAAAGTCCAACAGGTTTATTTGGTAGCAAACGCCACACAAGCTTTCGGAGCTGCAAGCCCCTTCTTCAGGTGAGTGGGAATTCTGTTCACAAACAGCACTCTACAGTCTACTCTAAGAACACTCTAAGAACTCGACAGCCTCCATTGACCCGGGTTGAGTGTGCGTGTCTGTGTGTCTCCCAGTGGGAGCCCCTCTTCTATTTGAGTTTCTTTCCCAATTGAGTGGCGCCTCCCCCGGCGGCTCTGCTGCTGGGAGTGTGTGCTGGAACTTTACTCAGTGGCTGCATTCCAGCAGCCCTGGCAGGGTGCGGGAGAGGCCTGGGCGAGGGGCCCTCAGTGAGGAAACAACATCAGACTTTCCATACGCAGACTTGTCAGCCACCCCCTCCCTCTGGAGAAACAGGGCCTCTTCAGCAAGCAAAGGCAGTGAAGGAAGGGGAAAAGGCGGAGATTATAGACAGGGGAGGAATTCGAAACCGGGAGCCAGAGAAAATGGGAAACAGGAAGGGCAGAAAATAGTCTCCAACGTTTATGCAGGGACAGCACCACCTCCTGGACACATTTGAAATGATGTAGAGATACCGGTGCGTTGGACTGGGGTAAACACAGTAAGAAGTCTCACAACTCCAGGTTAAAGTCCAACAGGTTTATTTGGTAGCAAAAGCCACACAAGCTTTCGGAGCACTCGCACCACTCACCTGACAAAGGAGCAGCGCTCCGAAAGCTTGTGTGGCTTTTTCTACCAAATAAACCTGTTGGACTTTAACCTGGTGTTGTGAGACTTCTTACTATGTTTGAAATAACAGCAATAGTTCTGCATCCTGTGTCGTATACTCTTCCACACTCAGGACCATTTATCTCCAGCTCTTTAAAAGAGTGACACAGTTAATCCCCCTCAGTCTACCCCATCCCACAGCCCTGTCACCCAGTCCCTTATAAAACACTAAAGCTTAGTTTATCTATTAGTGTCACAAGTAGTCTTACTTTTTTTTGCGTAAGTTTTATTTTCACAAAGTAGGCTTACATTAACATTGCACTGAAGTTACTGTAAAAATCCCCTAGTCACCACACTCCGGAGCCTGTTTGGGTACACTGAGGGAGAATTTAGCCTGGCCAATGCATCTAACCAGCACGTCTTTCAGACTGTGGGAGGAAACCCACACAGACACGGGGAGAATGTGCAAACTCCACACAGACAGTGACCCAAGCCGGGAATCGAACCTGGCGCTGTGAGGCAGCAGTGCTAACCACTGTCCCACCAGCAGAAACATAAAAGTATGGACATGTTGACTTTATAATCATTAATACATGTTTGTTTGAAATAATATCATCATTGATGCACTATCAATCAAGCAAAGACTAGTTTGTATGCTAGAACAAATAGGCTTTTATTCGCAAAAGACTTGGAGCCCACCCATGCCGATGAACTGGTCCAGGGACTGAGGCAGGGGGGTGGGGAGCAGTCACCTTTATACCTGGACCAGGGGGGGGAGGAGTCTCAGGCAGGGCCGGCAGGGGCGTGCCCAGGCATGTCACACACACACAGGCAATAAGCTAACAGTGGTTTACCACAATCACAATATGTGAGGAGAAAAAGATTGTTGAAGACAAATGTAGGTCCCTTATAATCAAAAATAGGGGAATTTATAACTAAAGACACACTTTGGTTCAGTCTTCACAAAAAAGGACATAAATAACATCCCTGAAATGTTGGGGAACACAGGGTTTAATGAGAGGAAGGAACTGAGGGAAATCAGTATTAGTAGAGGAATGGTGTTGGGGAAATTGATGGGATTGAAGGCTGATTATTCCCCAGGGCCTGATAACCTGCATCCCAGGGTACTTAAGGCACTCTTTAATGAAAATATTTCAAGACAGAAATTAATATAGTTCTGGATATTAATGACACCAAGGGATAGCACAGGTAAGCAGTGTTGAGGCAGATGATCAATCATAATCTAATTGAATGGCTGAGCAGACTCGATGGGCCAAATGGCCTTACTCTGCTCATATGTTCCTGTGTTCTTTCCTTCATTTACTTACAGGTTACAGACAAAGAATGGGAGTGAACCAGCATAGGCAAAATGGGCTGAATGGCCTCCTTTTTTGCTGCGTGACTCTACGAAATAAGAGAAATTATTGAAATTGAGAATGATCCAATTAGCTAGCCCAGGAGCCATTAACCTCAGAAGGGGCTCAGGAAGACGGGCATCCCAATCATGGACTGGTCAGGTGACCAGTTGTGGGGTGGGGCAGTGGGAGATAGGTGGTCACGTGACAAAACCTCCAGGAATACAGCTGACCCTAGCTGGCAACTCTAAGTCCATGCTCTGACCCTAGGAACATAAGACGCCTGAGAAGGCCATTCAGCCCCCCCAAGCCTGCCCCACCCAATGGGATGATGGCTGATCTGTATCCTCTTGCCACTCTGACCGTGAGGATTGAAACAAAGCAACTGCAACCATTCACCAGTTCACCTCAGCCTTCTTGCATTTGCAGTGAGTGGCCACACCCCACGCTGGTACAAGTTGATGTGATGAGGAAAGATGGAGGATGCCAGCTCCCTTCAGTTCACCATCAATACGGCTTCTTTCCCAAGGATTTACTGGCCTGAATATCAGATATTTCCCACATTCCCCAACATTGTGAGTTTGTTTATAGGTCGTTTCAGCTGAGATTTTTCCTGTCACTGGGCCTCCCTGCTTCTGGAGCCCAATGAGGCTACTCTCAAAATAAATCTCAGGACAATTCAAATGCCACCTTTCAGTGCAGACAAATAACATGCATTAATCAGAAAAACAGCTCAATATTCTTCCACCATCCAATGAGATCAGAGCTGATCTGATCTTAATTCCAAACCTTGGCTCTGAATCTTTTTCTAAACCTGGCTGGGAAACATCAATTGATCGCAGATTGCAAACGATTCACGGTGATTAGCGCTGCTGCCTCACAGTGCCAGGGACCCGGGTTCGATTCCCGGCTTGGGTCACTGTCTGTGGGGAGTCTGCACATTCTCCCCGTGTCTGTGTGGGTTTCCTCCCACAGTCTGAAAGACGTGCTGGTTAGGGTGCATTGGCCATGCTAAATTCTCCCTCAGTGTACCAGAACAGGCGCCGGAGTGTGGCGACTAGGGGATTTTCACAGTAACTTCATTGCAGTGTTAATGTAAGCCTACTTGTGACACTAATAAATAAACTTTAATTGGGCTAACATCGGCTGCTTTTTGTGACAGAGAGTTCCACGGGGATTACCACCTGTTACACAATCTAACCTCTTTCTTCAATGGCCTGGCTCTGATTTTAACATTAAAGTGGTTGGCACAGTGACACAGTGGATGGCAGGGTGGCAGAGTGAAACAGTGGACAGTATGGTGGCCCAGTGGACAGTATGGTGGCACAGTGGATGGCACGGTGGCGCAGTGGACAGTATGGTGGCACAGTGGACAGTATGGTGGCACAGTGGACAGTATGGTGGCACAGTGGACAGTATGGTGGCACAGTGGATGGCACGGTGGCGCAGTGGACAGTATGGTGGCACAGTGGATAGTATGGTGGCACAGTGGACAGTATGGTGGCACAGTGGACAGTATGGTGGCACAGTGGACAGTATGGTGGCACAGTGGACAGTATGGTGGCACAGTGGACAGTATGGTGGCACAGTGGATGGCACGGTGGCGCAGTGGACAGTATGGTGGCACAGTGGACAGTATGGTGGCACAGTGGACAGTATGGTGGCACAGTGGACAGTATGGTGGCACAGTGGATAGTATGGTGGCACAGTGGACAGTATGGTGGCACAGTGGTTAGTGCTGCTGCTGGGATGACGGTACAAGTCGCAGGTTTGGAAGGTGCTGCTTAATGAGCCTGGACAAGTTCCTGCAGTGCATCTTGTAGGTGGCTAAGATACTCTTTCAGAAAGTCGGTGCAGACTCGATGGGCTGAATAGCTTCCTTCTGCTCTATGGATTACCTCCCCTCGTCCTAGATTTAGAGACCTAGTTTCTGGCACATCCCAGTTTCCAGATTTCAGAGACAGAAAGAGAGACTTCTCTATACAGTTCCCGGGCAGCAAGTGAGCTGGGTTTGAACTCTGTCATCTCCGGAGATGCTTTCCCCTGGATTACCGGGTATGCACTCAGCCACCAATTTACAATCACAACGTCAGCTCTTTGGATGTGCCGAACAGAATACCACCTGCTCCAAGGGGATCCCTTTGCCCCAACAGCCCCCAGCACAGAGTCACCACCTCCTGCTGCCTTACTAGATCTCCAGGGTTACCCCTGAGCCCTCTTACATGGCCAGACTCGATGGACCACCTCACAAGGTTTCAATCACCCTGGGATTGTGTTCCCCCTGGACTCCCAAATACTCACTCAAACACCAAACACAGGCACACCTTCAGATCTCCAGCTACACTGAGCAGAACTCTACTGCTCCAAAGGGGTAACTTTGCCCCAATGGCCCACAGCACCTTCTGCTGTTGCCTTTACATAAAGTCTGTTCCCGACAACCCTTTCCCTGTCTTCGGCCGGTTTCTGTGTTCTTCTCATTGCAACTGAACTGCATCTATTTCCCATCCCTCTCCGGTACTCTTTTTCTGAGACCTCTGTCCCCTCTCCCTTTGGGACCTCTCCCTGCCCCCTCTCCCTTCGGGACCTCTCCCTGTCCCTGGAATTATTGTAATTAAAAGAAATACAAAATCTGGATGTTACGGATGTTGGGAATCTGAGATAATCTCTACGTTCTATCCTTAGGCAGTTTTGTATCCATGTTGCACCTGTCCATTCTATCCCACGGGGTTCAATTATTTCACAAATCTAATGTGTGGCACTTGGTCAAACATCTTTTGGAAGTTCATGTTCCACAATGTCAACTGCATTCTCTGGAAACTCACCAAAAAACTCTGTCGAGTTAGTCAGTGAAATATAAACGATAGTGGCAGCCACTCAGCCTCCTCCCCTCCACCACAATCGAGTCATCGGGGTGAATTTTACCATCCCGCCCTTCTCAGCAATCGGAGGGGGCGAGGGGCAGACCATGGAAAGGTCCCTTGACCTTGGGCTGGATTTTCCAATTTCGGGGCAAGCGTGGCTGTAAAATCCCGTCCACAGAGTTTTACAGCACAGAAAGAGGCCCATCGGCCCATCCTACCTGCGCCAGCCATCAAGCACCTATCAATTCTAATCCCATTATCCAGCACTTGGTCCGTTGTATACGATGGAGATTCAAGTGTTTATCTAAATGCTTCTTAAACATTGTGAGGGTTCCTGCCTCTACCACCCTTTCAGGCAGTGAGTTCCAGATTCCCACCACCCTCTGAGTGAAAAGGTTTTCCTCAAATCCCCTCGAAATCTCCTGCTCCTTCCCTTAAATCTATGCCCTGGTTATTGATCCCTTTACTAACTGGACAAGATCCTTCCTGTCCACCCTATCTATATCTCTCAGATTCTGTACACCTAATAATAATCAACTTCATTGACAGCACCTCGCAAACCTGCTCCCTCCATCTGATAGGGTAAGTAGCATCAGGCACATGGGAACACCAAAACCATCCCTCTAATTCATACCCCACCTTGCTTCAGATCAGATCGTCATTCCTACAGCGTCACTGTGTTAAAGTTCCGGAACTCCCTCCCTAGCAGCACTGCCGTTCAAGAAGATGGCTCACCACCCTGGGCGGCAGGGTGGCACAGTGGTTAGCTGCTTCACAGCTCCAGGGGCCTGGGTTCAAATCCAACCTTGGGTGACTGTCTGTGCAGAGTCTGCACGTTCTCCCCATGTCTGCGTGGGTTTCCTCTGGATTCTCTGGTTTCCTCCCATAGTCCAAACATGTGTAAGTTAAGTGGATTGGCCATGGTAAATACGTGGGGTTACAGAGGTAGGGTTGGGGGTGGGGGGTAGGCCTGGGTAAGATGTTCTTTCAGAGAGTCAGTGCAGACTTGATGGGCCAAATGGCCTCTTTCTGCACTGTTAGGATTCTGTTAGGGATGGGCAATAAGTTTCCAGCGTAGTAACTCCATCATAAGGATTGGAGGGAGTGCAGAGAAGGTTCACCAGGTTGATACCAGAGATGAGGGGTGTTGATTATGAGGGGAGACTGAGCAGATTGGGTTTGTACTCGTTGGAATTTAGAAGGCTGAGGGGGGATCTTATAGAGACCTATAAGATAATGAAGGGGCTGGATAGCGTAGAGAGGGAGAGATTCTTTCCACTTAGAAAGGAAACTAGAACTAGAGGGCACAGCCTCAAAATAAAGGGGGGTCAGTTTAGGACAGAGTTGAGGAGGAACTTCTTCTCTCAGAGGGTGGTGAATCTCTGGAATTCTCTGCCCACTGAAGTGGTGGAGGCTACCTTGTTGAATATGTTTAAATCACGGATAGATGGATTCCTGATCGGTAAGGGAATTAGGGGTTATAGGGATCAGGCGGGTAAGTGGAACTGATCCACTTCAGATCAGCCATGATCTTATTGAATGGCGGGGCAGGCTCGAGGGGCTAGATGGCCTACTCCTGCTCCTATTTCTTATGTTCTTATGTTCTTATAACTCCACATCCTGAAACATAGAAACTAGAAGCAGGAGTAGGCCATTCGGCCCTTCGAACCTGCTTCACCATTCATTTTGATCATGGCTGATCTTCGAATTCAATATCCTGATCCCCCCTTCCCCCCATATCCCTTGATCCCTTTAACCCCAAGCACTATATCTAATTTCTTCGTGAAATCAGACAACGTTTTGGCCTCAACTACTTTCTGTGGGAGTGAATTCCACACATTCACCACCCTCTGGGTGAAGAAATTTCTCCTCACCTCAGTTCTAAAAGGTTTACCCCTTATCCTCAAACGATGACCCCTAGTTCTGGACTCCCCCCACCATTGGGAACATTCTTTCTGAGTCTACGCTGTCTAACCCTGTTAGAATTTTATAAGTTTCCATGAGATCCCCTCTCACTCTTCTAAACTCCAGTGAATATAATCCTAACCGACTTAGTCTCTCCTCGTATGAAAAATGAAAGAAAACACATCCTTGTCTCTGAGCTCAGTGCAATTGTTCCTGAAGCCACAAGATGGAGCTATTGCCACACAGAGGCACAAAGCAGCAAAGTCGGCGTTCCAGCTCCTCAATCAGAGGTTCCACCTCACCGTGAGTGCTGGCCGGAGTTCCCCAGTCCCGGCTAGGATCTCTTTCCCTTCTCCTCACACCTGCTTTTGCCACCAGAGGTCGCAGCAACAACATTCATTCTCTGCCTCCTTAGTAACCTCTCAATCTTCTCAAGTCTCTCCTCAAAATTATACCCTCACCTCAAGAATCTGTCAAACGAACCTCAGTTACAGTTTCTCTAAGGCAAGTATGTCCTCCCTTAGGTAAGGAGATTGAAGCTGTATCCAGATATGGCCATGATATAACTGCAGTAAGACTTAGAGTCATCGAATCATAGAGGTTTCCAGCATGGAAACAGGCCCTTCAGCCCAACTTGTCCATGCCGCCCTTTTTTAAAACCCTAAACTAGTCCCAATTGCCCGCGTTTGGCCCATATCCCTCGATACCCATCGTACCCATGTCTGAACGCTTTTTAAAAGACAAAATTGTACCCGCCTCTACTACTACCTCTGGCAGCTTGTTCCAGACACTCACCATCCTCTGTGTGAAAAAATTGCCCCTCTGGATCCTTTTGGATCTCTCACCTTAAAGCCCTCTAGTTTTAGATTCCCCTACCCTCGGGAAAAGATATTGACTATCTAGCTGATCTGTGCCCCTCATTATTTTATAGACCTCTATAAGATCAGACTTCTGTACTCTTTATACTCTAACCTTTTTGTGATAAAGGCCATTTACTTCACGAATTGTTCTCTACAGCTGCTGTGCTTCACGTACAATTTGTGTCCAATTCTCTTTGTTTCGGCTTCTCTCCATTGTGTTTGCGCCTCTCCCAGTGCTGCGTGTGATGAAGCTGCAGGAAAAACCCTGGCTCAGCCTCACCTGGAGAATTGGGTCCAATTCTTGGTACAGCACTTTAGGAATGATTAGAGGGAGAGCGTGGAAAAGATTCCCCGGGCAGGATCCAGGGATGGGAAATTCGATAGGTCGGAGAGGCTGTGTCGTTCGCCTTAGAGAACAGGAGGTTGAGAGATTGAATCGAGGGTGTTCAAAATCATGAGGGGTCTGGTCAGAGTCGTTAGGGAGAAAGTGTTCCCTTTAGTGGAAGAATTGGGAATCAGAGGGCACAGATTTAAGGGGAATTTGCAAAAGAAGCAATGGCGACATGAGGAGAAACTATTCGGACCTGGAATGCACTGCCTGAGAGTGAGAAAAAAGTTTAGTGTCACAAGTAGGCTTACATTAACACTGCAATGAAGTTACTGTGAAAATCCCCTAGTCGCCACACTCCGGCGCCTGTTCAGGTTCACTGAGGGAGAATTTAGCACGGCCAATGCACCCTAACCAGCACGTCTTTCAGAGAGTGTGGTAGACACAGTTTCAAAGGCAATTGGATAAACATCTAAAGGGAAAATAATTTGCAAGGTTCACAGGAATAGTGTCGGAGTTGGGGCGGCATGGTGGCACAGTGGTTAGCACTGCTACCTCACAGTGCCAGGGACCCAGGTTCGATTCCCAGCTTGGGTCACTGTCTGTGTGGAGTCTGCGCGTTCTCCCCATGTCTGTATGGGTTTCCTCCGGGTGCTCCGGTTTCCTCCCACAGTCCAAAGATGTGCAAGTTAGGTGGATTGGCCATGCTAAATTGCCCCTTAGTGTCAGGGGGACTGGCTAGGGTAAATGCATGGAGTTATGGGGATAGGGCCTGGGTGGGATTGATGGGCCGAATGGCTCCTTCTGCACTGTAGGGATTCTATGGTTCTAAATAGCTATTGTCAAGTGTCTAATCTGAATAAAAGAACTCACAATGTGCTTACCCAATTGCCTTTGAGTGATTGGTGTTTTTATATCATTATAAAAACGCAACATGCTGTTCAGTGGTGGGCAACAGGATTAAGATACTCGGTGGTGAACAGCCTCAGAGGTGCTGCCTGGCATGGGATGACCCTTGCTGTTTTGGTCAGACTGCAGTGAGTTCACAGTGTTGGAGAGTGTTAAAAATGCAGAGTGCTGACTACGTAGAACAGCTTAGAACACACACTGCAGAAACTGTGTAAAAACAAAATACTGCGACTGCTGGAATCTGAAACAAAAACAGAAAATGCTGGAAAATCTCAGCAGGTCTGACAGCATCTATGGAGAGAGAATAGAGCCAATGTTTCGAGTTTAGATGACAGAGTTCTGATGAAGGGTCATCTGGACTCAAAACGTCAGCTCATTTCTCTCCCTAAGATGCTGTCAGACCTGCTGTGATTTCCCAGCATTCTCTGTTTTCTTGCTGCAGAGATAGTGCTCAGGTAAAGGCCTTGTCGGCAGAGGGACCCCTCGTGATGAGATTTGCAACCCCTAGCCTGTCAGTGCTATGAGTGGGAGAGTGCCTTGAGGGAGCCTGCATTGGGTTAACTCGTGATGTGGAGATGCCGGCGTTGGACTGGGGTGAACACAGTAAGAAGTCTCACAACACCAGGTTAAAGCCCAACAGGTTTATTTGGTAGCAAATACCATAAGCTTTCGGAGCGCTGCTCCTTCGTCAGATGGAGTGGAGATGTGCTCTCAAACAGGGCACAGAGACACTCACTCAGGAAAGGCAAGGGACCAGGGTAGTGAGCCAGATCGATAGTGAGTCAAACAAAAAACACAAAACAAACCAAACCATAAAATCAAGCATTTTGATTCGGACGGATGGCTTCAGGAGTTGCTGAATAATAGATTTAATAAAACGAGGAGCAAGGTTAACGGAATCTTGAGAAAATGTCCACATAATTACCGATCAAATTGGGCTGCAGTAGACCCTCTGTCCAAATTCAGAAAGTTTAAACATTGTACAGAGCTGTGGTTTCTTGATTCAGGCACGTCTGAACCAAACAAACATGCCAGGGGTGGCACGGTGGCACGGTGGTTAGCACTGCTGCCTCACAGCGCCAGGGACCCGGGTTCAATTCCCGGCTTGGGTCACTGTCTGTGCGGAGTCTGCACGTTCTCCCTGTGTCTGCGTGGGTTTCCTCCGGGTGCTCCGGTTTCCTCCCACACTCCAAAGATGTGCGGGCTAGGTGAATTGGCCATGTTAAATTGACCCTTAGTGTCCTGAGATGTGTAGGTTAGAGGGATTATTGGGTTAAATATGTGGGGTTAGGGGAATAGGCCTGGGTGGGATTGTTATCAGTGCAGACTCGATAGGCTGAATGACCCCCTTCTGCACTGTAGGATTCTGTGATTCTTTCTATTCTACAATTGGTCTACGCAGGCTGAACATGTCAGAATGAACAGTAGAAGAGATAAAGGGTCTCCAAAATATATGGTTTACATTAGAAAACCAGGCTAATTCCAGGTTAAACATGTGTATTTGTCGACTGGAGTTCATGTCATTTCCGCAGCAGCCTCCAGAATCTATCGAGCATTTCATCAGCAGATGTAGAGAAAAAGGTCTGTGATTTTTCAGATGCAGAGCAGGCAGACAGAATTGTTGAGTTGGTGGTCACATCGCATGATGTGTAGACCAGCATTGCAGAGCTACCCGAGAATATGAAGCAAACCTCACAAGTCAACAAAGCTTACAGCTCCTCAATTATTGATGCACTTACTAGAAGACCCATGTTCTGTGTTCTATAGTGTAGATTAGAGGGGCTTTAGATTGGTACCACTGGTCGGCGCAACATCGAGGGCCGAAGGGCCTGTACTGCGCTGTAATGTTCTATGTTCTATGACCCAAACCCAGCAAGAGAGGTGGAAGGTGTGGAATTAGACGTGTACCAAGGAAATGTCCAGCTTGCCATCAATTCTGCAGGGCACGTGGCAGAAAGGGCCGTTGGCAGAGGCAGCGCACTGGAGCAAAGACTGATGCAGCTACAGAGAGCTGATCCAAACAGACTGCACGCAATGGGTGCCTTCAAACAATAAGAATGACCATCCAGCAATCCATCAGAAATATGATGCTTGTCAAAGCAGAGAATGATGAGGATGTGCATAAGGAGGTTAAGAGCAGTGAACACAAGTTTCACACTGTCAATCTCACGGAAGATATAGATACTGTCACGCCATCAGGATATTGTTGAGATTCACATTTTCTGCCCCAGGAAAGTTGGCCGGCGGAATTCTCCCCCCAAAAATTCTAAGTGTTGAATTCGCATGAAAACTGGAGTAATTGACGCTGGTTTTCTCAGTGGGAGTTCAGACTTGAATCTCCCTCACTCTGTGCGCTGCCAGTGTGAATATCATTAAATTTCAGGGGGTGGGGCTATCCCCGCTGGAGAGGCTGAAACCAGCGCGCTGAGTGGGCCACTGCACATGCAGTCCAAAGATGTGTGGGTTCGGTGGATTGGCCGTGCTAAATTGCCCCTTAGTGTCAGGGGATTAGAAGGATAAATACATGGGGTTACAGGAATAGGGCCTGGGTGGGATAGTGGTTGGTGCAGACTCGATGGGCCGAATGGCCTCCTTCTGCACAGTAGGGATTCTATGATTCTATGCGCAGATCTGTCAGTGCTGAGGTCGGTGCATATGCAGTGGCCCCGCACTGCCGGCCACCCGATAGCTGGTCCCCCCCGACCATTCCCGGGCCCAGCCCTGATCCCCCCCTTCCAGCCCGCCGCGATCTCCAGCCCCCCCCCCACTCCAATCACCCCCCTGACAGTAAACCCAGCCACAGTCCCAACCTCCCACACAGTGCCGCTTACTACATTTCATATCCCTTTCAGGTGATACTGTTTTCAATGATTTCCTTTTGGTCTATCTGTTAGCTAAGATCTCTTACAAGCTCAATGGACTGCCTGACATGCATTGTACCAGGATGCACCTGATTGGCGGTGACATAGCTGGAAGAATAAAGCAAGAACATGAACATAATCTGCACTGACAGATGCAAGCAGCACGTAATGAAGGACTGGTGTTCACCAGTCTGAAATACAACATCAACATGCAGAACATCAATTCCTTTGGTCCTATTGATGACAATGTTGGTGTACATTCCAATCTGTGTAAATCCGAGGGTATCGAAGCCACGCCAACTCCTCAAGATAATCTGCAAAGATGTCTAGGTCAATTTAAGTTATTGTCTCCAGACATTCCCAATTTCACTTCAACATCTTCATCGATAAGGTTGAGAAAGGATGTGCCTTTCCTCTGACACAAAGACCATTAATATCTCTTCAAAACTCTAAAGCAGTCATTATCAGAAGTGTCAACATTAGAATCTGACGATTCCAGGGAGACAACTACCATGGAGAGAGGTACCTAACAAGAAGGACTGGGAGCATGCATGTAACAGAAAGGCAGTTGCTTCAAAATCTCTGCCCAAAATACTATCCAATTACTCCAACACTGAGTGGGAAATGGCTTTAGTGTTTTCTGAACCATACATTTTTATAGCTATCCTTTTGGCAAAAGATTTGTGGTAGAGACTGACCACTAACCACTGGAGATGATGTGATGAAAGCCATTGGCCAGTGCACCACCAATAGGGCAACATCTCTTAAAAACAATTCAAGGTTATCATAGAATCATAGAAACCCTACAGTGCAGAAAGAGGCCATCTGGCCCATCGAGTCTGCACCGACCACAATCCCACCCAGGCCCTACCCCCACATCCCTACATATTTAACTGCTAATCCCTCTAACCTACACATCTCAGGACACTAAGGGGCAATTTTAGCATGGCCAATCGACCTAACCTGCACATCTTTGGACTGTGGGAGGAAACCCACGCAGACACGAGGAGAATGTGCAAACTCCACACAGACAGTGACCCAAGCCGGGAATCGAACCCAGGTCCCTGGAGCTGTGAAGCAGCAGTGCTAACCACTGTGTTTCTTTTTCTTTTCTTGATTTTCCATTTGCAATTAGTTCTACCAATTGCGAAATTGATCTAAATCCTTCTGGAAATCTCAAACTGGTTCATACAGCCCAGAAAGAGGCCATTCAGCCCATTATGTCTGTGCCAGTTCTTTTGAAAAGCTGTCCAATTAGCCCCCCTCTGTCTAGTTGTTGTCTTATCTTCATCCACCCATTCCAGATCACAGTAACCCGCTGTGAAATATAATATTGCCCCAACTTCCTTTCCCTCACCCGTTCTTATATCTTAAATCCAGAAACTCAGCTAATGTTCTGGGGACCTGGTTCGAATCCCACCACAGCAGATGGTGGAATTTGAATTCAATAAAAAAATATATCTGGAATTAAGAATCTACTGATGACCATGAAACCATTGTCGATTGTCGGAGAAACCCATTTGGATCACTAATGTCCTTCAGGGAAGGAAATCTGCCGTCCTTACCCGGTCTGGCCTACATGTGACTCCAGAGCCACAGCAATGTGGTTGACTCTCAACTTCCCTGGGCAACTAGGGATGGGCAATAAATGCTGGCCAACCAGCGACGCCCATGTCCCATGAATAAATAAAACATTTGTTTCTTCATGGTTACCAATCCTTGTGTGATAGGAAAAAGTTTCCCATTATTGACTCGAGCAAAATCTTCCATAATTCTGAATAGGTCTATGAAATCTGTCCTCTAACTCTCTCTGCATGAAGGAGAAGACTGAAAAAATGGTTAGCTTGGTTGGCTGGATTGCAGGATGGCACGGTGGCACAATGGTTAGCACTGCTGCCTCACAGCGCCAGGGACCCGGGTTCGATTCCTGGCTTGGGTCACTGTCTGTGCGGAATCTGCATGTTGTCTGCGTGGGTTTCCTCCGGGTGCTCCGGTTTCCTCCCACAATCCAAAGATGTGCAATTTAAATGGATTAGGAGCCATACCAAATTGTCCCTTAGTGTCCAAAGATGTGTAGGTTAGATGGAATAGCCATGGGAAATGTATGGGATTACGGGAATGGGAGAGAGCCTGAGTAAGATACTCTGTCAGAGAGTCAGTGCAGATTTGATGGGTCAAATGGCCTCTTCTACACTGTTGAGATTCTATAATTCTAAATAACTTTGACATTGCGAGTTAAATCCCTGGTTAAGGTCGTTCATAGAATCCCTACAGTGCAGAAGGAGGTCATTTGGCCCATCAAGCCTGCACCAACATCAATCCCACCCAGGCCCTATCCCCATAACCCCACTTATTTACCTTGCTAGCCCCCTGACACTAAGGGGCAATCAACCAAACCTGTACATAGGGATGTTTTGCTGCAATTGTATAGAGCGTTGGTGAGGCCACACCTGGAGTATTGTGTGCTGTTTTGGTGTCCTTATCTGAGGAAGGATGTCCTTGCTATAGAGGGAGTGCAGCGAAGGTTTACCAGGCTGATTCCTGGGATGGCAGGTCTGTCATATGAGGAGAGACTAAGTCGGTTAGGATTATATTCACTGGAGTTCAGAACAGTGAGAGGGGATCTCATAGAAACTTATACAATTCTAACAAGGTTAGACAGGGTAGGTTCAGAAAGAATGTTCCCAATGGTGGGGGAGTCCAGAACTAGGGGTCATAGCTTGAGGATAAGGGGTAAACCTTTTAGAACTGAGGTGAAGAGAAATTTCTTCACCCAGTGGGTGGTGAATGTGTGGAATTCACACCCACAGAAAATAGTTGAGGCCAAAATGTGATTTGAAGAAGAAATTAGATATAGCTCTTGGGGCTAAAGGGATCAAGGGATATGGGGAGAAGGGGGGGGATCAGGATATTGAATTCGATGATCAGCCATGATCAAGATGGATGGTGGAGCAGGCTCGAAGGGCCGAATGGCTTCCTCCTGCTTCTAGTTTCTATCTTTGGACTGTGGGACGAAACCGGCGCACCCGGAGGAAATCCACGCAGACACGGGGAGAAGGTGCAGACTCCGCACAGTCACCCAAGGCTGGAATTGAACCTGGGTTCCTGACTCCTTGAGGCAGCAGTGCTAACCACTGTGCCACCGTGTCACCCTACTTCCACAAGGGACCAAAAAGATTGAGATCGGTGGCAAGCACAGAACTCTGCTCCAGTCCAGAGTCAGTAACAAATGCTTTCAGTGTCATGATAGGACCAGAACTACCCAGTGTGTAACTCCCCTTGCAAAACTAAAACAGTACATGAATTCTGCCTGGTTTGCTCTTGCTATATGGGAGAGCACTTTGGAGATAGTGACCACAATTCGGTGTCTTTTGTTATTGCAATGGAGAGGGATAGGGCCGTACGGCAGGACAAGGTTTACAATTGGGGGAGAGGTAATTATGATGCGATTAGGCAAGAATTAGGGGGCATAGGTTGGGAACAGAAACTGTCAGGGAAAGGCACTGATGAAAAGTGGAACTTTTTCAAGGAACAAATACTGGGTGTCCTTAATAGGTATGTCCCTGTCAGGCAGGGAGGAAATGGCCGAGTGAGGGAACCGTGGTTCACGAAAGAGGTGGAATGTCTTGTGAAAAGGAAGAGGGAAGCTTATGTAGGGATGAGGAAACAAGGTTCAGATGGCTCGATTGAGGGTTACAAGTTAGCAAGGAATGAGCTGAAAAAGGGGCTTAGGAGAGCTAGGAGGGGACATGAGAAGTCCTTGGCGGGTCAGATCAAGGAAAACCCCAAGGCTTTTTACTCTTATGGGAGGAATAAAAGAATGACCAGGGTGAGGTCAGGGCCGGTCAAGGACAGTAGTGGGAACTTGTGTATGGAGTCAGTAGAGATAGGCGAGGTGATGAATGAATACTTTTCTTCAGTGTTCACCAAGGAGAGGGGCCATGTTTTTGAGGAAGAGAAGGTGTTACAGGCTAATAGGCTGGAGGAAATAGATGTTCGGAGGGAGGATGTACTGGCAGTTTTGAATAAACTGAAGGTTGATAAGTCCCCTGGGCCTGATGAAATATATCCTAGGATTCTTTGGGAGGCAAGGGATGAGATTGCAGAGCCTTTGGCTTTGATCTTTGGGTCCTCGCTGTCCACGGGGATGGTGCCAGAGGACTGGAGAATGGCGAATGTTGTTCCTCTGTTTAAGAAAGGGAATAGAAATGACCCTGGTAATTATAGACTGGTTAGTCTTACTTCGGTGGTTGGTAAATTGATGGAAAAGGTCCTTAGGGATGGGATTTACGACCATTTAGAAAGATGCGGATTAATCCGGGATAGTCAGCACGGATTCGTGAAGGGCAAGTCGTGCCTCACAAATTTGATAGAATTTTTTGAGGAGGTAACTAAGTGTGTTGATGAAGGTAGGGCAGTTGATGTCATATACATGGATTTTAGTAAGGCGTTTGATAAGGTCCCCCATGGTCGGCTTATGATGAAAGTGAGGAGGTGTGGGATAGAGGGAAAGTTGGCCGATTGGATAGGTAACTGGCTGTCTGATCGAAGACAGAGGGTGGTGGTGGATGGAAAATTTTCGGATTGGAGGCAGGTTGCTAGCGGAGTGCCACAGGGATCAGTGCTTGGTCCTCTGCTCTTTGTGATTTTTATTAATGACTTAGAGGAGGGGGCTGAAGGGTGGATCAGTAAATTTGCTGATGACACCAAGATTGGTGGAGTAGTGGATGAGGTGGAGGGCTGTTGTAGGCTGCAAAGAGACATAGATAGGATGCAAAGCTGGGCTGAAAAATGGCAAATGGAGTTTAACCCTGATAAATGTGAGGTGATTCATTTTGGTAGGACTAATTTAAATGTGGATTACAGGGTCAAAGGTAGGGTTCTGAAGACTGTGGAGGAACAGAGAGATCTTGGAAGGTCCATATCCACAGATCTCTAAAGGTTGCCACTCAAGTGGATAGAGCTGTGAAGAAGGCCTATAGTGTGTTAGCTTTTATTAACAGGGGGTTGGAGTTTAAGAGCCGTGGGGTTATGCTGCAACTGTACAGGACCTTGGTGAGACCACATTTGGAATATTGTGTGCAGTTCTAGTCACCTCACTATAAGAAGGATGTGGAAGCGCTAGAAAGAGTGCAGAGGAGATTTACCAGGATGCTGCCTGGTTTGGAGGGTAGGTCTTATGAGGAAAGGTTGAGGGAGCTAGGGCTGTTCTCTCTGGAGCGGAGGAGGCTGAGGGGAGACTTAATAGAGGTTTATAAAATGATGAAGGGGATAGATAGAGTAAACGTTCAAATACTATTTTCTCGGGTGGATGGAGCTATTACAAGGGGGCATAACTATAGGGTTTGTGGTGGGAGATATAGGAAGGATATCAGAGGTAGGTTCTTTACGCAGAGAGTGGTTGGGGTGTGGAATGGACTGCCTGCAGTGATAGTGGAGTCAGACACTTTAGAAACATTTAAGCGGTTATTGGATAGGCACATGGAGCACACCAGGATGATAGGGAGTGGGATAGCTTGATCTTGGTTTCAGATAAAGCTCGGCACAACATCGTGGGCCGAAGGGCCTGTTCTGTGCTGTACTGTTCTATGTTCTATGTATAGTGCTAGACGTTGTACATTTGCATGAACGAATTCCGATGGAGTTGGTATTCTGTCTTGTATCATTCACAGACTTGAATTCCAGTTCTTCTATAGGACTGTCTGGTATGCGAGTGTATTGATTGGTGCTGCTTTATATATATAGATGATTGCAATAGTACTTGTGGGATGCTTGGTCGATTAATGACGTACGTGTAATAACCTGTAAATATACTTACCAATAAATATCCTGTGCTCATTTAGAGGAATTTCTGTTCCTATTTCTTGAATTGGGGATTTGGGGGATCAGCAGGAAACTTGTCCCAGATGTTATTTTCCAGATGTGCTCTTCTAAAGGTGTCTACAGAATCAGCAAGTAAAACACAGCACAACTTCTCTTTCTTAAAAATGATCCAGTAACTACAGTAGTTCTTGGAGTCTGTCTCTCCAACTGCCCCATTGTAATATCATGTCATAATTGAGGCAGCAAACTATAAAGAGAGAAGGGGGACTACCCCAATCTCTCCACCTCACTGCAGTACCCGTGCTGACTGCAAACTTCAGCTGAGAGTTGTAATGGTGTGGTCTAATGTAGATGAGAAAGTCAAGTCCCAAGCATTTCCCACCCAAGTGTTTTGCACAGTCTCCCCTAATGCGACACTGTAAATGACAACATGTCTGGCAGCACCTGTAAGGAGAGAAAAGAGCTGACGTTTCGAGTCCAGATGACCCTTTGCCAAAGCTAAAAGGCAGAGAAAGTGGAAGATATTTATACTGTAGGGTGAATACCTCCCACTTTCTCTGCCTTTTAGTTTTGACAAAGGGTCATCTGGACTCGAAGCGTCAGCTCTTTTCTCTCCTTATAGGTGCTGCCAGACCCGCTGAGATTTTCCAGCATTTTCTCTTTTGGTTTCAGATTCCAGCATCCCCAGGAATTTGCTTTTGTCCATTGTCAGTGACAGTCTTACCTCGTTGTTTCAGGACATTGAGACTCATGCCAGTTTCATCGATGATGCGGAGCGGCTGCGTGGTTCCCGACCTATTACCTGGACAAGGGAATTTCTACCCGGGAGCGCACAGTCGGAAATTCAGCCCTACTGGTGTCGGGTCAGGAAGTCATAGAATCATAGAAACCCTACAGTACAGAAGGAGACCATTCGGCCCATCAAGTCTGCACCAACCACAATCCCACCCAGATCCTATTCCCGTAACCCCATGTATTTACCCCCTGCTAATCCCCCAACACTAAGGGGCAATTTAGCACGGCCAATCAACCTAATCCGCACGTCTTTGGACTGTGGAGGAAACTGGAGCACCCGGAGGAAACCCACGCAGACATGGGGAGAATGTGCAGACTCCACACAGACAGTGACCCAAGCCGGGAATTGAACCCGGATCCCTGGCGCTGTGAGGCAGCAGTGCTAACCACTGTGCCACCATACTGGCCCTACTGGCATAGGGTCAGGAAGTTACATATTGCCTGAGTTATTCTGCAAACTATTAAGTGCCATAGTGCTCTTGAGAGATTAGTTACTTTTAACTTTGTCTATCTTGTATCAGTCACAGCTAATCTCGTCAGCATCAAGTCCCATATAACTAGCACAGGATGTCCCTCGAGTGTAGCAATAAAAATGTAACAAATAGCTAAAAAGAATATTTCCCTGAATGTAACAAACAACATGTAGCAAGGGGCTTTGGGCAACTGTTACCCAAGTTTAACAATTTTGCAGCCAAGTAACTGCCCAGTGTTCAAATATAGCTTCATAACACACACTAGGCCATTGTGTCAAGGAAGGACTTGCATCTATATAGCACCTTACATGGTCTCAGGACATCCTAAAGCTTTACAATCAACAAAGTGCTTTCTCTCGGGCAGTCACTGTCACAATTTAGGAAATGCAGCAACTAATTTGTACAAGATCCCAAAAGCAGCTCGAAGGTAAATAACCAGGTAATGATTTGGAAGAAGGAACATTTTTATTCATTCGTGGGACCTGGGCGTTGCCGGCTGGCCAGCATTTAATGCCCATTCTCAGTTGCCCTTGTTCAGAAGGCAGTTGAGAGTCAACCACATTGCTGTGGCTCTGGAGTCACATATAGGCCAGACCAGGTAAGGACGGCAGATTTCCTTCCCTAAAGGATATTAGTGAAACAGATGGGTTTTTCCGACAATCGACAATGATTCCATGGTCATAAGACCATAAGACATAGGAGCGGAAGTAAGGCCATTCGGCCCATCGAGTCCACTCCACCATTCAATCATGGTTGATTTCAACTCCATTTACCCGCTCTCTCCCCATAGCCCTTAATTCCTCGAGAAATCAAGAATTTATCAATTTCTGTCTTGAAGACGCTCAACGTCTCGGCCTCCACAGCCCTCTGTGGCAATGAATTCCACAGACCTACCACTCTCTGGCTGAAGAAATTTCTCCTCATCTCTGTTCTAAAGTGACTCCCTTTTATTCTAAGGCTGTGCCCCCGCGTCCTAGTCTCCCCTGCTAATGGAAACAACTTCCCTACGTCCATCCTATCTAAGCCGTTCATTATCTTGTAAGTTTCTATTAGATCTCCCCTCAACCTCCTAAACTCCAATGAATACAATCCCACGATCCTCAGACGTTCATCGTATGTCAGGCCTACCATTCCCGGGATCATCCGTGTGAATCTCCGCTGGACCCGCTCCAGTGCCAGTATGTCCTTCCTGAGGTGTGGGGCCCAAAATTGCTCACAGTACTCCAAATGGGGCCTAACCAGTGCTTTATAAAGCCTCAGAAGTACATCCCTGCTTTTGTATTCCAAGCCTCTTGAGATAAATGACAACATTACATTTGCTTTCTTAATTACGGACTCAACCTGCAAGTTTACCTTTAGAGAATCCTGGACTAGGACTCCCAAGTCCCTTTGCACTTTAGCATTATGAATTTTGTCACCGTTTAGAAAATAGTCCATGCCTCTATTCTTTTTTCCAAAGTGTACGACCTCGCACTTGCCCACGTTGAATTTCATCAGCCACTTCTTGGACCACTCTCCTAAACTGTCTAAATCTTTCTGCAGCCTCCCCACCTCCTCAATACTACCTGCCCCTCCACCTATCTTTGTATCATCGGCAAACTTGGCCAGAATGCCCCCAGTCCCGTCATCTAGATCGTTAATATATAAAGAGAACAGCTGTGGCCCCAACACTGAACCCTGCGGGACACCACTTGTCACCGGTTGCCATTCTGAGAAAGAACCTTTTATCCCAACTCTCTGCCTTCTGTCTGACAGCCAATCGTCAATCCATGTTAGTACCTTGCCTCGAATACCATGGGCCCTTATTTTACTCAGCAGTCTCCCGTGAGGCACCTTGTCATCAGTAGATTCTTATCTCCATCTTTTTAAAAATTGAATTCAAATTCCACCATCTGCCGTGGTGGGATTCGAATCCGGGTCCCCAGAACACTAGCTGAGTTTCTGGATTAATAATCTAGCGATAATCCCACGAGGCCCTCGCCTCCCCTCCCTGAATGTATTATCTCCAAATTTTGCAAACATACAGGGTGGGATTTTCCCGGACTACTGTGCTGCTCGAGTAGCGCAGCGGGCCGGGGAATGTCAACAGGAGGCCAAAAACGGGAATTGAGGCCAGCATCAGCTGGTCACCATCTTCCTGGGCCGTTTTTTAATTAGCCTCACACGGGGAACAGCGTGAAACTGATTGCAATATGAAAATCAGCATTTCCAACTACTTGGCACTGCTGCCTCACAGCGCCAGGGACCCAGGTTCGATTCCCGGCTTGGGCCACTGTCTGTATGGAGTCTGCATGTACTCCCCGTGTCTGCATGGGTTCCCTCCGGGTGCTCTGGCTTCCTCCCACAGTCCGAAATGCGTGCTGGTTAGGTGCATTGGCCATGCTAAATTATCCCTCAGTGTACCCGAACAGGCACTGGAGTGTGGCGACTAGGGGATTTTCACAGTAGCTTCATTGCAGTGTAAGACTACTTGTGACTAATAAATAAACTTTAAACTTTGGCAAGCCCGGGTGCAATTGTCCACCCTCGCTATAGTTTCTGCCCCCACTGGGGGAGGTCTACACCAGTGGAGACCACGTATGGTCCCCAGCAATGGAGACCTGATGGCCTCGCTGGTGGGACCAGTGGCCATTGAAGACTCTCGGGAGGTCAAGGGCAAGTGGGCTGCACCTTGAGCAGTGCCAGCCTGGCACCTTGAGCAGTGCCAGCCTGGCACCCTGGCACCGCCCACTGGGCACCCAGGCACCGGCAGTACCAATGGGGTGGAACCTGAGGGGTGTGGGGCGAGATGGGGGTGGAGCCAGAGCGAGGGGGATGGGGGGAAGGTAGGAGGGGAGGGAAGGAGAAACTCTGCATTGGGGGATGGGAGCTGAGGTGGAGCCAGCGATCGGAGGCTGAGTCTGGCCATGATGAGACCGGCCATCAGGGAGGAGGGGGGGTTGGGGACTGGTGATCAGGGAGGGGGTGGTCGGGTCAGCAATCGGGAGGCCAGTGATTGGGGAGAGGCTCATGTCAACCGATCTCCCCGTATATTCGGAGATCAGCGCCTACGCACTGGCTGCCTCAGCAATCTCATGCCAACCTCTCGGGTGAGATTAGGCCCCACTCTCCCCTTCCCAGCATAAATCTCTTGACAGACTCTGTGATGTACAGAGTGCCAGAAATACATTAAACTAAACTTCCCCAAAAAATGGGCGGAAAAATATTCCCATTTTTGCACCCATTGAGCACTTAGTTTTTGGGGGGAAAATTGCGCCCACAATGCTTGGCCTCAACTCAACTCTATGGTAGCAAATTCAACCGACTGACCACTTGCTTACTGAAGAAATGTCTCCTCATCTCTGTTCTAAAAGGTCCACCCCATATTCCTAGACAATGGCCCCCCCGCTCTGGACACCCATGTCATCGGGAACATCCTTCCTGCATCTACCCTGTCTAGTCCTGTTAGAATTTTATAAGTTTCTATGAGAACCCCCCCTCACTCTTCTAAACTCCAGAAATACAATCCTAACTGACTCATACGTCAGTCCCGCCATCCCAGGAATCAGCCTGGTAAACCTTCGCTGCACTCCCTCAATAGCAAGGACATCCTTCCTCAGATAAGGAGATCAAAACTGCACACAATACTCCAGGTGTGGCCTCACCAAGGCCCTGTATAATTGCAACAACACATCCCTGCTCCTGTACTCGAAACCTCTCACAATGAAGACCAACATGCCGTTTGCCTTCTTTACCGCCTGCTGTACCTGCATGCTTACCTTGAGCGACTGGTGTACGAGGACACCCAGGCCTCGTTGCACATTCCCTTCCCTTTATTTATAGCCATTCAGATAATATTCTGCCTTCCTGTTTTTGTTACCAGTGTGGATAACCTCACATTTATCCACATTGTACTGCCTTTGCCATTCATTAGCCCACACACTCAGCCTGTCCTGTTTCTGTTGATTGGTGTAAACACCCATTTGGTTCACTAGTGCCCTTTAGAGAAGGAAATCTGCCATCCTTACCCAGTCTGGCCTACATGTGACTCCAGAGCCACAGCAATGTGGTTGACTCTTAACTGCCTTCTGAAATGGCCTAGTGAGACACTTAGTTCCAGGGCAATTAGGGATGGGCAATAAATGCTGACCCAGCCAGCGACACGCACATCCCATGAACGAAGAAAAATAATATATCTGGCCAGCCCAGTTCAGTTTCGGTCAATGGTCAGCCCCTAGGATGTTAAAGATGGCGGATTCAGTGATGGTAGTGTCATTGAATTTGAAGGGAAAATAGTTGGATTCTCTCTTGTTGGGGATGGTCATTGCCGGGCACTTGTGAGGAATGACTTTTGTTTGTCAGCCTAAGCCGGAATGTTGTCCAGATCTTGCTGCATTTGGACACGGACTGCTTTAGTATCTGAGGAGTCACCAGTGATACTGAATATTGTGCAGTCAGCAGTGAACATCCCCACTTCTGACCTTATGATGGAAGGAAGGTCATTGAAGAGGTGGCACGGTGGCACAGTGGTTAGCACTGCTGCCTCGCAGCGCCAGGGACCCGGGTTCAACTCCCGGCTCGGGTCACTGTCTGTGCAGAGTCTGCACATTCTCCCCGTGTCTGCGTGGGTTTCCTCCGGGTGCTCTGCTTTCCTCCTGCAGTCCAAAAGATGTGCTGCTTAGATGCATTGGCCGTGCTAAATTCTCCTTCAGTGTCCCTGAACAGGCACTGGAGCGCAGCCACTAAGGGATTTTCACAGTAACTTCATTGCAGTGTTAATGTAAGCCTTACTAATAAATAAACTTTAACTTTTTTTTTGATGAAGCAGCTGAAGATGGTTGGGCCTCGGACACTACCCTGAGGGACCCCCTGCAGAGATGTCGTGGAGCTGAGATGACTGACCTCTGACCACAACAACCATCTTCCAATGTGCCAGGTATGACTCCAACCAGCGGAGAGTTTTCCCCCCAATCCCCATTGACTCCAGTTTTGCTAGGGCTCCTTAATGCCACACTCGGTCGAATGCCACTGGTTCCGGTTCTGGTGAATTGTTGAGCACAGATAGACATAAAGAATGTGGGGAGTGCTGTGTGTTCACTCACACGTTACAAACTAAATCTGTGAGGTCTTATCAGAGCTGTGGGCCGGAGGAGAGCAGTGTTCGAGACATTGTTTGAGCTGATAAATGTTTCATTGTGCTGTCAGTTGCTGCTGTTGTTTCAGGGACTCTGGATGGTATCTGGGGTCAGAGAGTTACTTCACCCAGCTTTCTGCTGATTTCAGTGAAGTGAAATTGTGATGTTGCCTTGAACTCTCCGTGTGAGGATTAACACGCAACATTCCTGTTAACACTGAGAGGGCAACATCTTCACTAATGGGGTCAGCTAACAGTTCACCATAACCGAAGGGTGGCACGGTGGCACAGTGGTTAGCACTGCTGCCTCACAGCTCCAGAGACCCGGGTACGATTCCCGGCTTGGGTCACTGTCTGTGCGGAGGTTGCACCTTCTCCCCGTGTCTGCGTGGGTTTCCTCCGGGTGCTCTGGTTCCCTCCCACAGTCCGAAAGACGTGCTGGTTAGGGTGCATTGGCCATGCTAAATTCTCCCTCAGTGTACCCGAACAGGCGCCGGAGTGTGGCGACTGGATGAAGCAGTAACTTCATTGCAGTGTGACTTCATTGCAGCCTACTTGTGACACTAATAGAATCCCTACAGTGCAGAAGGAGGCCATTCAGTCCATCGAGCCTGCACCGACCACAATCCCACTCAGGCCCTATACCCATAGCCCTATGTCTTTACCCTGCTAGTCCCCCTGACACTAAGGGGCAATTTAGCATGGCCAATCCACCTAACCCACACATCTTTGGTCAGTGGGAGGAAACCAGAGCACCTGGAGGAAACCCACGCAGACACGAGGACAACGTGCAGATTCTGCACAGACAGTGACCGAGGCCGGAACTGAACCCGGGTCCCTGGCGCTGTGAGGCAGCAGTGCTAACCACTGTGCCACCGTGCTGTCCAAGTTTTTATTTATTAGTGTCACAAGTAGGCTTACATTAGCACTATGAAAATCCCCTAGTCGCCACACTCCGGCACCTGTTCGGGTACACTGAGGGAGAATTTAGCACGGCCAATCCACCCTAACCAGCACATCTTTTGGACGGTGGGAGTAAACCGGAGCACCCGGAGGAAACCCACGCAGACACGTGGAGAACGTGCAGACTCCACACAGACAGTGACCCAAGCCGGGAATCGAACCCGGGTCCCTGGCGCTGTGAGGCAGCAGTGCTAACCACTGTGTCACCATGCCGCCTCCAAGTTCCTGGTATTCTGTGCCCTTGTCTAGCAAGGGTGGGGGGTGGGGGGGGAGGGGGGGGTGGGGGAAGAAGAGACAAATGTTACATTGAACTTACAACAGAAAAACAGGCCATTCAGCCCAGCTGGAGACTGCTAGTGTTTATGCTCCACACAAGCTTCATCAGAGGGAGCTGGACGTGGCCCTTGTGGCTAAAGGGATGAAGGCGTATGGAGAGATAGGGAGTGGGATACTGAGAGTGCATGATCAGCCATGATCATATTGAATGGCGGAGCAGGCTCGAAGGGCTGAATGGCCTCCTCCTGCCCCTGTTTGCTATGTTTCTATCACACTCGATTGAAACTCACCCTGTGGGCATGTCCTTCTATCCATTTCCTTCATTAACAAATCATTTTGGTGGGAATAATGTAGGGAGGAGCTACACGATAAATGGAAGAACCATAAAGGGTGTAGAGACGCAGAGGGACCTGGGTGTGCAAGTCCACAGATCTTTGAAGGTGACGTCACAGGTGGAGAAGGTGGTGAAGAAGGCATATGGCATGCTTGCCTTTATAGGACGGGGCATAGAGTATAAAAGTTGGGGTCTGATGTTGCAGATGTATAGAACGTTGGTTCGGCCGCATTTGGAATACTGCGTCCAGTTCTGGTCGCCACACTACCAGAAGGACGTGGAGGCTTTGGAGAGAGTACAGAGGAGGTTTACCAGGATGTTGCCTGGTATGGAGGGGCTTGGTTATGAGGAGAGATTGGGGAAACTGGGATTGTTCTCCTTGGAAAGACGGAGGATGAGGGGAGACTTAATAGAGGTGTATAAAATTATGAAAGGCATAGATAGGGTGAACGGTGGGAAGCTTTTCCCCGGGTCGGTGGTGACGTTCACGAGGGGTCATAGGTTCAAGGTGAAGGGGGGGAGGTTTAACACAGATATCAGAAGGACATATTTCACACAGAGGGTCGTGGGGGCCTGGAATGTGTTGCCGGGCAAGGTGGTGGAGGCGGACACACTGGGAACGTTTAAGACTTATCTAGACAGCTATATGAACGGAGTGGGAATGGAGGGATACAAAAGAGTGGTCTAGTTTGGACCAGGGAGCGGCGCGGGCTAATTGTTCCTGGTGTCTCGTTTCAAGGCTTCATTCTACGATCATCTTGCTGGTGCCAGTACAGAGTGAGACTGCGGATAGTTGGGAACCTGTCTCGGGGGCAGGGAATTCATATGGTGTTCGTGGAAGTGGAAATGACTAGGGTTGGGAAGCATTTTCCGATCGGGGCCATTGTGATCTCCTGGACTCGTTTCGATCGCCTCAGGGGGTCGGAGAGGAATTTCCCAGATTTTTTTTCCCCATATTGGCCCTGGGGTTTTTCACTCTGGGTTTTCGCCTCTCCCTGGAGATCACATGGTCTGGAATGGGGGGGTGGGGGTAAGTTAATAGGTTGTAATGAACAAAGCATCGTAGCTGTGAGGGACAGCTCGGTGGATAGGATATTGGTATGTAGATAGGCTGGAAAATTGGGCGGGGATCCTGGATTCAGGATTCAATCCTGGACCGGGGAGCGGCGCGGGCTTGGAGGGCCGAAGGGCCTGTTCCTGTGCTGTATTGTTCTTTGTTCTTTGTTCTTTGTTCTAACATTGGCTTCAATGAGTGCTTTTTATTTACCTCACCAACTCCATGTGACAGAGCGATCCCCATTTAAACATTCTGTGGGTAAAGAGGTTTGACCTTATTGGATTTATCAGCTTGTCATTGTGGGCCTTAATTCCACCACAAGTGAAGCCCAGTATTTCTGGGACCATAAGTAACAGTGATAAACCGGATTATCCAGAATCCGCTGGGTATGGGTACCGTTCCTTACCTCCAGCATGCAGATGGAAAACTGCCTCCCCTTCCCCCCCCTTCCCCCCGCCAATGGGTTTCATGGCGTAACGTTATCCCTCTCCAGCAGTTTTTTTCAATGTGCTTTTTCTTAAGAAGTCAAAGTTGGGGAGCCAAGCCCCATAGAAAGTCAAAGAAAATACCTTATCAGGTAAGGTGCCATATTGGGTGGCACAGTGGTTAGCACTGCTGTCTCACAGCACCAGGGACCCAGGTTCGATTCCCGGCTTGGGTCACTGTCTGTGTGGAGTCTGCACATTCTCCCCATGTCTGCGTGGGTTTCCTTCGGGTGCTCCAGTTTCCTCCCACAGTCCAAACAATGTTCGGGTTAGGTGAATTGGTGCCATGCTAAATTACCCCTTAGGATGCGTAGGTTAGAAGGATTAGTGGGGTAGATATATGGGATTACGGGGATAGGGTCTGGGTGGGATTGTGGTCGGTGCAGACTCGATGGGCCAAATGGCCTCCTTCTGCACTGTAGGGATTCGATGATTCTTCGATTCTATGATCTCAGGATGTCCCAAAGAGAATGTAGTTGGCCGTCAGCTGAAGGATCATCCAAAGGATGGCACCTTCAACACTGCAGCACTCCCTCAGTACTGCACAGGGAACTCAATTCCATAACCGTCTGACTCAGAGGCAAGAGCTGCCACCTTGGGCTGGGATAGTTCACTCGGTCAGAACTCATCGGGAGCAACAAGCCTGAACTTTATTCTCAAGTCTCTGTACTGGGAGACCGATCCTCCACCTCCGGTTTCGGAGACAAGGGGGTGATTCTCTGACCTCACCGCACTGATCCAGGGGAATAGCGTGCGGGCCTCAAAATCCATTTCACACTCAGTGCCGAACAGTTTGCAATTCTCCTGTTCTCTTCCTGATGGTGCGAATCGATTCGCGAGGCTGATTGGCATATTTAAAGTAGTATTTAAATATGCTTCTCCCGTTCAAATCCCAGTGCATGGAATCTTCCGGCATTCGGGCACCATAATGGTGAGAATCACCCTGGTCTCCACTGGCAGAGATGGTCAAGTGATATAGTCATGCCAGGGTGGGGGGGCTCAGAGGCCGCTAAAGCCCTTGGGTGGTAGGGGGCATGGCCGGGCAGTACCCACCTGGCAGGGCCCACCTGACACACCGGCACTGCCCAGCAATTGCCACCGGACAACTTGGCAGCGGCCATTGGATAGACAAGCTGTGCTAGTTGGGTACCGCTGGTGCGCCAGTGGCAGTGCCAAGATGGTGGGGTCTGCGTAGGGGGCCATGATGGGGGAAAGGGGCTATGGGTGGGGGGGGGGGGGTGTGCGCTGACAAGGGAGGTCATGCAGTGATGGATCGTGAAGGTGGTCCTGTTGGGAGGCAGGCGTGGGGCGGGGGAGGTGGGGGTCGGGTGGGGAGGGGGGGATGTCTCTGGGGGAGGGGGGGGATCTCCCAGTGCACTGTGAGATTGGGGTATCCTTGTGAAACAGCGCCCGAGTGCTCTGAGGCCGGGTTCATCGGCCTGTTTACACACCACCCCCTCAGTCCTGGCGCCAAAACTCCCAACTCTCCAAAAAAGTGGGAGGATTGCGTTGCGGAGCGTGCTGGAGAGATCGGCACGGATCGTTCCGTTATTCTCACCGTTATGGAACTCCGTCATTGTTTTGGGAGATTTCCACCCGAGATGTTGTTAAAGTTGGAAACAGTGAAGTCAGAGAATGAGGATGTGGTGGTTTGGTGAGTTTGCCTGAGGGCCAGGGTTAGGGATGGGAGGGGGTTGGGGAGAAGGGAATCTTAGAATCACATAGCGCAGAAGCTTAAGCTGGGCAGCACAGTGGCATAGTGGTTAGCACTGCTGCCTCACAGCGCCAGGGACCCGGGTTCAATCCCCGGCTTGGGTCACTGTCTGTGGAGTTTGCACGTTCTCCCTGTGTCTGCGTGGGTTTCCTCCGGGTGCCCCGGTTTCCTCCCACAGTCGGAAAGATGTGCGGGTTAGGTTGATTGGCCATGCTAAATTGCCCCTTAGTGTCAGGGAGACTAGTTGAGGTCAATGCATGGAGGTGTGGGGATAGGGTCTGTGTGGGATTGTGGTTGGTGCAGACTCAATGGGCTGAATGGCCTCCTTCTGCACTGTAGGACTCTATGAAAAGGCCCTTCAGCCCATCGAGTCTGCACCAACACATTAGAAACACTTGAACTCCCACCTAATCCCAGATGGACTGAGGCACCGAGTAAGCCTTGATTTCAGGATGCAGAGAGAAGGGAGTGGTTAAAGAGGGAAAAGCAAATGCCACGTGAACAGTGCCAGGCTTGGCACTGCTGACCCAGAGAACTGTACTTAGAGAGCAGGGCATGAGCGTGAGCTGGGAGGGGACAGAAGGAGAGAGCTTGAGAACGATCATCGTGAGGCTTGGGGGTGACACTGTGAGGCAAGCTGAGGGTGAGTGGTGGCTGGGTCAGAGGGTAATGTGAGGAAGATTCCAAGTAGATTCCAAGAACATCCTCCCTGGATAAGGAGACCAAAATTGCCCACAATATTCTAGGTGTGGCCTCACCAAGGCCCTGTATAATTGCAGCAACTCATCCCTGCTCCTGCACTCGAAACCTCTCCCAATGAAGGCCATTTGCCTTCTTTACCGCCTGCTGTACCTGATGCTTACCTTCAGTGATGGGTGTACGTTATACATTCCCCTCTCTTTATTTCTAGTTATTTCAGATAATAATCTGCCCTCCTGTTTTTGCGACTGAAAACAAAGTTTTAACGTTTATTTATTAGTCACAAGTAGGCTTACATTAACACTGCAATGAAGTTACTGTGAAAATCCCCTAGTCGCCACACTCCGGTGCCTGTTCAGGTACACTGAGGGTGCGAGGTGACTTCTTGCAAGCTGTGCCCAGCATACCTTCTAATTCTATCTTTTACTCTCGGTCTATCCTTCTAAAACTTCATTCTAACTCTTTTAAACTCTCTAACAATGATGACTGTAACACTACATTCTGCACTCTCTCGTTTCCTTCTCTATGAACGGTATGCTTTGTCTGTACAGCGCACAAGAAACAATACTTTCCACTGTATACTGATACATGTGACAATAATAAATCGATTCAAATCAAATCAAAAGGTGCCTCAAGAGAGAGGGATGGGTCCACTTGCAAGGTTTGCCAGTATGAGGAGTGGTTTGCGAGAGGTTACTGGGGAAGGCAGAGTAGGGGGTTTGACTGGCACCTTTTCCAGCACCTTCAACATTCACTCCCTCCACCACCAACACATAGAAGCAGCTGGCTGTACTATCTACAAGATGCACTGCAGCAACTCACCAAGGCTCCAAACCTGAGATCGCCACCACCAGATTCTTGGGAACATCGCCCCGAGAGGTTCCCCTCTGAGTCACTCATCTTGATTTGGAAATTTATCACCAATCCTTCACTGTCGCTGGGTCAAAATCCTGGAATGCCCTCCCTAACAGCACTGTGGGTGTACCTACAGCATATGAGTGGCACAATGGCACAGTGGGTTAGCACTGCTGCCTCACAGCGCCAGGGACCCATGTTCGATTCCCAGCTTGGGTCACTGTATGTGTGGAGTCTTGGATCACTGTCCGGAATTTGCACGTTCTCCCCGTGTCTGCGTGGGTTTCCTCCGGGTGCTGTGGTTTCCTCCCACAGTCCGAAAGACGTGCTGGTTAGGTGCATTGGCTATGCTATATTTACCCTCAGTGTACCCGAACAGGCACCGGAGTGTGGCGACTAGGGGATTTTCACAGTAACTTCATTGCAGTGTGAATGTAAGCCTACTTGTGACTAATAAATAAACGTTAAAACTTTGTTTTCAGTCGCAAAAACAGGAGGGCAGATTATTATCTGAAATAACTAGAAATAAAGAGAGGGGAATGTATAACGTACACCCATCACTGAAGGTAAGCATCAGGTACAGCAGGCGGTAAAGAAGGCAAGTGGTATGTTGGTCTTTATTGCGAGAGGTTTCGAATACAGGAGCAGGGATGAGTTGCTGCAATTATACAGGGCCTTGGTGAGGCCACACCTAGAATATTGTGGGCAATTTTGGTCTCCTTATCCAGGGAGGATGTTCTTGCTATGAAGGGAGTGCAGCGGAGGTTTACCAGACTGATTCCGGGGATGGCAGGTCTGACACATGAGGAGAGATTGAGTGGGTTAGGATTATATTCGCTGGCGCTCAGAAGAATGAGAGGAGGATATCGTAAAAAACTATGAAATTCTAACAGGACGAGACAGGATAGATGTGGGAGGGATGTTCCAATGGTGGGAGTATCCAGAACCAGAGGTCGCAGCCTGAGGATACAAGGTAGACAGTTTAGGACAGTAATTAGGAGAAATTTCTTCACCCAGAGAGCGGTGAGCCTGTGGAATTCATTACCACAGAAAATAGTTGAGGCCAAAACATTGAATGTTTTCAAGAAGCAATTAAATTTAGCACTTGGGGCGAAGGGAATCAAAGCACGAGGGGTCACGGGCTCAAGCTGAGAGGGGCGAAGTATAACTCAGACATCAGAGGGACGTTTTTTACACAGAGGGTGGTGGGGGCCTGGAATGCGCTGCCAAGTAGGGTGGTGGAGGCAGGCACGCTGACATCGTTTAAGACTTACCTGGATAGTCACATGAGCAGCCTGGGAATGGAGGGATACAAACGATTGGTCTAGTTGGACCAAGGAGCGGCACAGGCCTGGAGGGCCGAAGGGCCTGTTTCCTGTGCTGTACTGTTCTTTGTTCTTTGTTCTTTGAAAGGTGGGATCTGGGTATTGAGTTGGATGATCAGCCGTGATCGTATTGAATGGCGGAGCAGGCTCCAGTGGCCTCATGGCCTCCTCCTGCTCCTATTTTTCTATGTTTCCATGGTACTATTCTCAAAAATCTCCTCAGCACCCTCTCCAAGGCCGAGATATCTTTCCTAATATGTAGTGGCCAGAATTGGACACAATACCCCTCCTGGGACCTAATGACTCACAGAAGCATCATCTCCTTGCTTTTGTACTTTCTGCCGCTGTTTGCAAAGCCAAGCATCCCGCAGGCTTTTTAATAACAGCCTGCCCTGTCACGTTTAAAGATTTGTGTTCATATCCCCCTCCCGCCCCGCCCCGCCCCAGCTGTCCCCTCACCCACTTTGAGATTGTCCTGATCCCAGGGAGCGATGATACACGGGGAGGGAGTTACTGTGGTTGCAATCTGCTTAATCTCCCGCTGTGGCCTACGAAGGGTTAATCTCCAGCCAGGGTGAACCTTGGAACTGTAACAAGCCAATCTCCTATCTCTCTCAGTCAGCTTGTAAGCTGCTTCTCCAGGGTTCAGCTCTCCAGCTGTGCCAAGCCTCTTCCCAAGGTTGTGGTGAGGATGGAGAACACAGCGTCAGTCCCGGACCTGACTTGTGCCATCTGCAGCTGCCAGTTCCCTGACTCCGAGCAGTTGCCCTGTGGCCATTACCTCTGCTCAAACTGCATGGAGGATTCCCAGGCTAAGGTAGCAGTCGAGGGTGCTGTGTGCTGCCCACTTTGTGGTGACGCATTCCCCTTAGACCCCAGCCCAGAACCCAGTCCCCATCTCCCCCATCCGGACAAGCCGGAGGAGGCTGGTGCCGTCTCAGCTTCCACTGACAAGCTTGCCTCGCCTGGAGAAGACCCAAAGGAGGTCACAGGGTGTGAAGCTCTTGGGGAGGCCTCAACTGACCCCGCGGAGAAACGGTGCCCGGAGCATAATGAGATGCTGGAGTTTTACTGCGAAGATGATGGAGAGTGTGTGTGTGGCCCCTGTACAGTAACAGGCAAACACAAATCCCACACACTGATGAGCTTGGAGAATGCAGAGATTTGGATGAAGGTGAGTGAAAGGGATGAGAGTAGTCCAATTAAAATTTAAGGAGCATGTAGGGGTTTGAGGGCAGCACGGTGGCACAGTGGTTAGCACTGCTGCCTCACAGCACCAGGGACCCCGGTTCAATTCCGGCCCCGGGTCACTGTCTGTGCGGAGTTTGCACATTCTCCCCGTGTCTGTATGGGTTTCCTCCGGGTGATCCAGTTTCCTCCCACACTCCAAAGATGTGCGGGTTAGGTTGATTGGCCATGCTAAATTGCCCCTTAATGTCAGGGGGATTAGCAGGGTAAATATGTGGGGTTACAGGAATAGGACCTGGGTGGGATAGTGGTTGGTGCAGACTCGATGGGCCAAATGGGATTCTATGATTATGATTCTAATATAAGATTCTATGGGATTCTATGATTATGATTCTAATATAAAAATATGGCGGCACGGTAGCACAGTGGTTAGCACTGCTGCTTCACAGCTCCAGGGTCCCGGGTTCGATTCCCGGCTCGGGTCACTGTCTGTGTGGAGTTTGCACATTCTCCTCGTGTCTGCGTGGGTTTCCTCCGGGTGCTCCGGTTTCCTCCCACAGTCCAAAGATGTGTGGGTTAGGTTGATTGGCCAGGTTAAAAATTGCCCCTTAGAGTCCTCCGATGCGTAGGTTAGCGGGATTAGCGGGTAAATATGTGGGGGTAGGGCCTGGGTGGGATTGTGGTCGGTGCAGACTCGATGGGCCGAATGGCCTCCTTCTGCACTGTAGGGTTTCTATGATTTTCTATGATAAGAGCAAAAATGAGCACGAGTTCAACAACTTTGATTAGGAAGAGGAGTATGAGATAGTGTGGAATCATACAAAGGTTATGGGACAGCAGGAAGCCATTTGGCCTGTTGTATGTGTATAAAACGGACGGGAAGGTCTTGTACAAATGTAACTAAGAGTGGCGCTTCCATTGAGCAAGCCAGGTCTGAAGGAGAACAGAGAAAATCGTACGAGTTGCAAAGAGGGAATACGAGACTTTAGCAAGGAGATTGAGGACAGATCTCAAAGATATCACATCCATCCAGTTTCCGCATGACAAATACTGCTCTGAATTTGTAACCAGTCCATTAACCGTTTCCTTCCTAATATTTGCAAATTGTTGCCAAGTGTTGCATGGTCAAATTTTTACGGGCAGCACAGTGGCACACAGCGCCAGGGACCCAGGTTTGATTGATCTTCTACTAACAATGTCAAAGGAAGAACGTGGCTACGGGAAATCGGAACTCTTTAGAGCAGCAAAAATGAAATTGCAAATAGGGAAATGGACTTCCTAAATAATTATCCTATAATTAGTCACAGTAGAAATAGACACAGTTCTGACAATAGAATGACAGCAAGGGGCGCCCTAACTAAGAAGTATTGTCAAGGAAAAAAGGCCGTGGGGAAGAAAATAATGCAATTGATAGTTGACAAGACTCCAGGACCTGATGGCTACAACTGCAGGATATTCAATCACACAGGTGAGGAACCTGTTGATGGGTTAGTTTGATCTAGGCTCGAGGGGCTGAGTGGCCTACTCCTCTTCCGAATTCATATATTTGTTCCAAATTTTCTTAACTGAAGAATCACCTTGAAGTAGAGGCGGGTACAATTTTGCCTTTTAAAAAGCATGTAGACGGTTACAATGGGTGAGGTGGGTGTAGAGGGATATGGGCCAAAAGTGGGCAACTGGGGCTAGCTTAGTGGTTTAAAAAAAAGGGTGACCTGGACAAGTTGGGCTGAAGGGCCTGTTTCCATGCTGTAAACCTCTGTGACTCTAAGAATTATCTCCTTGGGTTAGAAAATCACCCATCTCACTCCATCCTTTAGGAGGAGTGGAAGAGAGATTCTAGAACATTGCAGACTCATCCTAAAGTCAGATTGGGGAATGTAACTGGAATCTGTTATTTGAGACAGGGTTGGCTGAGGCTATGGGACAAGTATGAATTAATGAATAAGTATGGCTCGTGTGGAACATAAACACTGACAATAGTTGGTCAGGTTGAATGGGCCTGTTTCTGTGCTGTATATCCTGTGTAATCTTACATTAGGGAGCATGGATTTATGCAGAGTAAATTGTCTTTAACCAGCTGACTTAGTTGGAGAGATATTTGATAAAGGAGTGACTATGGATGTTATTTATATGGACTTCCGGAGGGCATTCAATAAGTTCCACATAAGATTCTATTCATAGAATCCCAACAGTGCAGAAAGAGGCCACTTGGCCCATCGAGTCTGCACCGATCACAATCCAACCCCAGACCCTACTTATTTACACTACTAACCCCTGACATTAAGGGGCAATTTAGCATGGCCAATCAACCCAACCCGGACATCTTTGGAGTGTGGGAGGAAACCCATGCAGACACGGGGAGAACGTGCAAACACCACACAGACAGTGACCCAAGCCAGGAATCGAACCCGGGTCCCTGGCGCTGTGAGGCAGCAGTGCTAACCACTGTGCCACCGTGCCGCCCGTATATATAAATCACATTTATCACTATAAATGCAAGTGTATGAAATTGGAATTAAGTTCTTGACATGCCCAGGATATTGGTTAGGAGATAGAAGACAGACAGTAGGGGTAAAGAGTGTGTGATTATGTGGTTTCTCGAGGGATCTGTAGTAAGGCCACAGCTTGTTACTATATTTCTAAATGACTTGTCTGAAGGAATAGAGGGATATACTGTGTATGGAGGAATAAGCTGTGTAAGTTTGGACTGCTTTCCTCAGAGAAGAGAAGGCTGAGAGGAGATTTGATAGAGATGTTCAAACTCACGGGGGGTCTGGACAGAGTAGATCGGGAAAAACTGTTCCCCCTCGAGAGAGAGAGGATTGAGAATGAGAGGGCATGGATTTGAAATATTGACAAAAGGAACCAAAGCGAGTGGCTGGGGTCTGGAACGCACTGCCCAAGAGTGTGTTAGAGGCAGGTTCAACCAAAGCATTAGAAAGGGAGTTGGACTTATCTGAAAAGGAAGAATATGCAGGGTTACGGGGAGAAGGCTGGGGTGTGGCACTAGGTGAGACCCACTAGGGGGCAGCACGGTGGCACAGTGGTTAGCACCGCTGCCTCATAGCACCAGAGGCCCGGGTTCAATTCCAGCCTCGGGTCACTGTCTGGGCGGAGTCTGTACGTTCTCCCCGTGTCTGCGTGGGTTTCCTCCGGGTGCTCCGGTTTCCTCCCACAGTCCAAAGATGTGAGGGTTGGGTGGATTGGCCATGCTAAATTGCCCCTTAGTGTCAGGGGGCTTAGCAGGGTAAATGCATGGGGTTACGGGGATAGGGTCTGGGTGGTCAGTGCAGACTCGATGGGCCGAATGGCCTCCTTCTGTGATCCTGTGAAATATCTAAGGTTGCCTGAACAATCTAACAGCACAGAAAGGAATGGAGATCGGAGCAGTGGTGGAATACTGTACGAAAAAATTAAATAAGTGGGCAAAAGTGTGCTAGATGGAGCTCATTGTGCCGAGTCCATTTTGACTGTAAAAGTGATAGATCAATGGAAGAGCAGAGAGATTCAGGGGTAGAAGGATCACTAAAAACCAGTGAACAGGGTCACAAAAATAAAAGTATGAACATTAACCATGGGTGACATTAGGGTATTTGACCAGAGGTCAGAGAGCACAACAGGGCCGGATACCTCTCCGTCCGGACACCTCACTCGGTGTCCACCCACATGTCCATACACACTGGCTGCCACATCCCTTCTGCTGCACAGGCTCTGAGATTCACTGTGGACCCCCTTGGCTGAACTTACAACCTAGAACTTAGAATCCCTACAGTGCTGATGGAGGCCATTCGGCCCATCGAGTCTGGACCGACAACAATCCCATCCAGACCCTATCCCCGTAACCCTGCATATTTACCCTACTAATCTCCCTAACCTACACATCTTGGGACACTAAGGGTCAATTTAGCATGCCAATCAACCTAACCAGCACGTCTTTCGGACTGTGGGAGGAAACCGGAGCACCCGGAGGAAACCCACGCAGACACGGGGAGAATGTGCAGACTCTGCACAGACAGTCTGTGTAGAACCTTCTGTATCACTCTGCGAAAATCCCTCCAACCCATCAGACAGACAGGGGTAGTGGGGCCATTACACACATAGTGGCTTCATCAATCCCTCAACCTGGCGGGTAGCAGCTCTGTCAATGTGGGAACAGGTTCCACTTTATAGAAGAGAAACCAGAATAGAAGCCGCTCCTGGTGTAACTCTGGAAACATTGCACCTTCACAATGACTGGCCAAGATTCTCCGGAATCAGCGGGAAGTGCCCACACCAGCGGTAAAGTCAGAGTGTTTTCCACTGGTGTTAGCAGCGGCTGGGAGGTGGGTTTCTTTATGAATGTATCATGGGAAACATCCCCACCAACACTTTTATTTCTCATTCCACTGACAGCTTAATGATTTCTACTCAGCCTCCAGTCAGCTGCGTTTATTTACCTTTCCCTTCACACTTATAGAATCGTAGAATCCCTACGGTGCAGAAGGAGGCCATTCGGCCCATCGAGTCTGTACCGACCACAATCTCACCCAAGCCCTATTTCCAAACCCCCCATGCATTTATCCTAGCTATCCCTGACACTAAGGGGCAATTTATCACAGCCAATCCACCTAACCCGCACATTCTAGGACTGTGGGAGGAAACCGGAGCACCCAGAGGAAACCCACGCAGACATGGGGAGAATGTGCAAACTCCACGCAGACAGTGACCCAAGCCGGGAATTGAACCCGGGTCCCTGGCGCTGTGAGGCAGTGGTGCTAACCACTGTGCCACCGTGCCACCCACTTGAATGAATCTCAAGTATCCCCATTCTTCCTAACTGCAATGTTGACTCCAAAGAGGAACTGAGAAGCACTGAGCTGTTTTGGAGTTGCCTTCAGCTGCTTGGAGGCCAACATGCCCTGTCCACGTTGGTCATGACTGGCTGATGCAGTTCCCACTGGGGAGTTGGGCGAATAGCGGGAGGCCACTGAATGGGCCGTCCAACCTCCTAGTGATATTATAATCAGCATGTTTTATTGGGTTCTTGTCCTGTCTGGGTGGGAGTTTCATCGGGACCAGTGAGGTGGGCTGGGAGAATGGGCTCGATCCTCATTGGGAATCCCATTTTAGCCCCGACCACCCCTCCCTCCCCATTCAGCGGGACATTTCCTCCCACACTCCAAAGATGTGCAGGTTAGGTGGATTGGTTGTGCTAAATTGCCCCTTAGTGTCAGGGGGATTAGCAGGGTAAATACATGGAGTTATGGGGTAGGGCCTGGGTGGGATCGTGGTCGGTGCAGACTCGATGGGCCGAATGACCTCCTTCTGCACTGTAGGATTCTATGGTTCTCTAAAAGTGCTTCTGGAATCTGTCCCTTAGTTTAGAATCATAGAATCGCTACAGCACAGAAGGAGGCCATTCGACCCACCAAGTCTGTATGGGCAGCATGGTGGCACAGTGGTTAGCACTGCTGCCTCACAGTTCCAGGGACCCGGGTTGAATTCCCGGCCTCGGGTCACTGTCTGTGTGGAGTCTGCATGTTCTCCCCGTGTCTGCGTGGGTTTCCTCCGGGTGCTCCAGTTTCCTCCCGCAGTCCAAAGATGTGCGGGTTAGGTTGATTGGCCCCGTGCTAAATTTCTCCTAAGCGTCCTGGGATGTGTAGTTAGAGGGATTAGCAGGGTAAATGTGTGGGGTTGTGGGGATGGGCCCTGGTGTGGGATTGTTGTGGGTGCAGACTCGATGGGCCGAATGGCCTCCTTCTGCACTGTGGGGATTCTATGATTGAATGACAATCCCACCCAGGCCCTATCCCCGTAACCCCACACATTTACCCAGCTAATCCCCCTGACACTAGGGGCAACTTAGCATGGCCAATCAACCTAATCAGCACGTCTTCCAAACTGTGGGAGGAAACTGGAGCACCCGGAGGAAACCCACGCAGACACAGGGAGGGCGTGCAGACTCCACACAGACTGAGGCCGGGATCGAACCCAGGTCCCTGGCGCTGTGAGGCAGCAGTGCTAACCACTGTGCCACCCTAAGTAAGCTTCCTCACTGAGAATCAAATTGTCTTGCCCAGTAAGCAGAGTCAGGCAGGCAGGAAGGAATGTCATATTAGGCTGGAAACATTAACTCTGTTTCTCTCTCCACAGATGCTGCCAGACCTGCTGAGTTTTTCCAGCGTTTTCTGTTTTCATTTGAGATTTCCAGCAGCTGCAGCATTGTGCGATGATTTCGGTTTAGTCCCTGAGCCGTTACCTACCTTTCTGAAATGACTTCTAATTCATGCTTCACATTATTTTTTTTCTTTGCATTATTTAAACTGTCTTCACAGGAGAAATTGACGAAGGAAATTGAGAGCCTCCGGATAATTCAGCAGGATTGCCATTTCCGAAACCAGGATATGACGGTATCGGAATCAGAAATTAAGGTAGAGTATGACCCCTGGGGGCAGCTTTATGATGGGACCTTGCCTGAGCTGAATGTTTTGACATGAGAACAAGCTGCTTATTTAAAATGGTGTGATGGGTTTTTTTTAAATCTAAAGTTTATTTATTAGTGTCACAAGTAGACTTACACTAACAATGCAATGAAGTTACTGTGAAAATCCCCGAGTCGCCACACTCCTGCGCCTGTTCGGGTACACTGAGGGGGAACTTAGCATGGCCAATGCACCTAACCAGCACGTCTTTCGGACTGTGGGAGGAAACCGGAGCACCCGGAGGAAACCCATGCAGACACGGGGAGAACATGCAGACTCCTCACAGACAGTGACCCAAGCTGGGAATCGAACCTGGGTCCCTGGCACTGTGAGGCAGGACTGGAATATAGAATATCGAAACCCTACAGTGCAGAAGGAGGCCATTCGGCCCATCGAGTCTGCAATGACATATCCCACCCAGACCCTATCCCTGTAACCCCACATACTGACCCCACTAATCCCTCTAACCTACGCATCCCGGGACACTAAGGGGCAATTTAGCATAGCCAATCAACCGAACCCACGTCTTTCGGACTATGGGAGGAAGCTGGAGCACCTGGAGGAAACCCAGGCAGACATGGGAAGAATGTGCAGAGTCCACACAGATAGTGACCCAAGCCGGGAATCGAACCCGGGTCCCTGGCGCTGTGAGGCAGCAGTGCTCACCACTGTGCCACCGTGCTGCCCCCACAATCCACAATTGCCACAATCAAGGACGGTTCCATGAGCACCATTACTAAGTGTGCTTTTTCATCCCAGATTTAGGGCATGAATCCAAATTTCACCCGCTGCTGCGATGGGTTTTGAATCCACAGAGACTGGGCATCGAGATTGCTACCCCTGTGATATTACCATCACGTCACCATCTATATATACCTGCATTTATATTATCGATATGTTACTTGGTAATAATCAATAAATCAGAGCGGTTGACTCTTAACTTCCTTCTGAACTGTTCACCCCAACTGTTCACATGATATATTGATGATTTGGAAGAGGGAACTGAATGTATTATCTCCAAATTTGCAGATGATACAAAGTTGGGTGGGAGGCTGAGCTGTGAGGAGGATGCAGAGATGCTTCAGCGTGGTTTGGACAGGCTGAGTGCATGGCAGATTCAGTATAACGTGGATAAATGTGAGGTTATCCATTTTGGTAGCAATAATAGGAAGAAAGCTTATTACCTGAATGGGTGTAAATTGAGGGAGGTGGATACTCAGCGCATCAAAGAACAAAGAACAAAGAACAATACAGCACAGGAACAGGCCCTTCGGCCCTCCAAGCCCGCGCCGCTCCCCGGTCCAGGATTGAATCCTGAATCCAGGATCCCCGCCCAATTTTCCAGCCTATCTACATACCAATATCCTATCCACCGAGCTGTCCCTCACAGCTACGATGCTTTGTTCATCACAACCTATTAACTCACCCCCACCCCCCCATTCCAGACCATGTGATCTCCAGGGAGAGGCGAAAACCCAGAGTGAAAACCCCAGGGCCAATATGGGGAAAAAAAAATCTGGGAAATTCCTCTCCGACCCCCTGAGGCGATCGAAACGAGTCCAGGAGATCACACTGGCCCTGATCGGAAAATGCTTCCCAACCCTAGTCATTTCCACTTCCACGAACACCATATGAATTCCCTGCCCCCGAGACAGGTTCCCAACTATCCGCAGTCTCGCTCTGTACTGGCACCAGCAAGATGATCATAGAATGAAGCCTTGAAACGAGAAACAAGGAACAATTAGCCCGCGCCGCTCCCTGGTCCAAACTAGACCACTCTTTTGTATCCCTTCATTCCCACTCCATTCATATAGCTGTCTAGATAAGTCTTAAACGTTCCCAGTGTGTCCGCCTCCACCACCTTGCCCGGCAACACATTCCAGGCCCCCACGACCCTCTGTGTAAAATATGTCCTTCTGATATCTGTGTTAAACCTCCCCCCCTTCACCTTGAACCTATGACCCCTTGTGAACGTCACCACCGACCCGGGGAAAAGCTTCCCACCGTTCACCCTATCTATGCCTTTCATAATTTTATACAGTTGCTGAAAGTAAGCGCGCAGGTACAGCAGGCAGTAAGGAAGGCAAATGGTATGTTGGCCTTCATAGCGAGAGGATTGGAGTATAGGGATAGAGATGTTTTGCTGCAATTGTATAGAGCGTTGGTGAGGCCACACCTGGAGTATTGTGTGCAGTTTTGGTATCCTTATCTGAGGAAGGATGTCCTTGCTATAGAGGGAGTGCAGCGAAGGTTTACCAGGCTGATTCCTGGGATGGCAGGACTGTCATATGAGGAGAGATTAAGTCGGTTAGGATTATATTCACTGGAGTTTAGAAGGGTAAGAGGGGACCTCATAGAAACTTATAAAATTCTAACAGGGTTAGGCAGGGTAGATTCAGAAAGAATATTCACAATGATGGAGGAGTCCAGAACTAGGGGTCATAGTTTGAGGATAAGGGGTAAACCTTTTAGAACTGAGGTGAGGAGAAATTTCTTCACCCAGAGGGTGGTGAATGTGTGGAATTCACTCCCACAGAAAGTAGTTGAGGCCAAAACGTTGTCTGATTTCAAGAAGAAATTAGATATAGCTCTTGGGGCTAAAGGGATCAAAGAATATAGGGTTGGGGGATTGAATTCAATGATCAGCCATGATCAAAATGAATGGTGGAGCAGGCTCAAAGGGCCGAATGGCCTCCTCCTGCTTCTAGTTTCTATGTTTCTATGAAATGGCTGAGCAAGCCACTCAGTTTCAAGGGGCAATTAGGGATGGGCAATAAATGCTGGCCCAGCCAGCGAAGCCCACATCCCAGGAACAACTAACAGAAAATGGGTGGCTTGAGAATTCAAAATTTCCGAAATCTGGAAATAAAAAGCGGGTATCAGTAAAAATGACCTAAACTCTGTTAGATTGACGTAAAAAACCTCAATTGGTTGATAAACTAATGACCTCTAGGAAAGGAAACTTGATGGCCAGAGTTTTACCGCCTGTCCCGGAATTGGGGCGGGCAAGACTCGCAGAGCGGAATTTTCCATTGGCCTTGGGCGGGAATTTACGAGCCTCGCCCGAGTGTGGTTGTTAAATCCCGGCCGATGTCCTTACCCGATCTGGGCCTATGGGTGATGTCAGGCCCACACCATGGCCTTCTGAAGTGAGTTACCACTGCTTCAAGAAGAAGGCCCAGCACCACCTTCTTAGGAGCAACTGGGTCGGAGTAATAAGCACTGGCCATGCCAGCCATGCTCACATCCTGAGTGCGAGTGAATACCTGGTAACTTGTCCAACTAGATACTGAGAGGCTGCTTCCCCTCATGAGAGCCTAGGACCGGAGGGCATAATCCCAGATCCCATCTCAGACAGAGATGGAGAGGAATTTCTTCTCTCAGAGGGCAGTGAATCTGTGGAATTCTTTACTGTGGAGGGCTGCAGAGGTTGGGTCATTATGTACGTTCAAGGCTGAGACAGACAGATTTTTAATCAGTGAGGGAATCAAGGATTATGGGGATAAGGCAGGAAAATGGAGTTGAGGATTTTCATATCAGATCAGTCATGATCTCATTGAATGGCAGGGCAGAACCGATGGGCTGAATGGCCTACTTCTGTTCCTCTGTCTTATGGTCTAACTCAGGGAGATCACAGTTCTGAATAAAATGTGCTTTCAGTGACACTGATTTGAATCTTGTACCTGGGTTGTTTCTCTTTGCTTTCGCGGGATGTGGACATTGCAGGCAAGGCCAGCATTTATTGCCCATCCCTAATTGCCCCTTGAACTGAGTGTCTCGCTCGGCCATTTCAGAGGATAGTTTAGAGTCAACCACATTGCTGTGGTTCTGGAGTCACATGTAGGCCAGACCAGGTAAGGACAGCAGATTTCCGTCTCTAAAGGACATGATAAAACAGATGAGTTTTATGACAGTTGACGATGGTTTGGTGGTCACCATTACTGAGACTGGCTTTCAATCCCAAATTTGTTAATCGAATTTAAGTTTCAATCAGCTCAGTGACACATGAACCCGAACACAAAGGTGTGTCTAATGATTCGCCGTCCGAGTGTGAACTGTCACTCCAATACAGCACAGAGATTCTGTACTGAGGGCAGGACGGATGGGTGCTGTGCGGAGAGCGTAGAGGGAGTTCAGCTCTGTGTCTGCGTGTCCTGCAAGTGCACACACCACCCGACATGAGGCAGTGTTCTGCTCTCTATCTGCTACCACCCCCTCATGCCGAGAACGCAATACTCACACACTCTCAAAACAGAAAGCTGTGAAGATTTCAGAGCGCTCCATCGAGTGGTGATTCCTACTTGGTGTGAATGGCCCAGTAAAGTGTCCCCTGTCCAAGGGGTAACTGAGCAGTGTGTAACCAGAACATGATTTGGAATTTCAGACACAGATCAATCAGCTGAAAGAAAATCTATCAAAGAAGTTCTATGAGTGGAGGAAGAGCCTGGAGGAAGATGAAGAATTTGCCCTGAAAATGATTGAAGATGAAGGGCTCAAGGTGTTGACAAAGAGTGTCGAATATACCAATGAATTGAACAAGAGGATGCACCTAATTAGACTGGTAGATGATGAAACCCAGAAGCTGGTACATTTGGATCCTCTCTCACTTATCCAGGTACTTCCAACAAACTATAGCTAATTTACAGCCTCCATTTAAAAATTATCATCTTTATGTTTAGTTCTCTCCATGGATTCACCCTTCCATATCTCTGTAACTCCTCCTGCCCCAAAATCCTCCAAAACCATCCTGCCCTCCCCTCCGGCCTCTTGCCATAGAGTAATCTTCCTTTTATTTATTTACGATGTGGGCATCGCTGGCTAGGCCAGCATTTGTTGCCCATTTCTAATTGGCCCTTAAAAAGGGGGTGCCTTCTTGAACTGCTACACTCCCCAAGGTGTAGGTACACCCACAGTGTTGTTAGGGAGGGGTTCCATGATTTTGACCCAACGACAGTGAAGGAACTGTCCAAGTCAGTGTGGTGAGTGGCTTGGAGGGGAACCTCCAGCTTGTGGTGTCCCCAGGTATCTGCTGCTCTTGTCCTTCTAGATGGTAGAGATCACGGATTTGGAAGGTTCTGTCTAAGGATCTTTGGTGAGTTGCTGCAGTGCATCTTTAGATGGTACACACGGCTGTCACTGTGCGTCGGTGGTGGAGGGAGTGAATGTTTAAGGTGGTGGATGGGGTCACAAGGCTGGATTTAATGGGGCTCTGTTCTCTAATCAGCCCCATCTAAAAGGTTGTGGGAGCCCGCTTCCTCTCTCGAAGGCTGAAGGTGGAAACTCCACCCCTACCTGGGGAGGAGGTACTGTCTCGGTCAGCTGCCAAACCATCCCAGCAGCACTCTTGTTCAAAATTCTGAATGGTCGTGAAGAAGTAAATCAGGAAAAAGTCTTTCTATTGGCTGGATGCTCCAGGTTAAAAGGTCATCAGCAAAATGCCAGGTTTTAAAAATCTTAACCAGCCAGTTGGTTCTGGATGTTATTATCTCGAAACTTCCTGAGAAGGTGATGGAGGCAGATTCGTTCATAATTTCCAAGTTTAGATAAATACACAAAGGAGGAAATTTCACAAGGCTTTGGGACATGGGGTAACTTGGATAGCTCTTTCAAAGGGCTAGCACAGAAATTATGGACCAAATGGCCTCCTTCTGTTTTCTATCATTCCACTACTCAATGGCTTGGTGTGAAATTTTGTTTGATTGCTGCATCATTGGACATTTCATTACATGAAAAGTGCTATATAGATAAATGCAAGTTGTTGTTGTATGAGGTCTTTCTCTGAGGGTGCTCATTATTAGAGTATTGTGAGTGTCACCCAGCATTGCTGCTGCGCTGTCACCCATGGGTGCCAATGCTACCTTTGGCTTGTTGATTGGGTTTCTACAACTCACCCTGATAGGCTGCATTCTCGAATATCTTTACTGTGTTAATGCGATGTCTAATGTTCCCCCTCTCTCTCTTTCTCCCCAACAGAAATCAAACCAAGTCCTTTCTCAGTAAGTTTCATTCAGTCGCACAGTAAATAATTGCTGTTCCTCGGGCAGCTGTCTCTTTGTTAATTGGGTAATTAAATTTAGCAAAGTAAATTGCCTCTACTTACAGGTTCAATCCTAGCTACCAGCTCCAGTCCCCAATCCCATATACAGGCATCAGTCCCCAATCCCGTATACAGGCATCAGTCCCCAATCCCGTATACAGGCATCAGTCCCCAATCCCGTATACAGGCATCAGTCCCCAATCCCGTATACAGGCATCAGTCCCCAATCCCATATACAGGCATCAGTCCCCTATCCCATATACAGGCATCAGTCCCCTATCCCATATACAGGCATCAGTCCCCAATCCCATATACAGGCATCAGTCCCCTATCCCATAGATCATAGAATCATAGAAACCCTACAGTACAGAAAGAGGCCATTCGGCCCATCGAGTCTGCACCGACCACAATCCCACCCAGGCCCTACCCCCATATCCCTACATATTTTACCCGCTAATCTACGCATCCCAGGACACTAAGGGGCAATTTTTTAGCATGGCCAATCAACCTAACCCGCACATTTTTGGACTGTGGGAGGAAACCAGAGCACATGGAGAAAACCCACGCAGACACGAGGAGAATGTGCAAACTCCACACAGACAGTGACCCAAGCCGGGAATCGAACCCAGGTCTCTGGAGCTGTGAAGCAGCAGTGTTAACCACTGTGCTACCGTGCCGCCCTTACAGGCATCAGTCCCCAATCCCGTATACAGGTATCAGTCTCAATCCCAAATACAGGCATCAGTCTCAATCCCATATACAGGCATCAGTCCCCAATCCCATATACAGGCATCAGTCCCCAATCCCATATACAGGTGTCAGTCCCCAATCCCATATACAGGCATCAGTCCCAGATCCTACATACTGGTGTCAGTCCCAGATCCAACATACTGGTGTCAGTCCCAGATCCTACATACTGGTGTCAGTCCCAGATCCTATAGACAGGCATCATTCCCAGATCTTACGTACAGGAATCAGCCCCCAATCCCATATACAGGCATCAGTCCCCAGTCCCAGATACAGACATCAGTCCCCTATCCAATATACAGATATCAGTCCCAGTCCCAGATCCCAGATAGAGGCATCAGTCCCAGATCCAGGCCAGGTTAAAAATTGCCCCTTAGAGTCCTGAGATGCGTAGGTTAGAGGGATTAGCGGGTAAATATGTGGGGGTAGGGCCTGGGTGGGATTGTGGTCGGTGCAGACTCGATGGGCCGAATGGCCTCCTTCTGCACTGTAGGGTTTCTATTCTATTCTATTCTAGGATCCCATATAAGAACATAAGAACATAAGAAATAGGAGCAGGAGTAGGCCATCTAGCCCCTCAAGCCTGCCCCGCCATTCAATAAGATCATGGCTGATCTGACGTGGATCAGTACCACTTACCCGCCTGATCCCCATAACCCTTAATTCCCTTACCGATCAGGAATCCATCCATCCGCGCTTTAAACATATTCAGCGAGGTAGCCTCCACAACCTCAGTGGGCAGAGAATTCCAGAGATTCACCACCCTCTGGGAGAAGAAGTTCCTCCTCAACTCTGTCTTAAACCGACCCCCCTTTATTTTGAGGCTGTGTCCTCTAGTTTTAACTTCCTTACTAAGTGGAAAGAATGAATCATAGAATCATAGAAACCCTACAGTGTAGAAAGAGGCCATTCGGCCCATCGAGTCTACACCGACCACAATCCCACCCAGGCCCTACCCCCATATCCCTACATATTTACCCGCTAATCCCTCTAACCTATGCATCTCAAGACACTAAGGGGCAATTTTAGCATAGCCAATCAACCTAACCCGCACATCTTTGGACTGTGGGAGGAAACCGGAGCACCCGGAGGAAACCCACGCAGACACGAGGAGAATGTGCAAACTCCACACAGACAGTGACCCAAGCCGGGAATCGAACCCAGGTCCTTGGAGCTGTGAAGCAGCAGTGCTAACCACTGTGCTACCGTGCCGCCTCCACCCTATCCAGCCCCCGCATTATCTTATAAGTCTCCATAAGATCCCCCCTCATCCTTCTAAACTCCAACGAGTACAAACCCAATCTCCTCAGCCTCTCCTCATAATCCAAACCCCTCATCTCCGGTATATACAGGCGTCAGTCCCAGTTCCGAAATACAGGCCTCAGTCCCAGATCCCATATACAGGCGTCAGTCTTAGATCCTGTACACAGGCATCAATCCCAGATTCTATACACAGGTATCATTTCCAGATCTTATGTACAGACATCAGTTCCAGATCCTAAATACAGGCATCAGTCCCCAATCCCATATTCAGGGATCATTCCCACATCCTATATATCGGTTTCATTGTGATCCTTAGACTTAACCCCAGATTTTTCTAGAATCTATACAACTATAACAATGGTCAGTGAGTTATTACCCCTGGAATAAGCTGTCTGAGGAGTGATGGGAGCAGGTTTAATAATAACATTGAAAAGGGAATTGCCTAAGTTAGAAAAGCGATTGGGAGAACACAATAAAGTGTAACTAGTCTGGAAGTCCTCTCAAAGAGTATGGAGTTAGTGTCAGTGTGAAGATTAGTGGCAGTATAATAACGTATTAACCCTTGGATTGCTGATCTGAAATGCTGACAGGAATTTATTTCCTCATTTGTTACAGAGTTGCTGAGACGCAGGAACAATCAGTTATCGATATTCCGAAGCTCATCCTGAATCTGTACAATGCTCCTGAACTTATTAAAGATCGGATGAATAATTCCTTTACCTACCAATCAGCTATTTTGGGAACCACAAGTAAGAGAGGGCAGCTTTTCGAAATACAAGGGGGCTGGTGGCAAAGTTCGCGGGTCACCAGAGACAGCAACAAGTCTTCAGGAGGACAGAGACAGACTGGTCAAATGGGCAAACAGTTTTTAAAATTCATTCACGGATGTGGGCGTGGCTGGCTGGCCAGCATTTATTGCCCAACCCTAGTTGTGCCTTGAGAAGGTGGTGGTGAGCTGCCTTCTTGAACCTGCTGCAGTTCCTCTGGTGTAGGTACACCCACAGTGCTGTTAGGGAGGGAGTTCCATGATTTTGACTCAGTGACAGTGAATAGTGAGATATTTCCAAGTCAGGATGGTGAGTGAGTTAGTGGTGAGGGGAACCTCCAGGTGGTGGTGTTCCCATGTGTCTGCTGCCCTTGTTCTTTTAGGTGGTAGAAATCACGGGCTTGGAAAGTGCTGTTGATGGAGCCTTGGTGAGTTGCTGCAGTGCATCTGGTAGATGGAACACACTGCTGCCTCTGTTCATCGGTGGTGGAGGGAGTGGGTGTTTGTGGATGTGGTGCCAATCAAGCGGGCTGCTTTGTCCTGGATGGTGTCGAGCTTCTTGAGTGTTGTTGGAGCCGCACCCATCCAGACAAGTGGGGAGTGTTCCATCACACTCCTGACTTGTGCCTTGTAGATGGTGGATAGGCTCTGGGGAGTCAGGAGGTGAGTTAGTCACCGCAGAATTCCCAGATCCGACCTGCTCCTGTAGCCCCTGTGTTTATGCGGTGAGTCCAGTTCAGTGTCTGGCAGGTGAAGAATTGAATGATTCATTAGGTGGGGAGAATGAAGAGAGTCAGAATAAACTCAATGTCACAATGTTAAAGAGAGTTATAGATAGATCTGGATGTATATGAATGCAAATCTTTGGTGGCAGGACAGGTTGAGAATGTATTTGGATTTCTGAACTTTATAAATAATATTGAATACAAAAGGACATACAATTGGTATGTAGATAGGCTGGAAAATTAGGCGGGGATCCTGGATTCAGGATTCAATCCTGGACCGGGGAGCGGCGCGGGCTTGGAGGGCCGAAGGGCCTGTTCCTGTGCTGTATTGTTCTTTGTTCTTTGTTTGAAAAGGAACACTAAATCTTCATAGAACACTGGCTAGGCCTCACCTGGAGCCCTGTGTTCAATTCTGGGCACCGCACCTTAGGATGAGATTTACTGGAACGTTACCATGAATTTGGAGTTCTCCTCAGAGCAGAGAAAGATGTTTGATGGGAGTGTTAAAAATCATGAACAGTTTTAATAGAATAAATATGGAGAAATTGTCCCCATCGACAGTGAGGCCAAAGGACACAGCTGTTTTCAATAGAACCGGAGTAGAGATGAGGTAACTTGTTATTAATACTCAGATGAGTTGTTATGATCTGGAATGCACAGTCTGGAAAAAATAGAAGCAGATTAAATCACAGTCAAGTATTGATAAAGTATTGATCAATACTACCATAGGAAATAATTACAGATAGATGGGAAACGAGCACTTGGGACTAATTGGATAGCTCTACCTCTGATTGGTAAGTAGTAAAGTCGGGTAAGTATTTAATAATTTTTTCACTTATTGTTTCAGAGGTAATTTCTGTTGTTTATAGTTTGTAAAGCTTATATTCGGTAGTAATGAGGAGCAGGATAGAAGAGCCCTAGAGAATTGGATATAATCTGATAGCAAGCATCTTCCAAAAGATTCAATTTAAAGGGGTAAGACATGGCAGGAGAGCTCCAAGCCATGGTGTGCTCCTCTTGCTCCATGTGGGAGGCCGGGAATATTTCCAGTGCCCGGGGCCAGCACATGTGCAGTAAGAGTCTTAGCTACAGCTCCTGGAAGCCTGAGTTTCAGAGCTGGACCGGAGGCTGGGGACACTGTGGAGCATCCGCAAGGCAGAGAGTATCATAGGTAACACATATAGAGAATTGGTCACTCCGCAGGCTCAGACTCCACAGGGAGGAAGGGAATGGGTGACCACCAGGCAGAGCAAGAGAGATAGGCAGACAGTGCAGGAATCTCCTGTGGCCATTCCCTTGCAAAACAGATATACCGCTTTGGATACTGTTGAGGGGAATGGCCTCTCAGAGGAAAACAGCAACAGCCAAATCCATTGCACCACGGTTGGTTCTGTTACAGAGGGGAGGAGTAATAAGTGTGGGAATGCAATAGTTATAGGGGATTCACTTGTAAGGGGGATAGATAGGTATTTCTGTGGCCACAAGAGAGACTCCAGAATGGGATGTTGCCTCCCTGGTGCTAGGGTCAAGGATGTCTCGGAGCGGGTACAGGGCATTCTGAATGGGGAGGGTGAACAGTGGTTGTGGTACACATCGCTACAAATGACATAGGTAAAAGGGATGAGGTCCTAAAAGCAGAATACAGGGAGCTAGGAAGCAAGCTGAAAAGTAGGACATCAGGATTAATCTCAGTGCCACATGCTAGTCAGAGTAGTCAGAGTAGAAGCAGCAGGATACATAGGATGAATACATGGTGGGGGAGTCCAGAACTAGGGGTCATAGTTGAGGATAAGGGGTAAACCTTTTAGAACTGAGGTGAGGAGAAACTTCTTCATCCAGAGAATGATAAATTCACTACCACGGAATGTAGTTGAGGCCAAAACATTGTCTGATTTCGAGAAGAAATTAGATTTCGCTCTTGGGACTAAAGAGATCAAGGGATATGGGGGGGGAAGGGGGAAATCAGGATATTTAATTCGATGATCAGCCATGATCAAAATGAATGGGGGAGCAGGCTCAAAGGGCCGAATGGCTACTCCTGAAATGGCCTCCCTCTGTGTAGAATCACACTATTATAAACACACAAACACATGAAGACACGGACCAATTATAGATAGAAATGTGCACATACAGCGATATAGACTAAAACACAGACACGGAGATATCGATACAGGCACACACAGACATGGAGACTGGGGATGAAAACAGATGTAGACTGGTGTAGAGATATCAATTGTTATGGACAGGGGTGGGGTAATTTAAACAACACTGCAGAGGGGAGGGGTAAAAAATGTGCCAGTGCAATAGTTATAGGGGATTCAATTGTAAGGGGAATAGACAGGCGTTTCTGTGGCCGCAAACGAGACTCCAGGATGGTATGTTGCCTCCCTGGTGCTAGGGTCAAGGATGTCTCAAGCGGGTACAGGACATTCTGAAGGGGGAGGGCGAACAGCCAGTGGTCATGGTACACATCGGTACAAACGACACAGGTAAGAAAAGGGATGAGGTCCTAAAAGCAGAATATAGGGAACTAGGAAGAAAGGTAAGAAATCGGACCTCAAAGGTAGTGATCTCAGGATTACTACCGGTGCCATGTGTTAGTCAGAGTAGAAATGACAGGATATATCGGATAAATACATGGCTGAAGAGATGGTGTCAGGGGGAGGGTTTCAGATTCCTGGGGCATTGGGACCGGTTCTGGGGGAGGTGGGACTTGTACAAATTGGACAGGTTACACCTGGGCAGGACTGGGATTGATGTCCTAGGGGGAGTGTTTGCTCGAGCAGTTGGGGAGGGTTTAAACTAATACACCAGGGGAATGGGAACCAATGTAAGGAGTCAGAGAAGGAGGGAGCAAGGACAAAAACAAAAGGTAGAAAAGGGAATAAGAAAAGTGATAGGCAGAGAAACCAAGGACAAAGTTCAAACCGGGTTATAGAGAAAAATACTGGGAGCGAGACAAACAATGTTAAAAAGACAAGCTGAAAGGTTCTGTACCTTAACGCATGGAGCATTTGCAATAAAGTGGATGAACTAATCGCGCAGATAGATGTAAACGGGTATGATATAATTGGGATCACGGAGACGTAGCTGCAGGGTGACCAGAGGTGGGAATTGAATGTCCCAGGGTATTCATATTTAGGAAGAACAGGCATAAAGGAAAAGGTGGTGGCGTGGCACTGCTGGTTAAAGAGGAAATTAACACACTAGTGAAAAAGGATATTGGCTCTGACAACGTGGAGTCTGTATGGGTAGAGTTGAGAAACAGCAAGGGGCAAAAAACAGTAGTGGATGTCATATATAGACCCCCAAACTGCAGTGGTGATGTTGGGAATGGCATTAACCATGAAATTAGAGATGCATGTGATAAGAGAATATCGGTGATCATGGGTGATTTTAATCTGCACAAAGATTGGGCAAATCAAATTAGCCACAATGCCGTAGAGGAGGAATTCCTGGAGTGTATACGGACGGGATGGTTTTCTTGACCAATAGGTGGAGGAACCACCTAGAGAGCAGGCCATCTTAGACTGGGTACTGTGTAATGAGAAGGGAATCATTGCCAATGTAGCTGTACGAGACCCCTTGGGGATGAGCGACCATAACATGATAGAATTTTTGATCAAGATGGAGAGTGAAGTAATTGATTCGGAGACTAGGGTGCTGAATCTTAATAAAGGAAACTGTGAGGATATGAGGTGTGAGTTGGCCTTGATAGATTGGGGAGAGTTACTCAAAGGGATGACAGTGGATAGGCAATGGCAAACATTCAAGGAACGCATGGGGGAACTGCATCAACTGTTTATTTCTGTCTGGTACGAAAGCAAAATGGGTAAGAGGGCCAATCCATGGCTTACAAAGGAAATTAGAGAGAGAATCCAATCTGAGGAAGAAGCATACAGATTGGCCAAGAAAAATAATAGGTCTGAGGATTGGGAGCAGTTTAGAATTCAGCAAAGGACCAAGGGATTGATTAAGAAGGAGAAAATACAGTACGAAAGTAAGCTTGCAGGGAACATAAAGACTGAGACTTGCAGGGACATAAAGACTGTCCAAAGATGTGCAGGTTAGGTTGATTGGCCAAACTCAATTGCCCCTTAGTGTCCCGGGATGTGTAGATTAGAGGGATTAGCGGGTAAATATGAGGGTTAGAGGGATTAGCGGGTAAATATGTAGGGATATGGGGATAGGGCCTGGGTGGGATTGTTGTCGGTGCAGACTCGATGGGCCAAATGGCCTCTTTCTGCACTGTAGGGTTTCTATGGTTCTATGACACCAAGAGTTTCTATAGATACGTGAAGAGAAAGAGGCTGTTAGGACCCTAACAGACAGAAACGGGAGAATGTATAATAGGAGACAGATAGCCGAGCAACTGAATACATACTTTGGTTCTGTCTTCACAGAAGACGACACAAATCAGATGCCAGAAATGTTGGAGAATGCAAGATTTAGTAAGAGGGAAGAACTGAGGAAGATCAATATTAGTAGAGAAATGGAACTGGGAAAGTTGATGGGATTGAAGGCGGATAAATCCCCAGGGCCTGATAATCGACATCCCAGAGTACTTAAGGAAGTGGCTCTAGAAATAGTGGATGCATTGGTGGTCATCTTCCAGGATTCTATAGACTCTGGAACAGTCCCTGCAGATTGGAGGGTAGCCAATGTTACTCCAATATTCAAAAAGGGGGGTAGAGAGAAAACAGGGAATTGTAGACCAGTAAACTTAACATCAGTGGTGGGGAAAATTCTCAAATCCATTATCAAGGACTTTATAGTGGAGCATTTAGAAAGCACTGGCAGGATCAGACAGAGTCAGCATGGATTTATGAAGGGGAAATCATGCTTGACAAATCTGTTGGAATTCTTTGAAGATGTAACTAGTAGAGTTGACAAGGGGGAGTCAGTCGATGTGGTATATTTGGACTTTCAGAAAGCGTTTGATGAAGTCCCGCACAAGAGATTATTGTGCAAAATTAAAGGGCATGGATTGGAGGAAGTGTATTGAGATGGATAGAAAACTGGTTGGCAGGGAGGAAACAAAGAGTAGGAATTATTGGGTGCTTTTCAAATTGGCAGGCAGTAACTAGTGGGTGCCACAAGGATCGGTGCTGGGACCCCAGCTATTCACAATATATATTAATGATTTGGATGAGGGAACAAAATGTACCATCTCAAAGTTTGCAGATGATACCAAGTTGAGTGGGAGGGTGAACTGTGACGAGGATGCAGAGATCCTTCAGCATGATCTGGACAGGTTGGGTGAGTGGGCTGATCAATGGCAGATGGGGGCGGCACGGTAGCGCAGTGGTTAGCACTGCTGCTTCACAGCTCCAGGGACCTGGGTTCGATTCCCGGCTTGGGTCACTGTCTGTGTGGAGTTTGCACATTCTCCTCGTGTCTGCGTGGGTTTCCTCCGGGTGCTCCGGTTTCCTCCCACAGTCCAAAGATGTGCGGGTTAGGTTGATTGGCCAGGTTAAAAATTGCCCCTTAGAGTCCTGAGATGTGTAGGTTAGAGGGATTAGCGGGTAAATATGTGGGGGTAGGGCCTGGGTGGGATTGTGGTCGGTGCAGACTCGATGGGCCGAATGGCCTCCTTCTGCACTGTAGGGTTTCTATGATGATTTCTATGCAGTATAATTTGGATAATGTGAGGTTATTCACCTTGGAAGCAAAAACAAGGCAGCCGATTACTATCCGAATGGCTGTAAATTGGGAGAGGGGAGTGTGCAGTGGGACCTGGGTGCCCTCGTGCACCAGTCGCTGAAGGTAAGCATGCAGGTGCAGCAGGTGGTAAAGAAGGCAAATGGTATGTTGGCCTTCATTGCGAGAGGTTTCGAGTACAGGAGCAGGGATGTGTTGTTGCAATTATACAGGGCCTTGCTGAGGCCACACCTAGAGTATTGTGGGCAGTTTTGGTCTCCTTTTCTGAAGAAGGATGTTCTTGCTCTCGAGGGAGTGCAGTGAGGGTTTACCAGGCTGATTCCAGGGATGGCGGGACTGATGTATGAGGAGAGATTGACTAGGTTAGGATTGTTTTCGCTGGAGTTCAGACGAATGAGGGGGGATCTCATAGAGACTTATAAAATTCTAACAGGACTAGACAGGATAGATGCAGGAAGGATGTTCCCGATGGTGGGGGAGTCCAGAACCAGGGGTCACAGTCTGAGGATTCGGGGTAGACCATTTAGGTTGGAGATGAGGAGAGATTTCTTCACCCAAAGAGTGATGAGCCTGTGGAATTCATTACCACAGGAAGTAGTTGATGCCAAAACATTGAATGTATTCAAGAGGCGGCTGGATATAGCACTTGGGGCAAAAGGAATCAAAGGTTATGGGGAGAAAGCAGGATTAGGCTATTGAGTTGGATGATCAGCCATGATCTTAATGAATGGCGGAGCAGGCTCGAAGGACCGAATGGCCTCCTCCTGCTCCTATGTTTCAATGTTTCTATGATTACTCCTCTTACTGCCCACCTGTAAACAGAAAGGTGGATATGATTTGCTTCTCCCTTTATAAGCAGTGGTTCATTTACCAACCCCACTATTTTGGTGTGATCCAATTTTCTATTAATAGCCCCACAGCAAACTCGAGATAGGATAAACTCAAAGGGTTAGTTCATTTTCACACACACAAAGCATGGGGAGTTGTTGGGGGTGGGGAGAGGCGGGCAGGGGTTCACAACATAGTCCCCTGTGCATTTATACAGTAAAAGAGGGACAGAGAAAAGATTTACAGGGCAAATATCATAGATAAAATAAATATTATGTTACACAGGCCCAGAGTTCAGAATCAAAGTCCAGTGAGGAATTCCTTCCTGGAGATCAGCCGAAAGCTGATACAGTACAATTCACTTTCCCAATGGAGTTGACTGCATATGAGGAGATAGGCACATTGAGGTGAATCAGTCTTGTAGACAATGATACAGAGGTTTGAGTAGAAATGGTGTAAGTGAGACCAGGTATTCAATCTCGGCAGAGCCTCTTTGCTGTTCTGCTGCATGGGGGATGGTAAAATGGCAGAGTGAGTTTTGCAGTACAGCAAAGCAATATGACAGGTTCTATCAGAGAGTCATGTTATTTGACTCCCATCTCTTCATTGTGTCTTTGACAAAGGGTGTGTAAAACCCTCCCCCACCCCCAACACCTCCCCCCTTCCCACCCCGAGTAGGTTCCAGCGATGGTTAAATGTTCCAACCATTGAGACTTCAAAGGAAGGTTGTGGGGTCCTTTGTCCTAGCAGATAGGTCTGGCTGGCCAGCCTGACTTATCAAATCCCTTTGTATAGTTCTCTTAGAATTTAGTCTCTGCCGCCCACAATGTGCTGTTAGCGCCTCGTTATCTCAGAAGAGACACTAAGTTTCTTTGAAACTGCCAGGTGGCTCATTCTGTTCAGGAGTCGCAGACAGACATAGGTTCAGCCATCTTAAAAGACCATTGTCCAGTTTTAAAATTTTTAGACGTATCCATGAAGATATTTATATTGATGTCATTAAAAAAAATATAGGGTGAGGTCTTAGTCCCCTTACACAATACAAACACTCAGATTGCTGGCCTGTGTTTTTTTAAATCTGGGCTATGCAGCACAGAGACAGGTCATGTGGACCAACGTGTCCATGCTCATGCTTACTCCACATATCCCCTTCCATTCAAAGTGGGCGAGGGTCTGGCAGATGGAGTACAATGTTGGTAAATGTGAGGTCATCCATTTTGGTAGGAATAACAGTAAAATGGACTATTATTTAAATGGTAAAAAAATTGCAGCATGCTGCTGTGCAGAGGGACCTGGGTGTCCTTGTGCAAGAATCACAAGGAGTTGGTTTGCAGGTGCAGGAGGTAATTAAGAAGACAAATGGAATTTTGTCCTTCATTGCTAGAGGGATGGAGTTTAAAAACAGCGAGGTTATGTTGCAGCTGTATAAGGTGCTGGTGAGGCCACACCTGGAGTACTGTGTACAGTTTTGGCCTCTTTACTTGAGAAAGGATATACTGGCACTGGAGGGGGTGCAGAGGAGATTCACGAGGTTGATTCCAGAGTTGAGAGGGTTGGCTTATGAGGAGAGACTGAGTAGACTGGGGCTATACTCATTGGAATTCAGAAGAATGAGGGGAGATCTTAGAGAAAAATATAAGATTATGAAGGGAATAGATAAGATAGAAGCAGCGATGTTGTTTTCACTGGCAGGTGAAACTAGAACTAGGCGGCGTAGCCTCAAAATAAGGGGAAGCAGATTTAGGAATGAGTTGAGTAGGAACTTCTTCACACAAAGGGTTGTGAATCTGTGGAATTCCCTGCCCAGTGAAGCAGTTGAGGCTACCTCATTGAATGTTTTTAAGGCAAGGATAGATAAATGTTTGAACAGTAAATGAATTAAGGGTTATGGTGAGCGGGCGGGTAAGTGGAGCTGAGTCCACAAAAAGATCAGCCATGATCTTATTGAATGGTGGAGCAGGCTCGAGGGGGCCAGACGGCCTACTCCTGCTCCTAGTTCTTATTCTATCTACCTCACAGCCTTTCAACTTACCTTTCTGCTCGCTTTTCCATCATATACTTGTCTCGATTCCCTTTGGAATCATCTAAGCCACCTGACCATTTCACATTGGCAGTGAGTACCACATTCTAATCACTCTCTGTGAAAAAGATTTTATTCCTTATTTCCCCACTGAATTTATTAATGTGATTCTTATATCCCTTCCCTTTAGCTTCAATTTTCCCTTCAGTTCTTTTTTTGTTCCTGGTGCCCCATAATTAGTTTGTTTGTTTTTGGCTTCAGTGGAGTTGCTCCTGAACTCTGTTGATTCATCTTTTTGAAGTAACTCCTGTATTTTCTGTCTGTTTTTTAAGACTTTTTGCAGTTTACTTGCTTGAGTTCTGCCCTCCTTTATTTTGCTGTTTTCTAATCCATTACCTTAATCCATGTACTATTTATTTTACTCACCATCCTTTTATTACATTGTGATCACTACTACTGAAATGCTCCCCAGCACTTACTTCTCCTATCAGTTTTAGTTCATTCCTCATTAAAATATGGGGCAATTATTCATTTCCTTTTGGGCTTTCTCCATGCTGAGTGAGAAAGGAATCCTATATTCACCGTTTAAATTCAGTTCCTTTTTCTCTTTTCACTACATTTCCTGCCTATTTGGAGCATTGAAATTGTGATGATTACTATTCTATACATATATGTAACCTAGTTTTGCCTTCATGTTCCTTCCTGCAATTCCTTCCACTATTTAAGACCATAACACATAGGAGCAGAATTAGGCCACTCGGCCCATCGAGTCTGCTCCGCCATTCAATCATGGCCGATATTTTTCTCATCCCCATTCTCCTGCTTTTTCCCCATAACCCCTGATCCCCTTATCAATCAAGAACCTATCCATCTCTGTCTTAAAGACACTCAATGACCTGGCCTTCACAGCCTTCTGCGGCAAAGAATTCCACAGATTCATCACTCTCTGGCTGAAGAATCGTCCCTTTAGCCTGAGGTTGTGCCCTCTGGTTTTAGTTTCTTCTACTAGTGGAAACATCCTCTCCACGTCTACCCTACCCAGGCCTCGCAGTATCCTGTAAGTTTCAATAAGATCCTCCCTCATCCTTCTAAACCCCAACGAGTACAGACCCAGAGTCCTCAATCGTTCCTCATACGACAAGCTCTTCATTCCAGGGATCGTTTTTCTGAACCTCCTCTGGACCCTTTCCAAGGCCAGCACATCTTTCCTTAGATATGGGGCTCAAACTGCTCACAATATTCCAAATGGGGTCTGACCAGAGCCTTATACAGCCTCAGAAGTACATCCTTGCTCTTGTATTCTAGCCCTCTCAACATGAATGCTAACATTGCATTTGCCGACTGAACCTGCACGTTAACCTTAAGAGAATCTTGAACAATGACTCCCAAGCCCCTTTGTGTTTCTGATTTCCTAAGCATTTTCCCATTTAGAAAATAGTCTATGCCTCCATTCCTCCTTCCAAAGTGCATAACCTCACACTTTTCCACATTGTATTCCATCTGCCACTTCTTTGCCCACTCTCTTAACCTATCCAAGTTCTTCTGCAGTCCCTCCGCTTCCTCAATACTACCTGTCCCTCGACATATCTTTGTATCATCTGCAAACTTAGCAATAGTACCTTCAGTTTCTTCCTCCAAATGGAATTTGTCTACATTGCTCCCATTATTAGTGTGTCTGTCTGGTAGGAGGGAGGGATTGGAATCAATGTGATTGATGGACTCGCTGGTGGCCTTTACCTTTGAGCCACCCATCAGTGGGGTGAACATACAACAGCTTCTGACCACTTTGTATCTCCCTCCCTCCCCTAGATCAGTGGTCGATACTGACGCTGGACTCAGACTCAGCCTACTGGCTCTTGAATGTCTCCGATGATGAGAAGACAGTCATGTTTGGGTACATGGGAGAGAACTCCTGGCACAACTCCAAAATGTTCGAGAACATGCACCAGATTTTGTGCGCTCAGAGTTTCACTGCTGGCTGCCACTCCTGGGATGTGAAGACTGGTGGCATTGCCTGGGGGGTGGGTGTTGCCTATGGTACCATAGACCGGGGAGGGCTGGAGTCTTACTTCACCAACAGCACTAAGTCGTGGTGTTTATATTTCTATCGGGGTTCTCTGACAGCTTGTCATAAGAACCAGCAGACTTACTTAATGAAGTACTCTGCCATCAGCAGGATGCGCATCCAGCTGGATTATGAGGCCGGGACGGTGTCCTTTTACCAGGTCAGTGAGAATCAGCGACACTTACACACATTTAAAACAACCTTCACTGAACCAGTGTTTCCAGCATTCTCTTGTTCAGGCAATTCCTCCATTAAACTGTGTTAAAGTGAAATATTAAATAATGGGCCCCAGTGTTAACTTGAACCCAAACTCACCTGGAGGGAAAGACTAGGTGAAGCATTTCACATTCTCCTTACAATAGTCTCCGGTTAATTCAATATAACTTGTGGGGTTGGGGGGAGGGAGGGGGCGTGAATCCATTGGGGAGTTGGTGGATAAGTTATATTAATAATAAGATTGCCTCCAAAATGATCTCGCCAACTGCTTTGATCTCCGACCAATACAGAATCAAATCTCTATGACTTTCTGTCTAAATGTATTCTTATCAAGTCACATTTTGATGGCTGCACTGATCAAACCTGATATTGATAATAACACCTATGGAGTCCCAGCGAACTTCACAGGAGCAATGCAGGCTAAAATCTGACCCCAAGCCACATATGGTGCCATGAGGTCAGATGGCCAAAGAGGTGGTTTTAAGGAGCAGCTTAATGAGGTAGAGAGGTTTAGGAAGAGAATTCCAGAGTGTTAGGGACTTGGCCACTGAAGGCAGGGCCACCGTGATGCAGTAATGAAAACCAGGGATGCTCCCGAGTCCAGGATTGCAGAGGGTTGTGGAGCTGGATTAGCCAAATCTAGAGAATGACCTCCGACTTGCACATCTTTCTGTCAGTGATCAACGTTTGATGAGCATTTTGACCCCTGAACCACAGAATCCCAGGGGATGGACAAATCTAATGAGATGGGCACGGGACAGAGTGCCCGCTCTCCCCTCTCCTGCTTTTCCAGTCATCAGCAAGATGCAGCAGGAAGCCAGACAAGTGCAATTCCTGAAAGGAGGTTTGAGAGCCAGGAGGTGAATGGGAATGTTTGGGGTCTTGGGGGAGTGGCACGGACAGTGTCCAATAGGGCCAGGACAACGTGCCCAACAAATGGCAGCGAGTTGGCACCGTTTTGTCAGAAACACTTATAAACCTCCAGGAGAGTTTGAAGATCTGGCACTTGGAGATTAGTTGAAGGGTTCCTTTTCAAACAGATTAAGAATCCCGGACTCCCCCCATCTAAATTATACTTTATAACATAAATAACTAGTGCTCACACTGAATGCATTGTCCTGTATAAATTCCACACCATTAAATACCTGTCAATATTCTTACATTCCCAGACTCTCTGACAAGAGAACTTTACTTCATCTCAATCTGGTTCAACTAAGAGTTGTGGGTAGAATAGTTCACACTGGGGTCAGAGGTTCCTAGTAATATACAAGTTGGGTGGTTGGAGGGAGTTTAAATTCTGGAAGAATCTGTTCTTGATAATGCAGTGATATGTTGATAATAGTTATCTCTAACTTTGATTGAGGAGGAATCTTTAATACCCGCAAGATGTGAAGAGCTTGATTCAATTTCTTCACCGTGTCAATGTCCTGTCTGGGGTGAAGCGAGTTCTTGTTCACCTCCGTCACTGGCCCTGTAACTGATTGTGTGATTAGCAGATTCCTCTGCTCCAGATATTTTTACTGATGGTTTCGCCAAGTAATCTCTGTATTATGTTCTGAAATGTTCTGTAGTAGACTTCTGACATCAAGATTTTCTTTAGTAAATAAACTGAGTAATTAAATGCACCAGGACTCTGTGTCTGTACTCATTGTAAAACAGAGATCACGAAAGAGCTTATTCAGTGTTTCAGCAGATAGCATTGCTGCCTCACAGCACCAGGGACCCGGATTTGATTCCTAGCTTGGGTCACTGCCTGTGTGGAGTTTGCACGTTCTCCCCGTGTCTGTGTGGGTTTCCTCCGGGTGCTCTGGTTTCCTCAGAGTCCAAAAGACATGCTGGTTAGGTGCATTGGCCGTGCTAAATTCTCCCGCATGTATCCAAACAAGCGTCAAGTGTGTGGCAACTAGGGGATTTTCACAATAACTTCATTGCAGTGTTATTGTAAGCCTACTTGTGACACTAATAAAAACCTTATGCAGGTGACTGTGTAGATTTTGCACGTCTCCCCATAACTGTGTGAGTTTCCTCCAGGTGCTCCAGTTTCCTCCCAGTCCAAAGATGCACAGGTTAGGTGGATTGGCCATGCTAAATGTGCAGAGTTACGGGGATAGGGCGGAGGGGAGGGCCTGAGTAAGATGCATTTCAGTGCAGACTCAATGGGCCAAATGGCCTCTTTCAACTCTGTAGGGATTCTGTGATTAACAGGTGTGAGGGGCTGAATGGCTGCCTCCATAGGAACATGGAATGTGGAAGAGTTTGACACTTCTACCAGTTTTTATGTGAAGCAGTTCCCAACTTCCAAGTAATACAAGAGAGGTTTATGCAATCTATGGTGCATCAGGTTTCTCCCAATCATGAGGCAAAGTTTGAGTGTCCCAGTGTTCCACTTGGAGACTTTCAATCTTCAGGAACAGACAAAAAACGTTCAAGCTATCCAGGGAGAATAAATTACCCAATCTCAGATTTGTCATGGCACAGAAGGAGGCCATTCAGCCCGTCATATCTACACTGGCTCTCAAAATAAGCAAGTCACCTGCTACCACTCCCCTACCTTCACCCCACAACCCTGCACATTCTCCGCTTTCAGATAACCAGTCCAATTCCTTTTTCAATGAACCTGCCTCCACCACACCCTTAGGCAGAGTGTTCCAGACCATAACCACTCAGTGTGAAAAATCTTTTTCTCATGTCCCTGCTGCTTTTGCTGCCAAATACTTTAATCTGTGCCCTCTGGTTCTCAATCCTTTCATGTCTGGGAACAGATTCTCCCAATCTGCTGTTTACACCCCTCATGATTTTGAACACTATCTCATCTATCCTCTGCCTTCTTTACTCCAAGGAAAACAGTCTTAACTTCTCCAATCCAACTTCATAAGAGTCATAGAGTTTTACAGCATGGAAACAGGCCCTGCGGCCCAACTTGTCCATGCTGCCCTGTTTTTACCACTAAGCTTGTCCCAATTCCCCGCATTTGGCCCATATCCCTCTATACCCATGTATCTGTCTAATGCTTTTTAAAAGACAAAATTGTACCCGCCTCTACTACTACCTCTGGCAGCTCGTTCCAGACCCTCATCACCTTCTGTGCGAAAAAATTGCCCCTCTGGACCCTTTTGTACCTCTCCCCTTAACTAGTTTTAGACTCCCCTACCTTTGGGAAAATATGTTGACTATCTACCTTATCTGTGCCCCTCATTATTTTATAGATTTCTATAAGATCACCCCTAAGCCTCCTGCACTCCAGGGAAAAAAGTCCCAGTCTATCCAGCCTCTCCTTATAACTCAATCCATCAAGTCCCGGTAGCATCCTAGTAAATCTTTTCTGCGCTCTTTCTAGTTTAACAATATCCTTTCTATAATAGGGTGACCAGATCGGTACACAGTATTCCAAGTGTGGCCTTACCGATGTCTAGTACAATTTCCACAAGACGTCCCAACTCCTGTATTCAATGTTCTGACCGATGAAACCAAGCATGCCGAATGCCTTCTTCACCACTCTGTCCACCTGTGACTCCACTTTCGAGGCTATGAACATGTACCCCTAGATCTCTTTGTTCTGTAACTCTCCCCAACGCCTTACCACCTTACTATTGAGTAAGTCTTGCCCTGGTTCGATCTACCAAAATGCATCACCTTGCATTTATCAAAATTAAACTCCAATGACTGAAGTTCCTCATACCCCATCATTCTTGTGAACCTTTTCTGCGCTCTTTCCAACGCCTTCCCATCCTTCCTAAAGTGCGGCACCCAGAATGAGACCCACGGTGATCAGCACTGCTGCCTCACAGCGCCAAGGTCCCGGGTTCAATTCCTGGCTTGGGTCACTGTCTGTGCGGAGTTTGCACGTTCTCCCCGTGTCCGTGTGAGTTTCCTCCGGGTGCTCTGGTTTCCTCCCGCAGTCTGAAAGACGTGCTGGATAGGGTGCATTGGCCATGCTAAATTCTCCCTCAGTGTAACCCGAACAGATGCCGGAGTGTGGCGACTGGGGAATTTTCACAGTAACTTCATTGCAGTGTTAATGTAAGCCTACTTGTGACTATAAATAACCTAACTTAAACATAAAAAAATACTGACCTATACAAAGTCAATAGAATCATAGAAACCCTACAGTGCAGAAAGAGGCCATTTGGCCCATCGAGTCTGCACCGACCACAATCCCACCCAGGCCCTACTCCCTTATCCCTACATATTTACCCGCTAATCCCTCTAAACTACGCATCTCAGGACACCAAGTGGCAATTTTAGCATGGTCAATCAACCTAACCTGCACATCTTTGGACTGTGGGAGGAAACCGGAGCACCCGGAGGAAACCCACGCAGACACGGGGAGAACGTGCAGACTGCGCACAGACAGTGCCCAAGCCGGGAATCGAACCCAGGACCCTGGAGCTGTGAAGCAGCAGTGCTAACCACTGTGCTACCGTGCCGCCCCAAATATTGCCTCTTTGCTCTTGTGCTCGATAAAGCCTAGGGAATTCCTCTCGACAACTCCCAAAGATTAATCAAAATGATTAATTGTGAGACATACATAGAACATAGAACATCACAGCGCAGAACAGGCCCTTCGGCCCACGATGTTGCACCGACCAGTTAAAAAAAAAACTGTGACCCTCCAACCTAAACCAATTTCTTTTCGTCCATGAACCTATCTACGGATCTCTTAAACGCCCCCAAACTAGGCGCATTTACTACTGATGCTGGCAGGGCATTCCAATCCCTCACCACCCTCTGGGTAAAGAACCTACCCCTGACATCGGTTCTATAACTACCCCCCCTCAATTTAAAGCCATGCCCCCTCGTGCTGGATTTCTCCATCAGAGGAAAAAGGCTATCACTATCCACCCTATCTAAACCTCTAATCATCTTATATGTTTCAATAAGATCCCCTCTTAGCCGCCGCCTTTCCAGCGAAAACAATCCCAAATCCCTCAGCCTCTCCTCATAGGATCTCCCCTCCATACCAGGCAACATCCTGGTAAACCTCCTCTGCACCCTCTCCAAAGCCTCCACATCCTTCCTGTAATGTGGGGACCAGAACTGCACACAGTACTCCAAGTGCGGCCGCACCAGAGTTGTGTACAGTTGCAACATAACGCTACGACTCCTAAATTCAATCCCCCTACCAATAAACGCCAAGACACCATATGCCTTCTTAACAACCTTATCTACTTGATTCCCAACTTTCAGGGATCTATGCACACATACACCTAGATCCCTCTGCTCCTCCACACTATTCAAAGTCCTCCCGTTAGCCCTATACTCAACACATCTGTTATTCCTACCAAAGTGAATTACCTCACACTTCTCCGCATTAAACTCCATCCGCCACCTCTCGGCCCAACTTTGCAACCTGTCTAAGTCTTCCTGCAAACTACGACACCCTTCCTCACTGTCTACCACACCACCGACTTTGGTGTCATCAGCAAATTTGCTAATCCACCCAACTATACCCTCATCCAGATCATTAATAAATATTACAAACAGCAGTGGCCCCAAAACAGATCCCTGAGGTACACCACTTGTAACCGCACTCCATGATGAATATTTACTATCAACCACCACCCTCTGTTTCCTATCCGCTAGCCAATTCCTGATCCAATTTCCTAGATCACCCCCAATCCCATACATCTGCATTTTCTGCAGAAGCCTACCATGGTGAACCTTATCAAACGCCTTACTAAAATCCATATATACCACGTCCACTGCCTTGCCCCCATCCACCTCCTTGGTCACTTTCTCAAAAAACTCAATAAGGTTAGTAAGGCACGACCTACCTGCCACAAAACCATGCTGACTATCACCTATCAATTCATTACTCTCCAAATAACTATAAATCCTATCCCTTATAATTTTTTCCAACATCTTGCCGACAACAGAAGTGAGACTCACCGGTCTATAATTCCCGGGGAAGTCTCTGTTCCCCTTCTTAAACAATGGGACAACATTCGCTAACCTCCAATCTTCTGGTACTATACCAGAGGCCAATGACGACCTGAAGATCAGAGCCAGAGGCTCTGCAATCACTTCTCTTGCCTCCCAGAGAATCCTTGGATAAATCCCATCCGGACCAGGGGATTTATCTATTTTCAGACCCTCCAGAATATCCTGCACATCCTCCTTATCAACTGTAATACTGTCTATTCTACTCCCTTGCAACCCAGTGTCCTCCTCAGCTATATTCATGTCCCCTTGCGTGAACACCGAAGAGAAATATTGGTTCAATGCTTCACCAATCTCCTCCGGTTCCACACATAACTTCCCTCTGCCATCTATAACTGGCCCTAAACTTGCCCTAACCAACCTTCTGTTCTTGACATACCTATAGAACGCCTTAGGATTCTCTTTAACCCTATCCGCCAAAGTCTTCTCATGTCCCCTTTTAGCCCTTCTAAGCTCGCTCTTCAACTCCCTCTTAGCCAATCTAAAGCTTTCTAGTGCACTACCCGAGTGCTCACGTCTCATCCGAACAAAAGCCTCCTTTTTCTTTTTAACCAACAAAGAAACTTTTTTGGTGCACCACGGTTCCCTAGCCCTACCAATTCCTCCTTGCCTGACAGGGACATACCTATCACAGACTCGCAGTAGCTGCTCCTTGAAAAAACTCCACATGTCGGACGTTCCCAGTCCCTGTAATCTCCTAGTCCGACCTATGTTTCCTAATTCTCTCCTAATAGCCTCATAATTACCCTTCCCCCAGCTAAAACCACTGGCCCGAGGTTCATGCCTATCCCTTTCCATCACTAAGGTGAACGTAACCGAATTGTGGTCACTATCACCAAAATGCACACCAACTTCCAAGTCTAGCACCTGGTCTGGCTCATTTCCCAGCACCAGATCCAATATAGCCTCACCTCTAGTTGGCCTGTCTACATACTGAGTCAAAAAACCTTCCTGCACGCTTTGAACAAAAACTGACCCCTCTAACGAGCTAGAGCTATAACAATTCCAGTCAATATTAGTCAAGTTAAAATCCCCCATAACAATTGCCCTATTACTTTCACTCCTAAGCAGGATTGACTCCGCAATCCTTTCCTCAACCTCTCTAGAACTTTTAGGAGGTCTATAAAAGACTCCCAACAGGGTGACCTCTCCTCTCCTATTTCTAATCTCCGCCCATACTACCTCAACAGATAAGTCCTCATCAAACCTCCTCTCTGACACTGTGATACAATCTCTGACCAATAATGCTACCCCTCCCCCTCTTCTACCTCCTTCCCTACTTCGACTAAAACATTTGAACCCCGGGACCTGCAGCATCCATTCCTGCCCCTGCTCTATCCATGTCTCTGAAATAGCCACAACATCGAAGTCCCAGGTACTGATCCACGCTGCAAGTTCACCCACTTTATTGCGAATACTCCTGGCATTGAAGTATACACATTTCAAACCCTGCTCCACCCCACCTCTGCAATGCCGTGCATTGCAGTCCCCATCCATGCATCCCTCACTTTCAGCCCCACTACTCAGGATCCCTCCCCCCCCCCCCGAATCAGTTTAAACCTCCCTGCATGGCCTTAGCAAATTTACCCCCCAGGATATTGGTCCCCTTCTGATTAAGGTGTAGACCATCCTTCTCATAGAGGTCACACCTTCCCCAGTACGAGCCCCAATTGCTTAAGTACCTGAACCCCTCCCTCCTGCACCATCCCCTCAGCCATGAATTCAAACCTTCCCTCTCCCTATTCCTCTCTAAACTATCCCGTGGTACAGGCAAGAGTCCAGAGATAACCACTCTGTCAGTCTTGGCCTTTAGTTTCCACCCCAACTCCATAAATCCCTGCCTAATATCCCCTTCCCCTATCCTCCCTATGTCGTGTGTCCCCACATGTACAATAACTTGTGGTTTATCTCCCTCCCCCCTAAGAGTCCTGAATACCCTGTCAGACACATCCCGGACCCCAGCCCCTGGTAGGCAACACACCAACCCTGAGTCCCTACCTTTAGTTCCGACCCTCCTATCTGTCCCCTTAATTGTGGAGTCCCCAATCACAAGGCCCAGTCTTTTACAGCCCCTAACCACCTGAGCTTTCTCACTCGGCTCACCCCCAGAGATCTGCTCTCTATGCTCAGTTGATTCCTCCTCAACTGTAGCCTCCAGCACCGAAAACCTATTATGGAGGGGAACCGCCCCAGGGGATTGTCTTCCCGATTGCTTCTTACCCCTCCTCCTGGCATTAACCCAAGCCTCATTTCTAGGAGTTACTATTTCTCTATAACTCCTATCAACTTCCACCTCCGCCTCCCGAATTATGCGGAGTTCCTCTACCTCCCCCTCCAGCTCCTTTACACGCTCCTCCAGAAGCTGCAATCTAATGCACTTCTTACAACTAAAATCTCCTGAAACACTACTGGATTTCCTCACCACATACATCCCACAGGAGATGCAGCATACTGCCTGAACATGGACCCAATGTCCCAGCTACCTTCCCTACATTGTGGTATCAGCATCAGCAAGAAGCTTCTACAACTCCTGCACTGTTTCAATGAAATCCAAACTCGCCACAAGAACCAGGAACGCTTCCCACCAACAACAACCTGCTGCTCAAAAACACCTCCTGAAACCCGACCTGGTCCTAAGCTTATACACAAGGCCCAACCTGTGGAGTTAAAACAGTCTGTCCAGACAGAAACAATCTCAACCCTTCAACTGAATCTCCCTGAAGTTTACACTTGTCTAAAGCAAGCTCCCCAAACCTATAATTGACGTAGTGGACTCTCCAATGAAGTCATTCCAGGGCCTCTCTCACCCAGCACGAGGGGGCATCAAAGTTATTCAATTGCATGGCAAACAGATCAAAAAGCCAATCTCTTCACCTGAGCCTGGTGGTCATTCTTCGTGGTCTTCTTTTTACTATCCCCTGCGCTTGCTTCTAGACCACCAGAACAGAACACAGTGCGAATGACCTTTGAACACTTCTGACTCTTGATTTGCATTCCATTCATTCTATTGATTTTACTAATTGCTGCTCTGCCGTGGCTGGACATCTTTGAACATTGGATCTAAGACTCCCAGGTGTCTCAGCATCATCTTTGGACTTTCAGAAAGCTTTGTGATAAAGTCAAAGAGTCGTACAATGCAAAAAAGGCTCTTCAGCCCATCAAAGTCCCACATAACAGGTTGGCGCGGAAAATTAAAGCATATGGGATTGGGGTTAGCAGACAGGAGACAAAGAGTAGGGATAAGTGGGTTTTTTTCAAAGTGGCAAGTGGTGACAAGTGGGGTTCCACAGATATCCGTGCTTGGGCTCCCAATGATTTGGATGAGGGATCCAAATGTAATAATCCCATGTTTGCTGATGACACAGAACTTTGTGGGAATGAGAGTGGTGAGGAGGATGTTAAGTTACTTCAACGTGATTTAGACAAGTTGAATGGGTGGGCAAATACATGGCAGATGCAGTATAATGTGGATAAATGTGAAGTTATCCTCTTTGGAAAGAGAAACAGAATGGCAGAGTATTGTGTAACTGTAACTCACTCCCGGTATCCTTTATAAAGACCAAAGAACAAAGAAAATTACAGCACAGGAACAGGTCCTTCGGCCCTCCAAGCCTGCACCGACCATGCTGCCTGACTTAACTAAAACTCCCTATGCTTCCGGGGACCATATCCCTCTATTCCCATCTCATTCATGTACTTGTCAAGACGCCCCTTAAAAGTCACCATCGTATCCGCTTCCACTATCTCCCCGGCAACGAGTTCCAGGCACCCACCACTCTCTGTGTAAAAAATCTGCCGCGTACATCTCTTTTAAAACTTGCCCATCGCACCTTAAACCTATGCTCCCTAGTAATTGACTCTTCCACCCTGGGAAAAAGCTTCTGACTATCCACTCTGTCCATGCCTCTCATAATCTTGTAGACTTCTATCAGGTCTCCCCTCAACCTCCATCGCTCCAGTGAGAATAAACCAAGTTTCTCCAACCTCTCCTCATAGCTAATGCCCTCCATACCAGGCAACATCCTGGTAAATCTTTTCTGTACCCTCTCCAAAGCCTCCACATCCTTCTGGTAGTGTGGCGACCAGAATTGAACACTATATTCCAAGTGCGGCCTCACTAAGGTTCTATAAAGCATCAACATGACTTGCCAATTTTTAAACTCAATACCCCGGCCGATGAAGGCAAGCATGCCGTATGCCTTCTTGACTACCTTCTCCACCTGCATTGCCACTTTCAGTGACCTGTGTACCTGTACACCAAGATCCTTTTGCCTATCAATACTCTTATGGGTTCTGCCATTTACTGTATATTTCCCATCTGTAATAGACCTTCCAAAATGCATTACCTCACATTTGTCTGGATTAAACTCCATCTGCCATCTCTCCGCCCAAGTCTCCAACTGATCTATATCCTGTTGTATCCTGCTGTGTCCTCATTGCTATCCGCAAATCCACCAACCTTTGTGTCGTCCGCAAACTTACTACTCAATCCAGTTACATTTTCCTCCAAATCATTCATATATATTACAAACAGCAAAGGTCCCAACACTGATCCCTGAGGAACGCCACTTGTCACAGCCCTCCATTCAGAAACACACCCTTCCACTGCTACCCTCTGTCTTCTTTGACCGAGCCAGTTTTGTATCCACCTTGCCAGCTCACCTCTGATCCCATGCGACTTCACCTTCTGCACCAGTCTGCCATGAGGGACCTTGTCAAAGGCCTTACTGAAGTCCATGTAGACAACATCCACTGCCCTACCCTCATCAATCATCTTCGTCACTTTCTCGAAAAACTCGATCAAGTTCGGGAGACACGACCTCCCCTTCACAAAACCATGTTGCCTCTCACTAATACGTCCACTTATTTCCAAGTGAGAATAAATCCTGTCTCGAAGAATCCTCTCCAATAATTTCCCTACCACTGATGGCATGGGTGGTTTATACTACATATAAACCACCAATACCCTCGATTAGATTCCAGTCTGTAACTCACTCCCGGGTATCTGGTATTCTATATATAAACCACGCAAACCCCTCGATTAGATTCCAGTCTGTAACTCACTCCCGGGTATCCATTATTCTACATATAAACCACCCAAACCCCTCGATTAGATTCCAGTCTGCAACTCACTCCCGGGTATCTGGTATTCTATATATAAACCACGCAAACCCCTCGATTAGATTCCAGTCTGTAACTCACTCCCGGGTATCTGGTATTCTATATATAAACCACCCCGAACCCCTCGATTAGATTCCAGTCTGTAACTCACTCCCGGGTATCCATTATTCTACATATAAATCACCCAAACCCGTCGATTAGATTCCAGTCTGCAACTCACTCCCGGGTATTCATTATTCTACATATAAACCACTCAAATCCCTCGATTAGATTCCAGTCTGTAACTCACTCCCGGGTATCCATTATTCTATATATAAACCACTCAAATCCCTCGATTAGATTCCAGTCTGTAACTCACTCCCGGGTATCCATTATTCTATATATAAATCACCAAACCCCTCGATTAGATTCCAGTCTGTAACTCACTCCCGGGTATCCATTATTCTATATATAAACCACCCTAACTCCTCGATTAGATTCCAGTCTGTAACTCACTCCCAGGTATCCATTATTCTATATATAAACCACTCAAATCCCTCGATTAGATTCCAGTCTGTAATTCACTCCCGGGTATCCATTATTCTATATATAAACCACTCAAATCCCTCGATTAGATTCCAGTCTGTAACTCACTCCCAGGTATCCATTATTCTATATATAAACCATCCCGAACCCCTCGATTATTCATCTTCTCTCATTCTATACTCATAAGTATCAGTTTTAAATTATTAGTTCCATTTAGGAAGGGTTATTGCTGTGATATAATGTGGAGTTCAGGTTGAATGGGAGAATTTTTCCTCAGTCGACTGGTGACCTTGTCTCCAATTCTATGGAAACTTCCTCCCCGGTCATTTACGAAAGAGACAGTAAATTGCTGAGTGCCTGTTAGCAGAGTAATTAACCTGGTCAGTGTTCCTACAGAGTGCACCATCACATTATAATCGAGATGTTCAGTTGTAAAAGCAATTGGAGTCGAGGGTTAGCAGAGCAGAAAAACCACAATCAGCCATTTCACCATCCGGATTTACTGAACAGAATCTGATTAAATTCTTGCATGATCCTGCAGTGAGGGGCTGGCTTTCCACGGGAGGGACAGTCACTGGTTTGTGAACGTGCTTTCAATCAGACCTGTATGACCGATATTCACAGCACGGCTCACAGTGCCCGGCTGTACAGAGGACGGGAGAAGGAGATACAGAGAGGAAACATCAATTTTCTTTCTTGCTTGTTTCCTGCCCTTCGAACAGAGGATACTTGGCCTCGATATCAGCCCAGGTGAGGGAACCGTTGGCTAGATCTCGCACAACCTGCGGCAGTTCCGAAACCTGCAAAGAAAACGTTAAACAATGAATACCTTTAGAAAATGTCTAAACACTAATGTCCTTTAGGGAAGGAAATCTTACACCTTTAGACGGTATGTTTTGTCTGTATAGCGCGCAAGAAACAATACTTTTCACTGTATGCTAATACATGTGACAATAATAAATCAAATCAAATCAAAGTTAAAGATAAAGGAAACGGAGAAAAATATCGAATGAGGGCTAAAGTTCGAGGTGAGAGCTGGTGTGATAGAGACATGTGTTGGAATGTTACCGCCTCCCCAGCTCTGATTCCGGGGAGGGGGAGGCTCGCAGAACGGAAATCTGTTGGCCTCGGGCGGGATTTTACGATCTCACCCGAGCAAGGCCGTAAATTCCCGCCCATGGACTCAAACTCCCGTTCAGAGTCAGAGCCCCAGTGCCAGACTCTGATCAGACTGAAATACTCACTTTTGTAGGGCTTGGGGGGGTTACGTTCAGTGTCTGACAGCCCAGGTCCTGGGAAGCTTAAGCCATAATGACAGATGTGGAAGGTGCTGAGTGGGTCTGAAACCACCAGAGCTCTTGCTGCTAATCACCAAGCTGCTTAGACAGAGGATCAGACCCACAAACATCCTGGTCTGAAGTGGTTCAGCCACTCACTGGGTAAAGGCAGCTCCTACCCTAGTTACAGGATCAGCAGAATACGTTCCTCTCTCAGCAATCCGGAGATTGGGGAGCGAGTGGGTGTGAGGGGGCGGGTGAGAAAATCTGGCATAGAAGCCTCCCCCATCCTCCCTCCCCACCAAAACCCAAACCGTCCAGCAGCCAAAGAAACTGGACAATGGCAGGAAAGCAACAGGACGATGAGAAACAGAGCAGGAAAGATTTCACAGATACCAGGATGGCTACATTAGCTCAGGGGATCTCAGACACCAACAACCCAACTCATCTCCAGGAATGTCGGTGGTACAGTGGTTAGCACAGCTGTCTCACAGCGCCAGGGACCTGGGTACAATTCCGGCCTCGGGTCACTGTCTGTGTGGAGTTTGCACTTTCTCCCCGTGTCTACACCAGCTGCAGTGGGACTGAGTGGCTGAGAATGATTGTGTGAATGGGAGGTTGATCGAGATGACGGGGTTTCCCACACCGTCATGCAAGGAGTCAGCGGGGAAGGCATTCCCGCCGGTACTGGCTGCCCGGCAGCTATCTCACTCTCCACGGAGCACAAACTGATTGTAGACGGGGCTCCTCCCCTCACTCAGGAAGAAGCCCTGCCTCAGAGTCCCGGCTGTCCCAGCAGCGCAGTCACCAGGTTCAAAGTCCCAGAATCCAGGACCAGGTAAGAACCTGGTTTCCTCCAGGTGCTCGGTTTCTTCTCACAGTCCGAAGATGTGCGTGTTAGGTTGATTGGCTGTGCCAAATGTGCCGGGTTATGGAATAGGGTGGAGGGGAGGCCCTGAGTAAGATACTCTTTTGGAGAGTAGGAGGGGAGGGGGCGCGAGGGGAGGGGGCGCGAGGGGAGGGGGCGCGAGGGGAGGGGGCGCGAGGGGAGGGGGCGCGAGGGGAGGGGGCGCGAGGGGAGGGGGCGCGAGGGGAGGGGGCGCGAGGGGAGGGGGCGCGAGGGGAGGGGGCGCGAGGGGAGGGGCCGCGAGGGGAGGGGCCGCGAGGGGAGGGGCCGCGAGGGGAGGGGCCGCGAGGGGAGGGGGGCGGGAGGGGAGGGGGCGGAACGGAGTGAGGAAAGGAATGGGTTCTTGATGGAGAGACTGAACAGGGTGTCTCTTCAGGCCTCCCACCAGCTCCGGAAATGGAGGTTGGGCAAGAAACGGCCTTTTACTGGTCATTAAATACCCACTTCAGGGTCTCAAATGGGGCACGGGCAAGTGGGTTGTTCGGTGCCTCCTCCGCCACATTATAACTCTGCGGATCGACAGGAGTTTTACAGACACCCACCCCCCTCCACAAAGCCACCTGCAGCAGAGTGTAAAACTCAGCCCCATGATCTTGTGTTGCTGTATGAGGCTGAGGGAGAGGTGGGGCAGCGGGAGGAGTCGATATAAAGATTGATTTAGAAAGTAGCAGCAGAGTAAAGGTGACCAGGTCACCCGCTCACCATGGGGAAATATCCAGCTTACGTACTTGCTACTCTGTGTATTACACTTTTATCACCATTAAAGCTGCTGATTCTGACAATATTGATTGCCATGATGTGGAGGTGCCGGCGTTGGACTGGGGTAAACACAGTAAGAAGTCTCACAACACCAGGTTAAAGTCCAACAGGTTTATTTGGTAGCAAAAGCCACTCGCAAAATCCTCAGGTTTCTCTCACCCGATGGAAGGGGCAGCGCTCCGAAAGCTCGTGATTCCAAATAAACCCGTTGGACTTTAACCTTATGTTGTGAGACTTCTTACTGTGCAGAGGATCACAATGTTTTACCGCACAGAAAGAGGCCCTTCAGCCCATCCTGCCTACGGCGGCCATCAAACACCTATCTATCCACTCCTATTTTTCAGCACTTGGTCCGTAGCTTTGTATGCTGTGGCATTTCCAATGCTCATCTAAATGCTTCTTAAATGTTGCGAGGGTGGACGTATTAGTGAGAGGCAACATGGTTTTGTGAAGGGGAGGTCATGTCTCACGAACTTGATCGAGTTTTTCGAGGAAGTGAAGAAGATGATTGATGAGGGTAGGGCAGTGGATGTTGTCTACATGGACTTCAGTAAGGCCTTTGACAAGGTCCCTCATGGCAGACTGGTGCAGAAGGTGAAGTCGCTTGGGATCAGAGGTGAGCTGGCAAGGTGGATACAAAACTGGCTCGGTCAAAGAAGACAGAGGGTAGCAGTGGAAGGATGCGTTTCTGAATGGAGGGCTGTGACAAGTGGTGTTCCTCAGGGATCAGTGCTGGGACCGTTGCTGTTTGTAATATATATAAATGATTTGGAGGAAAATGTAACTGGATTGAGTAGTAAGTTTGCAGACGACACAAAGGTTGGTGGATTTGTGGATAGCGATGAGGACCATCAGAGGATACAGCAGGATGTAGATCAGTTGGAGACTTGGGCGGAGAGATGGCAGATGGAGTTTAATCCGGACAAATGTGACGTAATGCATTTTGGAAGGTCTAATACAGATAGGAAATATACAGTCAATAGCAGAACCCTTAAGTGTATTGATAGGCAAAGGGATCTGGGTGAACAGGTACACAGGTCACTGAAAGTGGCAATGCAGGTGGAGAAGGTAGTCAAGAAGGCATACGGCATGCTTGCCTTCATTGGTCGGGGTTTAAAAATTGGCAAATCATGTTGCAGCTTTATAGAACCTTACTGAGGCCCCACTTTGGAATATAGTGTTCAATTCTGGTCGCCACACTACCAGAAGGATGTGGAGGTTTTGGAGAGGGTACAGAAAAGATTTACCAGGATGTTGCCTGGCATTCGCTATGAGGAGAGGTTGGAGAAACTTGGTTTGTTCTCACTGGAACGACAGAGGTTGAGGGGCGATAGAAGTCTACAAGATTATGAGAGGCATGGACAGAGTGGATAGTCAGAAGCTTTTTCCCAGGGTGGAAGAGTCAATTACTAGGTGGCATAGGTTTAAGGTGCGAGGGGCAAGGTTTAAAAGAGATGTACGAGGCAGATTTTTTACACAGAGTGGTGGGTGCCTGGAACACGTTGCCGGGGGAGGTAGTGGAAGCGGATACGGTAGTGACTTGTAAGGGGGGTCTGGACAAATACATGAATAGGATGGGAATAGAGGGATACGGTCCCCGGAAGGGTAGGGGGTTTTAGTTAAGTCGGGCAGCATGGTCAGTGCAGACTTGGAGGGTCGAAGGGCCTGTTCCTGTGCTGTAATTTTCTTTGTTCTTTGCTCCCGTCTCTACCACCCTTTCAGGCAGCGAGTTCCAGATTCCCACCAGCCTCTGAGTGAAGAACCTTTTCCTCAAATCCCTTCTAAATCTCCTGCCCCTTCCCCCATATCTATTCCCCCTGGTTATTGACCCCTCTACTAAGGGGAAAGTTTCTTCCTATCCACCCTATCTGTGACCCTCATTATTCTGCAGAGCTTGTGTAGTCACCAGCAATGAGCGAACAGTCTCCTCCTCAGCAAAGCTGCTTCCCAGGCTCTGCAGTCAAAGTTTCCCGATATCTGGACACCCTGGCTGTTTTATTAAAGTAGGTGTACGCCCAGCGACGGCGGGAGGGGAATGTGATAAAGAACAAAGTACAAAGAACAATACAGCACAGGAACAGGCCCTTCGTCCCTCCAAGCCCGCACCGCTCCCTGGTCCAAACTAGACCATTCTTTTGTATCCCACCATTCCCACTCCATTCATGTGGCTATCATGTGATCAGAGAACCTGCTCCTTGCACCTACCTCAGCACGGATCTGCCTCATCGAGTCGCGGTCCCTCAGTGTGGCTGTGTGAGGCACCTTGTTCACCGTGTCAAAGTCGATGGTTATGCCAAAAGCCACACCGATCTCATCTGTCCGGGCGTACCGTCTACCAATGGAGCCAGAGGAGTCGTCCACTTTGTGGGAAACCCCGTGCTTAGTGAGGGCTTCAGCTGCAGGGAGGACAGGCAGTGTCATCAGGGAGGGTAACAGACAGCCAGCAAACACAACAGATCCCCGCGACCTCCCTCTCGGCAAAGATCCCTAAAATCTCCCCCTTGGGAAAGATCCCCGCGACCTCCCCCTCGGCAAAGATCCCCAAGATCTCCCCCTTGGGAAAGATCCCCGTGATCTCCCCCTCGGGAAAGATCTCCGTGATCTCCCCCTCGGGAAAGATCCCCGTGATCTCCCCCTCGGGAAAGATCCCCGTGATCTCCCCCTCGGGAAAGATCCCTGTGATCTCCCCCTCGGGAAAGATCCCTGTGATCTCCCCCTCGGGAAAGATCCCCGTGATCTCCCCCTCGGGAAAGATCCCCGTGATCTCCCCCTCGGGAAAGATCCCCGTGATCTCCCCCTCGGGAAAGATCCCCGTGATCTCTCCCCCCTCGGCAACTGATAGTTGCCAGCACCCTTTTTTAAAGGGATATGGTTCGTATGTATCGTAGTAACAGCAGAAATTCTGGGATGCAGAGTGGGGTCTACCATCACATAAGAAATTGGAGCATGGCCCCCCTCAAGCCCACTCCACCACTCAATAAGATCATTGCTGATCTGATGGTGACCTCAACTCCACTCTCCTGTCTGTCTCTCCCATAACCCTCGGCTCCCTGGTCATTCAAAACTCTGTCTGACTCAGCCTTCAATATACTCAGTGTCCCAACCCCCACTGCTGTCTGGGGAAGAGAATTCCAAACACTGACCACCCAGAGAGACAAGGAACTCCTCCTCATCAAACAGAAGACCCCTTATTTTGAAATTGTGCCCCCCCCCAGTTCTAGATTCTCCAATCAGCTTCCATCCTGTCGACTCTCTACAGAATCTTGGATGTCTCAATAAGATCCCCTCTCATTCTTCTAAACTCCAGAGAGCAAAGGCTCAACCTCTCCTCAGAAGACAATCCCTTCCATCCCAGGAATCAGCCCAGTGAACCTTCTCTGAACTGTTTCCAGTGCAGGCAGATCCTCGTTAAATGAGACGACCAAAGGAGTACACAGAGAGCAGGGATTGGTCGACTAACGTCTGTTCCCATCACTGAACAGGTCCAATGTTTACAATGACTTCAGTCAACATGACAGACACAAAAAAAGATCAGCCAGTGATCAAATTGATTCAAATTGAGTCACTCACTAGTTTATCTCAATGAGCTTTTGAATCATCGACTACTCACCGAGCTCTTTCACAAACGGAGCAAACTCCTGGTTCTGACTGAGGGGCAGGACTGAACATTTATAGGGAGCCACTGTCGCCGGGAAGCTGAAGTACTGTTAGGGAGAAACAGAAAGCAGGGTATGAAGACGTGATATCGTACAGACAGGAATGGGGCCGGAATTCAGTGGCGTTCTGATACTTCAGCAACCCCACATTGCCACCCCATTTCTCCGTCAGATTCCCCTCCCAATCCCTCTATTTTCTGGTTAGAATTCTACGTACGTGAGATGTCAGAGTTAATATTTACACACTGTAGTATGGATATCAAAGCACAGAATCATGCAGCTTAGAAGGAAACCATTTTGTCCATCGTATCTCTGCTAGCTCTTTGAAACAACTATCCAGTTAAGCCCACTCCCAGCTCTGTCCTTGCAGTTTATTCATTTCAACTGGTCATATTTCCTTTTGAAAGTTAATGTTGAATCTGTCTCCACCGTCCTTTCTAGCACTGCATCTTAATGCCACACTGTGTAAGAATATTTCATCAGCTCGATTCTTCTACCGGTTACATTAAGCTGTTCATTTTGAGTTGCTCCTATCTTCCCAATCTCTCTTTTACACCTACCACATTCGACTCTATTTCATTCTCAGACTCTGTCCTTGCTGGATCCTTTGTTTCCTCATCTCACCTCCCCCCCCCTTCGAATCATCTAAGCAGTTTCAAAGGGGACACTATGCATCGGACCCAGGCAGCAAACAATCACTGAGGATCTATGAAAGAGCAGTCTGGGTTCTCTGAGTAAATGGCACCACCAGTGAACCCATCCAAACAAAAACAAAACCTGGATGTGAACTTGTGAAAGAAGTACTTGGAAGGGGATGAAAAGTGTGGGACGGATTGGATAGCTCTTTCAAAGAGCCAGCATTGGCACAATGGGCTGAATGGCCTCCTGTGTCACATGATTCTGAGCTCTCCACACCCAACACTGACACTAGATTTTGCAATTTTGTATTTTTGCATGTTATTTCTGCTTTGCTTTGAGTTTAAGCCTTTGGTGAATATTTAAGGATTTTGTATTAAATCTAACAGGGGTCACAGTCTGAGGATTCAGGGTAGACCATTTAGGACGGAGGTGAGGAGACATTTCTTCACCCAAAGAGTGGTGAGTCTGTGGAATTCATTACCACAGGAAGTAGTTGATGCCAAAACATTGAATGTATTCAAGAGGCGGCTGGGTATAGCACTTGGGGTGAATGGGATCAAAGGTTATGGGGGGGAAAGCAGGATTAGGCTATTGAGTTGGATGATCAGCCATGATCGTGATGAATGGTGGAGCAGGCTCGAATGGCCAAATGGCCTCCTCCTGTTCCTATGTTTCTACAGTCCTGTAAGAAGGCTTGAGAAGGAATGGCTTGCTTTGGGAAAGGACTGTACCAGGACTGGGGAGGCTAGAATGGAGCCAGAAACTTGGCTTAAAAGGACTGTGCTTTGAGGACTCGCTGCTACAGCCAGAATGGAATAGTCACTGCTCTATACAGCAGAAGGGCCAAGAACAGAGTGACCTCCCGCAAGGTTACTTAGCGACTTGGTAACATATGTACCAATCTGGGACTGTCATGTGACAGTCCAATTTGGCACTATTGTGCTTTAGAAAAATCTGTCTTTTCTTCTTCTAAGTTATCTTTCTTTTTACTTACTTATCTCTTTTTAGATTATCATAATCATTATTCAATATTCGATAAAACTCTTGTGTTAACACATTACTTGTTACAGTCACTCATTTCTGTTGCAGGCAGTGTATGGTTCCGAGTGAGTCTCCCCACACCTTACAACAGGATAACAGACTGCAATCAGCAAGCAGCAATCAGTAACCTACAGCGAGAGCTGAGAACAGCTTTGTTTCTGGATACTAAACAGCTAAACATTGGATCCCTCACAACAATGCAGCGCTGCACCGTGGATTATGTGGCAGGACAGAAACAGGGGGATTTCCTTAGCCTGGAGAGGAGGTTATCCAGAATGCCTTAACCAATCCACGTCCCTCACTCCCACAGCCAACAGTAAACCAATAGCAATCACTCAATATCCTTATCTCACACATTCATCTGTTCCAACACTCTCTTGGACAGCTTCCTGTTATTCTCATCCTATCCCGGTGGCTGCTGTTCACCAATCGCCCCCTCCTCATTACCCATCACAGCCTCCTATTCCCCCCTACCTGCAACTATTTAAAATTCTCACCCTTGCTCACTCACTCATCTCTCTTTCCTCCGCCCGCCTCTCATCACTCAACTCCGCCCGCCTCTCCCGCTCCACCCGCCTCTCCCGCTCCGCCTGCCTCCCCCGCTGCACCCGCCTCTCCTGCTCCGCCCGCCTCACCCGCCTCTCTTGCTGCACCCGCCTTTCACGCTCCGCCTGCCTCCCCCGCTGCGCCCACCTCTCCCGCTCCACCCGCCTCTCTTGCTGCACCCGCCTCTCCCGCTCCGCCCGCCTCCCCCGCTGCGCCCGCCTCTCTTGCTGCACCCGCCTCTCCCGCTCCGCCCGCCTCCCCCGCTCCACCCGCCTCTCTTGCTGCACCCGCCTCTCCCGCTCCGCCCGCCTCTCTTGCTGCACCCGCCTCTCCCGCTCCACCCGCCTCTCTTGCTGCACCCGCCTCTCCCGCTCCGCCCGCCTCCCCCGCTCCGCCCGCCTCCCCCGCTGCGCCCGCCTCTCCCGCTCCACCCGCCTCTCTTGCTGCACCCGCCTTTCCCGCTCCGCCCGCCGCCCCCGCTGCGCCCGCCTCTCCCGCTCCGCCCGCCGCCCCCGCTGCGCCCGCCTCTCCCGCTCCGCCCGCCTCCCCCGCTCCGCCCGCCTCTCTTGCTGCACCCGCCTCTCCCGCTCCGCCCGCCTCTCCCGCTCCGCCCGCCTCCCCCGCCTCCCCCGCTGCGCCCGCCTCTCCCGCTCCGCCCGCCTCCCCCGCTCCACCCGCCTCTCCCGCTCCGCCCGCCTCTCTTGCTGCACCCGCCTCCCCCACTCCGCCCGCCTCCCCCGCTCCGCCCGCCTCTCTTGCTGCACCCGCCTCTCCCGCTCCGCCCGCCTCCCCCGCCTCCCCCGCTGCGCCCGCCTCTCCCGCTCCGCCCGCCTCTCTTGCTGCACCCGCCTCTCCCGCTCCACCCGCCTCTCCCGCTCCGCCCGCCTCCCCCGCCTCCCCCGCTCCGCCCGCCTCTCCCGCTCCGCCCGCCTCCCCCGCTGCGCCCGCCTCTCCCGCTCCGCCCGCCTCTCTTGCTGCACCCGCCTCCCCCACTCCGCCCGCCTCTGTCCCTTGCTCTCTGACCCTGGCAGACTCAAGATTGTGCAGGGAGAATGTGTGGACTTACTGTTCTCTGCTCGTCCCCTTCCCGGATGTGAAAGGTGTGCTCAAAAACCGAGTACATGATCCTTCCGATGCCAAAGGACGGCTCAATCACACTGGGAGTAATTTCCTCCACTGAAACACCAGGAACAAAAAATAAGATTCATTAGTGAGAGAAGATAGGAAGCCGAGAGAGCTCAAAGAGACCGGGTAAAACCTGCTTCCCACAGACTCCCTCTTAAAATATTCCCCAATGTCCCAGAGCCTCACCAGTCATTTTAGATTCAGCTTCAGAGAAAGTCCCACTCGTGATGCTGTCTCTGAACACAGTCCATTCATCACATTCCCAGCACGGTAGCACAGTGTCTCGCACTGCTGTCTCACAGCGCCAGGGACCCGGGTTCGATTCCCGGCTTGGGTCACTGTCTGTGTGGAGTCTGCACATTCTCCCCATGTCTGTATGGGTTTCCTCCGGGTGCTCCGGTTTCCTCCCACAGTCCAAAGATGTGCGGATTAGATGGATTGGCCATGCTAAATTGCCTTTTAGTGTCAGGGTGACTAGCTAGGGTAAATGCATGGGGATAGGGCCTGGGTGGGATTGTGGATGGTGCAAACTCGATGGGCTGAATGGCTTCCCTCTGTACTGTAAGATTCTATGATATTTGTGGAATCTTGCTCTGCACATAATGACTTGTTACATTTGTCTGAGTGAGCCTCTACACTTTCAAACTAATTGTGCACAAAGTTCCTAACAGAAGTGTGTCTCTCAATCTGCCAGCCCTACGTATGAGGTTTTTACAAATATATGAAAGCTAAGTGACAACACAACAATGAATCATTTTATATGTGTCATTTATCAAGAACAAAGTCATCACTGATCATAATGCTGGGGAGCAGCATCTTGTCATCTTCCCATCTATATATAAGAGTGGGGGTGTACATACATAAATAGGACAAGCTGATAAGGTAGACAGTGACTATAAATGACTATAAATATATCTATGGTAAGACAATCCAGAGTAAAAATCCTTCCATCAAGCTTCTGTGTTCCAGAGTATTTGTAAATGACGGCCTTATTACCGACATTAACATGGTGTTATATCCGGAGCCGACAGTCCAAGGCTGACATCTACTGGAACGTTATTCTGTACTTAGGGTATAACTGATGGGTTTGTGAAGCAGAGAATGGTTTCAGATATTTACAGAGCTACTAAGAGGACGATGAATGATGTGATGCTGTGTTCACGGACACTATTTACAATCAAAGGAATTTACACTATTGCCCGTGAAGGCAGAGATGGTGAGGGTGAAGTGTAGAACAGCGCGAGGGCTAATTCAGAAACAGCAACACAACAGTTCAAGACAAAGCCACTGACCGTGTAAAGTCTTCTGAAACCTTTTCACTCCAACCATGTTCTTGTTCAAAGTGAAACTTTTCCCTTCCGACTCAAAGGTGAACTCCCTGGAAAGAGGGATGAAGGGGGAAAAACCAACATCAGTCTCACACACTCGCAAATAACTTTAACAAACTATCCATTGCAGGATGAGGAATAATGCCCACTGCTATGACTATTTTAAGTTTAGTTTAGTTATTAGTGTCACAAGTAGGCTTACATTAACACTGCAATGAAGTTAGTGTGAAAATCCCCTAGTCGCCACACTCCGGCGCCTGTTCGGGTTACACTGAGGGAGAATTTAGTAGTGTGAACTGTGTTGAATTTGGACTTCAAGCGCCAGAGATACGGGAGCTGAACACTTTCCCTGCTCCATGCTGGGCACAGATATAGAGCTTTTTTTGGGGTAAGTTATCGCAGAGAGAGTGGCAGATGTCTGGAATGCACAGTCTGATTACAATGGCCATTTTCAGAGAAGATCTGGGGCAGGTAAGTGTTTATTTGTTTAATTCATTCCTGGGACGTGGGTGGCGCTGGCAAGACCAGCATTTATTGTCCACCCCTAACACAGGGATCCGTGCTGGGCCCCCTAGTGTTCGTCATTTATATAAATGTGATAGATGACTATGTGGGGGGTAGGATCAGTAAGTTTGCAGATGACACGAAGATTGGCTGGGTGGTTACCAGTGAGGCGGAGTGTCTTGGGCTACAGGAAGATATAGATGAGATGGTCAAATGGGCAGATGGAATTTAACGCTGAAAAGTGCAAGGTGATGCACTTTGGAAGGAGTAATTTGACAAGGAAGTATACTGTGAAAGGTCTGACACTGGGAAGTTGTGAAGAACAAAGGGACCTTGGCATGTTTGTCCCGAGATCTCTGAAGGCGGAAAGGCAGGTGAATAGGATGATGAAAAAGGCACATGGCACACTCGCCTTTATCAATCAGGGTATAGATTACAAGACAGAGAGGTCAAGATGGAGTTGTATAGAATCTATATCAATGATCTGGATGATAATGTGGTAAATTGGATCAGCAAGTTTGCTGATGATACAAAGATTGGAGGTGTAGTGGACAGTGAGGAAGGTTTTCAAAGCTTGCAGAGGGATTTGGACCAACTAGAAAAATGGGCTGAAAAATGGCAAATGGAATTTAACGCAGACAAGTGTGAGATATTGCACTTTGGAAGGACAAACCAAAGAAGAACGTACAGGGTAAATGGTAGGACTCTGAAGAGTGCAGTTGAACAGAGGGATCTGGGAATACAGGTACAGAATTCCCTAAAAGTGACGTCACAGGTGGATAGGGTCGTAAAGAGTGCCTTTGGTACATTGGCCTTTATAAATCGGAGTATCGAGTATAAAAGTTGGAGTGTTATGGTAAGGTTATATAAGGCATTGGTGAGGCCGAATTTGGAGTATTGTGTACAGTTTTGGTCACCTAGTTACAGGAAGGATGTAAATAAGATTGAAAGAGTGCAGAGAAGGTTCACAAGGATGTTGCCGGGACTTGAGAAGCTGAGTTACAGAGAGAGATTGAATAGGTTGGGACTTTATTCCCTGGAGCGTAGAAGATTGAGGGGAGATTTGATAGAGGTGTATAAGATTTTGATGGGTATAGATAGAGTGAATGCAAGCAGGCTTTTTCCGCTGAGGCTAGGGGAGAAAAAAACCAGAGGGCATGGGTTAAGGGTGAAAGGAGAAAAGTTTAAAGGGAATATTAGGGGGGGCTTCTTCACGCAGAGAGTGGTGGGAGTGTGGAATGAGCTGCCGGATAAAGTGGTAAATGCGGGGTCACTTTTAACATTTAAGAAAAACTTGGACGGGTTCATGGATGAGAGGGGTGTGGAGGGATATGGTCCAAGTGCAGGTCAGTGGGACTAGGCATAAAATGATTCGGCACAGACAAGAAGGGCCAAAAGGCCTGTTTCTGAGCTGTAATTTTCTATGGTTCTAACTTTGGTGAGGCCCATGCCGGGCGGCACGGTAGCACAGTGGTTAGCACTGCTGCTTCACAGCTCCAGGGACCTGGGTTCAATTCCCGGCTTGGGTCACTGTCTGTGTGGAGTTTGCACATTCTCCTCGTGTCTGCGTGGGTTTCCTCCGGGTGCTCCGGTTTCTTCCCACAGTCCAAAGATGTGCGAGTTAGGTTGATTGGCCATGCTAAAATTGCCCCTTAGTGTCCTGGGATGCGCAGATTAAAGGGATTAGTGGGTAAATATGTAGGGATATGGGGGTAGGGATTAGGTGGGATTGTGGTCGGTGCAGACTCGATGGGCCGAATGGCCTCTTTCTGTACTGTAGGGTTTCTATGATTCTTCTATGATTCACAGCTGGAGCACTGTGTGCAGTTCTGGTTGCTACATTATAGGAAGGATGTGATTGCACTGGAGGGGGTGCAGAGGAGATTCACCAGGATGTTGCCTGGGATGGAACATTTAAATTAAAAAGGGAGGTTGGATAGGCTTGGGTTGTTTTCTCTGGAGCAGAGAAGACTGAGGGGCAACCTGATTGAGGTGTTCGAGATTATGAGGGGCATGGACAGAGTGGATAGGGAGCAGTCCAAAGATGTGCGGGTTAGGTTGATTGGCCAGGTTAAAAATTGCCCCTTAGAATCCTGGGATGCATAGGTTAGAGGGATTAGCGGGTAAATATGTGGGGGTAGGGCCTGGGTGGGATTGTGGTCGGTGCAGACTCGATGGGCCGAATAGCCTCCTTCTGCACTGTAGGGCTTCTATGATCTATGAGCTGTTCCCCTTAGTTGAAGGGTCAGTTACGAGGGGACACAAGTTAAAAGTGAGGGGCGTGAGGTTTAGTGGGGGATTTGAGGAAAAATATTTTTACTCAGAGGGTAGTGATGGTCTGGAATGCACTGCTTGGGAGGGTGGTGGAGGTGGGATGCCTCTCTGGATGAGCACTTTGCATGTCATAACATTCAGGGCTATGGGCCTGGCAAGTGGGAGTTTGGTCAGGACCTTTCCTGTGTCCTGTGACTCAATGGGCTCTTCTGCACTGTAGGATTCTGTGACTGAGTGGCTTGTTTAACCATTTCAGTAACAACTTGTATTTATGTAGCACCTTTAACATAATAAAACCTCTCCATGCCCTCCACCATGGTGTTACAAAGCAAAATTTGACACAGTATTTAAAGGGATATTAGGACAGATGGCCAAAGGTTGGTTTAGGAAAAAAACTTCTTAAAGGAGGGCAGAGAGAGATGAGAGGTGCAGCAAGGGAATTCCAGAGCTTGGGAAGCTGCAGCTAGACACCAATACCACAGCCATTATAATCAAAGGTGCTCAAGGAGTCAGACTTCGAGAACAGATATCTCAGCGTTGTGGGGCTGAAGGAGATTCCAGAGTTAGGGACGGACAAAGCCCTAGAGGATGTTAAAATCGAGACACTGCTTAAATATGAACCAATGTAAACAGCGAACACGGATTGATGGACAAAAAGGACTTGGTGTGAGAAGAGTCGGCCGCATTGCTGTGGGTCTGGAGTCACATGGACCGAGTAAGAACAGCGGTAAAACCTTCCCTAAAGGCATCAAGGACCCAGATGGGTATTTGTAACAATCTGGTAGTTTAGTGGCCATCATTACGGAGGCTAGCTTCTTATTGCAAATTTATTTAATTAACTGAATTTAAATCCTCGAGCTGCCAAGGGTTGGATTTGAATTCTTGCCTTTAGCTCAGCAGTTGGGTTCCTGATTATCATAGAAACCCTACAGTACAGAAAGAGGCCATTCGGCCCATCGAGTCTGCACCGACCGCAATCCCACCCAGATATCTCTACATATTTTACCCACTAATCCCTCTAACCTATGCATCCCAGGACACTAAGGGGCAATTTTCGCATGGCCAATCAACCTAACCCGCACATCTTTGGACTGTGGGAGGAAACCGGAGCACCTGGGGGAAACCCACGCAGACACGAGGAGAATGTACAAACTCCACACAGACAGTGACCCAAGCCGGGAATCGAACCCAGGTCCCTGGAGGTGTGAAGCAGCAGTGCTAACCACTGTGCCACCGTGCCCCCCTAGTCCTGTCACATTAACAGCTACTTGGGGAGGCAGTGGCAGTTTTCTCTTTTCAACCTTTGTGATGCCAAGACTAAAATCATTCAGCATGGAACTGCAATGAAAGAACGGGATGGTGTTCTACCGAGTGGCCTGGGATGAGACCCTCAGCTCTTCAACTCCTTTCCCTTCTCTTTCTTCCTTATAAACTCTGGGGGGCGAGCGAGAGGATTACAGGTTTCCCACATCCACTCATTCCACGGAGAACCCAAATCTGCCAAGAAACTCCTGGGTGTATTCCGGGTGATACGTCCCCAAACTAACCAAGTCCTGGCCATGCCAGTTCACCGGATGGATCTGGGAAACTTACCCCTTTTCACTCAGCTCCTTCTCCATATCCATGATGTAACATTCGTCACAGACATTCAAGTACTCCATCACAATCTTGGCCTCCTTCTTGAACTCCTTGCCAATGGCCCCCTTGTTGGGTTCAAACTGAACAATGTTGACAGTTTTGTGTACTGAAGTTAAGGATGAGGCAGCGAGAATTCTGAAAGTCTGTCCAATTTGATGAAATATTTAGCCGGTTCCTTCACCTTTCGTCAAAGCTCACTTTTGGTTTTGAGAGAGCTTTTTAAAACAATGAACATCGAGAGGAATTCTGTGCTGGAGAGCTGACTCGTTTCCAACTCGGGTATCGAGATGCAGTTTCATCAGCTACAGAATGAAGATTCCCTCTACACTGCTCCAGTCCAACCACTATTCAAAAAGGGAGGTAGAGAGAAAACAGGGAACTATAGACCAGTGAGCCTAACGTCAGTACTGGGGAAGTTGCTAGAGTCCATTATCAAGGGTTTCATAACAGCTTTTGGAAGGCAGTGGCATAATCAGACAGAGTCAACATGGATTTACAAAAGGGAAATAATGCTTCACAAATCTACTGGAATTCTTTGAGGATGTAATGAGTAGAGTTGACCAGGGAGAACCAGTGGATGTGGTTTATTTAAACTTTCAGAAGGCTTTTGACAAGGTCTTACATAGCAGAATACTATGTAAAGTCAAGCACATGGGGTTGCAGTATTGTCAGGAGATGGATAGAAAGCTGGTTAGCAGATAGGAAGCAAAGAGTTGGAATAAATAGGTCTTCTTCTGATTGACAGGCAGTGACGAATGGGGTTCCCCAGGGATCTGTACTAGGACCCCAATTGTTCACATGATATAATTAGATATAGCTCTTGATGCTAAAGGGATCAAGGGATATGGGGGAAAGATGGTATCAGGATATTGAATTTGATGATCAGTCAACAATCAAAATGAATGGCGGAGCAGGCTTGAAGAGCTAAATGGCCGACTCCTGCTTCTAGTTTCTATGTATGTTCTATGTAAACATTTAGGAGCACCCCCTACGCACAGTATATCACACAATTTCCCCAAATTCAGCCACATGGTTCCTCCGAGTGAGACTGCTGATTTAATCCCAACCCAGAGACAGTTTACAGTGGGCAATGCCCACTAGGAGCTGGACGGACACACCGATTCAATGAAAGGACCTCGCCGCCGACAACCACTGCCAGATTGGCACAGCAGGAGGGTAAATCAACGAATGAGCATCTGACCAATCACATGCATGCACACTCACAGACTGCAGCTCAGAGCGGCAGCATCAAGCACTGGGGAGCAGATGTTCATCCGGCCAGAATACAGGACACCTCAATGATGTTCACTGCTGACTCTGATGCGGAAAGTAATGACCATTTGGGATGAGGGATTGGGAGGGAGGTTGGAAGATGGCTAATTCAGGTGGTGAGGAGGATTATAGACGCGTGCACCTACCTGCACTTTCACCTTTCGTGTACGTTTTGGCTGACACTGAATACTTGGAGGAGAGTGTAAAGTTCAGCTGTTCCTCACAGGGTCAGCAGGGGTTGGGCGGCAGCACCGTCTCCTCGGGTGTTAGAAGATTGTTGGCTCTCATCCCACCCTAGAGACTTGAGTACCAAGTCCAGGCTGACTGTCCTGTCCTGAGGGAATGCTGCACTGGCAGAGGTGCCAACTTTCAGATGATGCAATAAACTACATCTCGAGCGATGTGAAACTCCACTATTTGAGAGGAATTCTCCTCAGTTTCCTGAATAATATTTATTCCTCAAAGAACTGCTCGGAATTAGCCGTTCATTTATTTCATTGCTATTATTGGAAACTTGCTGTATGCAGATTAGCTGCTGAATTTCCTGTAGTGACGATTCTTCAAAAATTACTTCATTGATAGTAAAGCATTTTGGGACAACTTGTGGATGTAGAATCATAGAATCCCTACAGTGCAGAAGGAAACCATTCGGCCCATCGAATCCCACAATCCCCACCCTATCCCCATGTATTTACCCTGCTAATCCCCCTGACACTAGGGTCAATTTAGCATGGACAATCAACCTAACCAGCACATCTTTGGAGTGTGGGAGGAAAGCGGAGCACCCGGAGGAAACCCACGCAGACACGGGAAGACATGCAAACTCCACACAGTCGCCCAAGGCCGGGAATTGAACCCAGCTCCCTGGCACTGTGAGGCAGCAGTGCTAACCACTGTGTCGCCCACTATGTGGATATGAAAGACATTAAAGCTATGCCAGTACTCCAGGGTGCAGGGAAGGCTGGAATCGTACACCAGAACATCCAAATGAGCATTTCCCCATCACACGACCTGAGCCTTTCAGCTTTTACCCACCATCCTACTGTCAGTCACTGCATTGTTCAAATATCATTGGTGAGTGAGGAACAAGGGGAGAGACTGTGATACCCTCCCACAGTCAAAACACGCACCCACACAGTAAGGGAGAGACTCAGAATCTGTATAGTACACAAGGCGGCCACTCGGCCCATTGAATCTGCAACGACTCAATATCTTACCCAGGCCCAGCCCCACCCTATCCCCATTACCCCATGCATTTACCTCGCTAATCCCCTTAACACATTGGGACACTAAGGGGCAGTTTATCATGGCCAATCAAACTAACCTGCACACCTTTAGAGTGTGGGAGGAAATCGGAGCACCCGGAGGAAACCCACACAGACACGGGGAGAACGTGCAAACTCTACACATCCGAGGCTGGAATTGAACCTGGGTCCTTGGTGTTGTGAGGCAGCAGTGCTAACCACTGTGCCGCCCAATCACTGCGATTTCTCTCGCACACACACACACACACACACACGCGCGCAGGCACACGCACACAGGCACACGGGCACACACACGGGCACACACACGGGCACACACACGGGCACACACACGGGCACACACACGGGCACACACACAGGCACACACACAGGCACACACACAGGCACACACACAGGCACACACACAGGCACACACACAGGCACACACACAGGCACACACACAGGCACACACACAGGCACACACACAGGCACACACACAGGCACACACACAGGCACACACACAGGCACACACACAGGCACACACACAGGCACACACACAGGCACACACACAGGCACACACACTGTAATGAGGAGAGGGGCACAGTCACTGCAATCTAACTCCACTGAATCCTCGGTCTGGGAGCACTGCTGTGTAAAGGATATGGGCTCCTTCAAAGCCTTTTCAGCCACTAGAGGTACTTTGGTTGCTCTGGAATGACAGGCGAGGTCATAGCACGATCGATCAGCACAGCCAACTATCTCGATCCAGCCCTGCAGAGAGACAGTGGGGAGAGAGAGAGGCAGAGCGTGAGTGTGTGAATGACAGCACTGTGGGTGTACCTACACAGTAAGAAGTTTAACAACACCAGGTTAAAGTCCAACAGGTTTATTTGGTAGCAAAAGCCACACAAGCTTTCGGAGCTCCAAGCCCCTTCTTCAGGTGAGTGGGAATTCTGTTCACAAACAGAGCATATAAAGACACAAACTCAATTTACATGAATAATGGTTGGAATGCGAATACTTACAACTAATCAAGTCTTTAAGAAACAAAACAATGTGAGTGGAGAGAGCATCAAGACAGGGTAAAAAGATGTGTATTGTCTCCAGACAAGACAGCCAGTGAAACTCTGCAGGTCAAGGCAACTGTGGGGGTTACAAATAGTGTGACATGAACCCAATATCCCGGTTGAGGCCGTCCTCGTGTGTGCGGAACTTGGCTATCAGCACACCACAGGGACTGCAGCGGTTCAAGAAGATGGCTCACTATCATCTCCTCAAAGACAAATAGGGAACAGCAACAGCTTGCTGAACAAAATGCACTGACAGTCATTGAGGGGAAGGGAAGGCTGTTCAGCCCCTCGAGTCTATCCCTTGATTCACTCAGGATAAATGGGGATAAGATGCAGATCTGTCATCTACTGTGTTCTCCAGCCCTCGACAGATTCACCCAAAGAGAAATCTATCGCTCTCAGTCTGGAAACTCAGTCTGAACGACATCCCCGATTGCAGGATTCCAGCCCGGACTGGGGAATGCGGCAGTTAGTCATGGTTACTGTGGTAACGCTACACACTCTGGGAGAGCTCAGGGCACAGGATGGAGGGGGCAAGTGTAATAAAAAGGGTTCTTCAAATTTTTCCACGCATTTCCTTTCAACACTTCAATATTGACAATTGGGGGAAACAGACCGATTGGGGACAGTTGATGCCCAGCAATCAACAAAGGGTTAAACCTTCAGGAGAAGAAGGTGGTGAGGTTAAAAAAACAACAAATGGAACTGTTTAGTTTGTGGAAAGTGAGATGGTTACGGGGCAGTCGTTTAAAGAGACGTCGACACAAATCAAAACCCTCCGCGCTGCCCACCCTCCAGCCTCTCCCTCGAAGGCCCAGCTTTGCTGCACTAACAGGAATGTGCTTACATAGGAGGTTTTGGCCTCAGCGTCCCAGCAGTCGCAGGCGTAGTGCGCCATCTCGTTTTCCATGTGCTGCCGAAAGCGCAGCTTCCCAGGTGACACGCCCACCTTCACCAGGAAGAGGTAAATCCTTCCGATGAAATATCCCAGCACAGAGTTATTGATGATTCCCTGCAGCAGGGGAGACATGGAGCCACCTTTGGTTAGCATGAGAGTGTGAAGGAATCCAACGGGATCATTTCAAAACAAATCCCACTCCTTCCCGAACCCTGTACAATCCTCCCAGAACATTACCCCCTGCGCCACGACATTCCCAGCCCACTCCAGGACATCTTCTGAAGGCCTTCCTGCTCCTCGAGCCTATTCTGCCATTCAGTTAGTTTGTGGCGGATCTGTACCAGATTCCCCATCCTTCTTATCCTACTTGTGAATGAACTAAACCATAGCTTTCCGCACATTCCCATGTCCCTGGGATCCAGGACTGCTGACAGCCGCAACATTTGGATTGGGATTCAGTTCACCGCTCCTCTTAAGAATCTCAGGTCTTTTCTCCCTCAACATTGTGCGGTTGAAGGAAGGAGAATTCATCACTTTTCAATCTATTCCCATCCGATTCGTGTATTTGTCCAGACGCCCCTTAAAAGTCACTACCGTATCCGCTTCCACTACCTCCCCGGCAGCGAGTTCCAGGCACCCACCACCCTCTGTGTAAAAAACTTGCCTCGTACATCTCCTTTAAACCATGCCCCTCGCACCTCAAACCTGTGCCCCCTAATAATTGACTCTTCCACCCAGACCTGAACGCACATGTATGTACAGGCACAAACACTACCTGTGCCACAGCATCACCAAGTCGCTGCTTTCGTGCTGACTGCCCGCTGGTCTGGGCTTGGCCGGAGTACAGCATTATCTGCACATCAGCTACACTGCTGAACCTGGGATGAACCTTCTCATTGGGATCCACAAAATGCTCGATTTCCGCCATCGTGAATTCCCTAAAAAGCAAGGAGGATATTTAGTCACTATTCAGAAAGCGGGGGAGGGGAGGGTGAGGGAGGGAGGGGAGGGCGAGGGAGGGAGGGGAGGGCGATAGAGGAGGTGGGGCGAGGAGGTGGGGGGACTGAGAGATGAAAGTGGGGGTGAAAAGCAACAACCGATGATGAGAAGGAGCCCCTTACCGGACACGGATGAGTCCTGACCGTGGGGAGATTTCATTCCGAAATGAATTTCCTATCTGAGCAGCAGCAAAGGGAAGCTTTCCCTGATTGAATTCCAGCAACCGCTTAAAGTTGAGGAAAATTCCCTGAGCTGTTTCCGGTCTGAGGTATCTGGGAAAATAAAGTGGGTGATTTTAAAATCAGTCTCCACACGGCATCGCTACCAAAAGTAACTCATTGTGTTGGAGGCAGCTGGACCGACATTAACACGCCACCAGTTTCTGATCCAGCTTTCCAAGCTTTGCCTGCAAATATATTCAATACAACATTCAGTCATCTGCAAGAGGCTCGGTGAATGTACAATCCTTACACTGTGGGTATACTGGAGTGTACAGTCCATACACTGTACACAGTGTATACTGGAATGAACAATCCTTAAACTGTACACAGCAGGTATACTGGAATGTACAATCCTTACACTGTACACAGCGAGTATATTGGAATGTACAGTCCTTACACTGTGCACAGCGGGTATATTGGAATGTACAGTCCTTACACTGTACACAGTGGGTATACTGTAATGTACAGTCCTTACACTGTATACAGTGGGTATATTGCATGTACAGTCCTTAGTGTACCGTGAGTATTATATATAAAATACTATATACAGCACAGAGACAGGCCATTCAGCCCAACCAATGCTGGCATTATGCTCCAGTCGAGTCTCCTCCAAATCTATCCACCCAATTCCGCCACAATTCCTTATCCCAAATGTGTTTGATTAGCCTTCCCTTAACTAGATCAGTACTACTGCCATGTATTCTTACCCTGGCATGTTGCCTCCTGGTCCAATAGATGTCTGGAACATCAGATTGAAGGAGATGGGAGGAGACAGATCATTCCCGGTGATTGGGGACTTGACGCTGTAGCTCACAAACAAATCCGCTAACTCTTGTTGGCTGTAATTATCCAGCTAATAAGGACAATAAACAAAATTAATTACCATTTCTCCGTGATACCCATTTGACTGAGGGAGTAATCACGTCCAGAAAGCACTATGGCTAGCGGAAGTGTGGAATTAATTTCCCCGAAAGGCTGTGGTTGCTGTGATAACTGAAGCTTCAATATTGAGATTGGTGGATTTTGGCTGGGTAAGAATAACAGATATGGGGTAAAGTAAGTTAATAGAATTGAGATTAACAGATCGGTCATTGAATGGTACAAGAAATCCGAAGGTGCTGAACGGTCTCCATCTATTCCTAAGGTATGGGAACATACACACTGCTCGTCTTCCAACAGTACCCTGGGACCTGTAGTGTCCAGGTAAACCAACAGAGCAGGGTTAAGTTGCACCCCAGTGCAAGTGTACCCCTTCAAGGTAAGGAACAAAGCAAATTTGGGAAACCTACACTCCAACAATACAGCTTTCAATCAGCCATGATCTTATTGGATGGGAAAGCAAGCACAGGTTTAAGGTGAGAGGGGAGAGATACAAAAGTGTCCAGAGGGGCAATTTTTTCACACAGAGGGCGGTGAGTGTCTGGAACGAGCTGCCAGAGGTAGTAGTAGAGGCGGGTACAATGTTGTCTTTTAAAAAGCATTTAGACAGTTACATGGGTAAGATGGGTATAGAGGGATATGGGCCAAACGCGGGCAATTGGGGCTAGTTTAGGGGTTAAAAAAAAGGGACGGCATGGACAAGTTGGGCCGAAGGGCCTGTTTCCATGCAGTAAACCTCTATGATGCTTTGACAGACTCAAGGGGCCGAGCGGCCATCTCCTGCTCCTAATTTGTACATTCGCACATCCAAACCGTGCTGCGCTGACACTCGATCATGGCATGTGACACTTGGCTGAGATGGTTCACGTGATAGACAAGGGGGAACAGACAGTGCTGAGTGACGTAGGAGTAAAATAACAGGGTGAGGAGTGCCTCAAACAAACGTGAGAGAGTAAGGTGAGAGAAGCAGTTCCTTGTACCTGAGTGATGATGTTTTCCATCTCTGCTTTCTTCTCTGCTGAGCATTTCTTATCAGACATCAGTTTCTGCAAATGAGCTACAATGAAGGTGATTAGGGAAAGTCAAACTTGTGCTGGCAACTTTGCTTTTACACAGACATCGGATCGACAAACAACACGATAGAAATCTGCTGCTCGTGGGTGGTGCAAATGTCTCTATGCCTTCTCTCACAGGTGCATTAGTAGCATGTCCCACTTAGATTGTCTGTACACTAGACGCCAAGATACCAATACAAAGCCTTATGCTGCTTATATTCAGGAATCTGATTTTGAAGCAGGAGAAGGCCATTCGGCCCATCTAGCCTGCTTTGCCATTCATTAAGGTTATAACTGACCTGGTCTCAACCCCACTTTCCTGTCTGCCCTCATAACCCTCGACCTCAATTTGATCTCCCCTCATTCTTCTAAATTCCAGAGAGTATCGGCCTAAACTGTTCAATCTCTCTTCATACGACAAACCCCTCACCTCAGTCTCACAAGATACTGGACTACTCTGGTGTGACCACCTCTGGTAACTACCAAAGGTCCTGATGTAGACCTGATCATCCAGTTGCCTAATCACCACGATCAAAAGCAGCACTGAGCCCCGGCTGACTCTGGTGATGCAGCAACAAATTGCTGGTGGTGTTCACCCTGTCCCAATAAATTTAATCACTATTTCTCAAAATTATGGCCCAGAAGGAAGCCAATTCAGTCTATCGTGCCTGTTCATTGGAATTCAGAAGAATGAGGGGCGATCTTATAGAAACATATAAGATTATGAAGGGAATAGATAAGATAGAAGCAGGGAAGTTGTTTCCACTGGCGGGTGAAACTACAACTAAGGGGCATGGCCTCAAAATAAGGGGAAGCAGATTTAGGACTGAGTTGAGGAGGAACTTCTTCACACAAAGGGTTGTGAATCTGTGGAATTCCCTGCCCAGAGAAGCAGTTGAGGCTACCTCATTGACTGTTTTTAAGGTTTGATTTGATTTGATTTATATTGTCACGTTAGGATACAGTGAAAAATATTGTTCCTTGCACACTATACAGACAAAGCATACCGTACATAGAAAAGGAAACGAGAGAGTGCAGAATGTAGTGTTACAAGGCAAGGATAGGTAGATTTTTGAACAGTAAAGGGATTAAGGGTTATGGTGAGCGGGCAGGTAAGTGGAGCCGCGTCCACGAAAAGATCAGCCATGATCTTATTGAATGGCGGAGCAGGCTCGAGGGGCCAGATGGCCTACTCCTGCTCCTAGTTCTTATGTTCTTATGCTAAGCAGTTCAGAATATACCTACTGTCATTAGGCAAGCCGAGCAATCGTAACCAAATGCAGCCCACAAACAAAATGGAAACCATTACCTTTTAACAGATGGTCAGCACGGAAACACTCGCCATTCTTCAGGTCCTTCACCATGTAGTCAGCAAACTTATCCACGTGTCCCGATGTCCTGCAACACGAGTCACAAAAGCTCAGCACCAGAAAGCTCGTGAAACCACAGGTGGGATCCCCACCCCCACACCATGTATTGCGGTGGCGGAGGTGGCCCCTCACCGGCTGGCGGTGGGATCTTCCCGTTCCACCAATGTCAGCGGGGTTTCCTAGTTCTTTTGTTTCCTCCCTCTGCAGCCAGAGAACCTGCGGCAGGGGTCACCAGCGGCGGCACCAGACAATCCCAATGACGGGAAGGGTCAGAAAATCCCACCCCGTACTTCCCTTCTTAAAATCCACCAGCCTCTGAACCTGTAAAACTACCCCCTCTAGAAAGCAATGAGTCCAATGCAACCCCCGCCCTCACGCTATCATTACACACAGAAGAATCTATTTAAATTATCTTTGCGAGTCAGATTTAAAATACCTGAGCAGAGAGAGTTTTGACGGGGTCACCGCTGACACCATGGATCAGAGCGCCAGCCGTGACTCAGTGCAAGCACTCTAGCCTCCGAGTTTGTGGGTTCAAGTTCCACTCCGGAACCGTGCCCAGAATCTAATCTGACATTCCAGTACATTACTGATGAAAGTGCTGCATTGTCCAAGGCACTTTCCTTTTGGATGAGATGTTAAACTGAGGATCCCACCTGCCATCTCAGGTGGATGTAAAAGATGCCTTGGAGCATATCGAAGAGAAGCAGACACGGAGGGTCCTGTGCCCACCTCCAACTTAATCTGCTCAGCGTCAATTGCAACTGTAGCAACAGCAGGCCCTGCTCACGCCTCATTAACAATAACCATGTTGAAGGTCTGCTCCTCTGCCTGCTCCGAGCTCTCCACATGGTGCAGAACTGATTGAGGCTTCTTTAAATTTTCTTGTTCAGCCTTCGCTTTTCCTCTGCCTTGTTTCGCTAAATGCCCTTTCTTACTGCATCAGTGACAGTGTCCATAAACTTGCAATGATTGGTATAATGCAGCTCTCCATACCCTCCACTGCTTTAACTTTTTTTCTGGGAACTTCTTTCTGTATTTCATAGAATCCCTACAGTGCAGAAGGAGCCCATTCGGCCCATCAAGTCTGTACTGACCACAATCCCACCCAGGCCCTATTGCCGTAACCCCACATTTATCCTGCTAATCCCACTGACACCAGGGTCAATTTTAGCACGGCCAATCAACCTAACCCGCACATCTTTAGACTGTGGAAGGAAACTGGAGCACCCGGAGGAAACCCACGCAGACACGGGGAGAAAGCGAAACACCACACAGACAGTGACTAAGCCAGGATGTGAGGCAGCAGTGCTAACCACTGTTCTACCATGCCACCCCTGTATTTGGTACAGACTGTGGTGTTCAGAGCATGGTTTCAAAATTTGCGGATGATATGAAGATTGGAAACATTGTCAACTGTGATGAGAATAGTCTTGAACTACCAAAGGACAGTTATATTGGTGTAAAAACAGAAAAATGCTGGCAAATTTCAGCAAGTCTGACAGCATCTGTGGAGAGAGAATAGAGCCAACGTTTCGAGTCTAGATGACCCTTCGTTTGAGCTCTGACTTGAGAAAGGATGTGAAGGCATTGGAGAGAATAGAGAGGAGATTCACAAGAATGATTCCAGGGATAAAGTACTGTAGCTGTGAGGATGGACTGGAGAGATTGGGACTGTTTTCCTTGGAGAAATGAAGGCTGAGAGGAGATTTCATAGAGGGATTCAAGATCCTGACGGATATGGACAGGGCAAATAGTGAGAAATTGTTTCCACTCAAGAGAGCATCAGGAACTAGAGGGCACAGATTCAAAATAATGGGCAAAAGGAGTAAAATGTGAGGATATGAGGAAATATCTTTCCACCCAGCGGATAATTGGAGTCTGGAATGGGCTTCCTGAGAGGGTGCTGGAGACAGGTTGGATTGAGATACTCAAAAGGGAACTGGATCGCTATCTGAAAAGAGAGAACGTACAAGGTTACGGGGATAAGGCAGGGGAATGGGACTGGGTAGAATGCTCCTTCAGAGAGCCAGTGTACACTAGATGGGCCGAATGGTCTCTTTCTGCACTGTAAAGATTCTGTGATCACCATCCCCCACCCCCACCCTCACCCCCCTGCCTTGCAACATCATTCCTTCTGTTGTCCAATCTAATTAAGATTGTAGAAGTTGGAACTGTTTCCTTTGAGATGGTTGAGAGGAGATTTGACAGGTATTCTAAATCTTGGGGCGTCTGGACAGAGTAGATAGGGAGATACTGTTCCCACTGGTGAAGGATGGAGAACGAGGGAACACAGATTTTAGGGTAATTGGCAAAAGAAGCAATGGCAACGTTAGGAAAACGTTTTTACTCAGCGAGTGGTTGGGATCTGTAATGTGCTGCCTGATGGTGGGGTAGATGCTGCTTTAGTTCGGACTTACGAAAGGTCGCTGGATAATTATCTAAAGAGAGAAACTGCAGGTCTACCGGGAGAAGAGGGGGGAGTGGGATTAGTGGAGTTGCTCTCGGTCGGCACAGACACAATGGGTTAAAGGCCTCCTTCTGCTTTCTAACCAGTCTATGATTCTACTTACTTCAGGACAGATTCGGGAGTCAGCATCGTGCAGTCAATCTCCAGGATCTGCTCCTCCTGGATAAAGTGCTGCCGCCAGATCTGGAGGATATTGTTCTTCAGAGCACAGCCGACAGGGCCAAAGTCGTACAGTCCACTCACACCTGATCAAAGTACAATTAGATCCCATTTATCCCACTGGATGCAAATTCCCCTCTCACTGCACACCCTGTTTCCTCCCACACGCTCCCCAGAGCTGGGGCTCTGAGATCTCAGCCCCATTGGTGTTGCTCCTGGACAATTGCAGGAGTGATGATGCCACTGGACCAAGTCTTGGACCAGGGACATGATTTCAAGTTATGTAAAGGTAGACTGGATGTTGGGTGGTTCTTTTCCCCAAGTAATAAAACTCTAGAATACAATGCCCAATTTTTTTTATTCATTCGTGGGACATGGGTATCACTGGTTGGCCAGCATTTATTGCCCAACCCTAGTTGCCTTTAGAGGGAAGTTGAGTGTCAACCACATTGCTGTGGCTCTGGAGTCACATGTAGGCCAGACCAGGTAAGGATGGCAGATTTCCTTCCCTAAAGGACATTAGTGAACCCAGATGGGTTTTTCTGACAATCGACAATGGTTTTCATGGTCATCAGTATCATAGAATCATAGAAACCCTACAGTACAGAGAGAGGCCATTCGGCCCATTGAGTCTGCACCGACCACAATCCCACACAGTCCCTACCCCCATATCCCTACATATTTTACCCGCTAATCCCTCTAACCTACGCATCTCAGGACACTAAAGGCAATTTTGAGCGTGGCCAATCAACCTAACCCGCACATCTTTGGACTGTGGGAGGAAACCGGAGCACCCGGAGGAAACCCACGCAGACATGAGGAGAATGTGCAAACTCCACACAGACAGTGACCCGAGCCGGGAATCGAACCCTGGTCCCTGGAGCTGTGAAGCAGCAGTGCTAACCGCTGTGCTACCGTGCCGCCCGGGTCCCTGGAGCTGTGAAGCAGCAGCGCTAACCACTGTACTACCGTGCCGCCCGGGTCCCTGGAGCTGTGAAGCAGCAGCGCTAACCACTGTGCTACCGTGCCGCCCGGGTCCCTGGAGCTGTGAGGCAGCAGCGCTAACCACTGTGCTACCGTGCCGCCCCAAGTAGATTCTTAATTCCAGATTTTTTTTTATTGAATTCAAACTCCGCCATCTGCCGTGGTGGGATTCGAACCCGGGTCCCCAGAACATTAGCTGAGTTTCTGGATTAATAATCTAGCGATAATACCATTAGGCCATCGCCTCGCCGACAATGGTACAATGAATGCTGCCTCCCAGCATTATCTTCAAGAGGGGGCTGGACTGGTTCCTGGCTGTGGCAGAGATGACATTACAGAGAAGGGAAGTGGCTTTATCAAGAACACTTGGTCAATGTGATCTCCTGGACTTGTTTTGATTGCCTGAAGGTTGGGGGGGAGGGGGGGGTGCTGCGCAGACCGATATTTAACAGTCTTTCCCCCTATTGGCCCTCCAGTCTCCCTCTCCCAGGAGGGGGCACTGTAGTGGGGAAAAGGGATGTCGAGTCACCAAAGTCTGACGCAGGTGACCTTTCCCGGCTTATCAGTTGTGCATGTTTGTACAAAATGTCCATTTGCCCCAAACCTGGCCCTCCTACCTCCATAGATTGCAAAAGCCTGGTCGTAGAAGAACCTCCTCTTTAATGTGTCCTCCATCTTTGCTCGGTCAACTACGTCATCCTTGGGCTGCAGAGCCAGCTCCTGTGGGGAAAAGGATAGTGGAGGGCACTTTGTAGGTCAATGAGCATCAAACACACAGACAGGCTCTGAACCAATATCATCTTTCTGAGAACTGATACAAGTGAAAACTGCACCATGGTGAAAGTGTACATGTTGCGATTCACATATACCAAATGCTAGTGTGTACATCCAGTGATTCTCATATACCAGATGCCAGTGAGTGTGTACACACAGTAATTCTCATATACTAAACGGCAATGAGAGTGTACACTCAGTGATTCTCATATACCAAACGGCAGTGAGAGCGTACAAAGAACAAAGAAACTTACAACACAGGAACAGGCCCTTCGGCCCTCCAAGCCTGCACCGACCATGCTGCCTGACTTAATTAAAACCCCCTACCCTTCCGGGTACCGTATCCCTCTATCCCCATCTCATGCATGTATTTGTCAAGACGCCCCTTAAAAGTCACTACCGTATCCGCTTCCACTACCTCCCCCAGCAACGAGTTCCAGGCACCCACCACTCTCTGTGTAAAAAATCTGCCTCATACATCTCTTTTAAAACTTGCCCCTCGCACCTTAAACCTGTGCCCCCTAGTAATTGACTCTTCCACCCTGGGAAAAAGCTTCTGACTATCCACTCTTTCAATGCCCCTCATAATCTTGTAGACTTCTATCCGGTCTCCCCTCAACCTCCGTCGCTCCAGTGAGAACAAACCAAGTTTCTCCAACCTCTCCTCATAGCTAATGCCCTCCATGCCAGGCAACATCCTGGTAAATCTTTTCTGTACCCTCTCCAAAGCCTCCACATCCTTCTGGTAGTGTGGCGACCAGAATTGAACACTATATTCCAAGTGCGACCTCACTAAGGTTCTATAAAGCGTCAACATGACTTGCCAATTTTTAAACTCAATACCCCGGCCGATGAAGGCAAGCATGCCGTATGCCTTCTTGACTACCTTCTCCACCTGCATTGCCACTTTCAGTGGCCTGTGTACCTGTACACCCAGATCCCTTTGCCTATCAATACTCTTAAGGGTTCTGCCATTTACTGTATATTTCCTATCTGTATTAGACCTTCCAAAGTGCATCACCTCACATTTGTCCGGATTAAACTCCATCTGCCATCTCTCCGCCCAAGTCTCCAACTGATCTATATCCTGCTGTATCCTCTGATGGCCCTCATTGCTATCCGCAAATCCACCAACCTTTGTGTCGCCTGCAAACTTACTAATCAATCCAGTTACATTTTCCTCCAAATCATTTATATATATTACAAACAGCAAAGGTCCCAACACTGATCCCTGAGGAACACCACTTGTCACAGCCCTCCATTCAGAAACACACCCTTCCACTGCTATCCTCTATCTTCTTTGACCGAGCCAGTTTTGTATCCACCTTGTCAGCTCACCTTTGATCCCATGCGACTTCACCTGCTGCACCAGTCTGCCATTAGGGACCTTGTCAAAGGCCTTACAGAAGTCCATGTAGACAACATCCACTGCCCTACCCTCATCAATCATCTTCGTCACTTCCCTCAAAAAACTCGATCAAGTTCGCGAGACGTGACCTCCCCTTCACAAACCATGTTGCCTCTCACTAATACGTCCACTTATTTCCAAGTGGGAATAAATCCTGTCTCGAAGAATCCTCTCCAAATAATTTCCCTACCACTGCTGTAAGGCTCACCGGCCTGTAATTACCTGGATCATTCTTGCTACCCTTCTTAAACAAAGGAACAACATTGGCTATTCTCCAATCCTCTGGGACCTCCCCTGTAGCCAGTGAGGATACAAAGATTTCTCTCAAGGCCCCAGCAATTTCCTCCCTTGCCTCTCTCACTATTCTGGGGTATATCCCATCAGGCCCTGGAGACTTGTTTACCTTAATGTTTCTCAAGAACCCCAATACCTCCTCCTTTTTGATCTCAACATGACTCAAACTATCTACACACACTTTCCCAGACTCATCATCCACCAAGTATTTCTCTTTGGTGAATACTGATGCAAAGTACTCATTTAATACCTCGCCCATTTCCTTTGGCTCCACGCACAGATTCCCTCCCTTGTCCTTGAGTGGGCCAACCCTCTCCCTGGCTACCCTCTTGCTCTTTATATATGTGTAAAAAGCCTTGGGATTTTCCTTAATCTTGCTGGCCAAGGCTTTTTCATGACCCCTTTTAACTCTTCTTATTCCTTGCTTAAGTTTCTTTCTACTTTCCTTGTATTCCACACTTGCTTCGTGTGTTCCCAGCCTCCTAGCTTTGACAAATGCTTCCTTTTTCTCTTTGACTAGGCTCACAATATCTCTCGTTATCCAAGGTTCCCAAAACATGCCATACTTATCCTTCATCCTTACAGGAATGTGCCGGTCCTGAATCCCTATCAACTTACACTTGAAAGCCTCCCACATGCCAGATGTTGATTTGCCCTCAAACATCTGCCCCCAATCTACATTCTTCAGTTCCTGCCTAATATTGTTGTAATTAGCCTTCCCCCAATTTAGCACCTTAACTTGAGGACTACACTTATCTTTATCCATCAGTATCTTAAAGCTTACTGAATTGTGGTCACTGTTCCCGAACTGCTCCCCTACTGAAACATCAACCACCTGGCTGGGCTCATTCCCCAATACCAAGTCCAGTATGGCCCCTTCCCTAGTTGGACTATCTACATACTGTTTCAGGAAGCCCTCCTGGATGCTCCTTACAAACTCTTTCCCCATCCACGCCCCTAGCACTAAGTGAGTCCCAGTCAATATGGGGGAAATTAAAATCTCCCACCACAACAACCCTGTTACTTTTACACCTTGCCAAAATCTGCCTACACATCTGTTCCTCAATCTCCCGCTGGCAGTTGGGTGGCCCATAGTAAACCCCCAACATTGTGACTACACCTTTCCTATTCCTGAGCTCTACCCATATTGCCTTGCTGTATGAGCCCTCCGAGGTGTCCTCCCGGAGTACAGCCAGTGATTCTCATATACCAAATGCCAGTGAGTACGTACACCCAGTAATTCGCATACACCAAACAGTAGTGAGTGTACACTCAATGTTTCTCATAGACCACACGGCAGTGAGAGTATACACTCAGTGATTCTCATAAACCAAATGGCAGTGAGAATGTACACTCAATGATTCTCAAACAAATAAGTGCATCACAGGACATCACATTGACACCTCTGATTTTGGGCATTGCCATATAACGTAACAACTTGTCTTTAACATTGGGAAGCCTCTCAAGTCATTACGCAGTTAGAATATCGGCTGCAGAGTTTTAGGTGTGCTGAATTTTACACAGGGTGCGAGGCGGCAAGGGGGTACTTTCAATTAGTTAGCAGGGGAATTACAGAAGTACGGGTGAAGGCTTCAGCAGCCTATCAGCCAAGGCAGGGGTGAAGACAGGTGACGTGGTGGAGATGGAAGTGGATGGTTGCTGTGATGAAAAGGATATTGGGTTGGAAGTTCATCAAAGACGATGAACGGTCCAGAGGGCGTGGCAAGATAAAGCTGGATATGGTCTGTGCAGAAATGGGACCCAATGGTGTCTTCAGATGAAGCTGTGAAGGGGTAGCAAGAGAGGTGGAGAGTAGCATGGTGTGGGAGAGATTTATTACAGGGGTTGTCTCGCTATGGATAGGTATGTAAGAATGGAACTCCTGCCATCCAGGCAGACCGCAGTTCAAACCTTAGTCTCCAGGATCCTCTTCCGAGCTTTAAGCTCTGCTACAGCTTTATTGATGTCCACCTGTGGAGAATCCTCCGCTTTCAACTTCCGAACAAGTTCTCCCTGGAAAGGAACGGCAAAGAGCTGAATGAGAACATGTGAGATGTGCGCAGACCCACAGCTGGAGGCTGCGGATCTCGATAACAATTCTCCCACCTGGCTAGAGGAACAATGTCACTTTACAGAGAGCTAAGACCAGTACACAATGTGTGCAGTTATTGGAAACAGTGACTGATTAAGGTGCTGGATGGGGTGCTGAACAAGTTTACAACTGTGCTTTCGGAGAGGAGGTTGTGAAAATTTCCAGTTAATCTTGGGAATGAGGAGGGCCAAGTGGATCAAGTGTCAGGGGAACATTTACAGGACAGTTATCATTGCTTTGGCTGGCATGGTGGCACAGTGGTTAACACTTGTTAGCTCCACAAGGTGGGTTTATTCATTCCTCTGAATAGACGGAGACAGCACTGATACGAAGTTGAACTTCTTTTAATGAACAGATCTTAAAATTAACATATTACAGAAAGCGAAAAGAAATGGAGAGAGATAGAGATAAAGCCAGTATTGTACTGATTAAAGCAGCACTCAAAACAGACTCTGGACCAAACTAACTAAACATAGAACTCTGACTATGAGATTCGTTGTGTGTTATGAAATTGTGTGGCACATGCTGCAAAAACAACTTGCAGATGTTGTTTATGAAAAACTTTGTTTTGGTTGATGAAAAGGCCTGTTTTTGCTTCATATAAACCCTACAGTGCAGAAGGAGGTCATTCGGCCCATCGAGTCTGCACCGACCACAATCCCACCCAGGCCCTACCCCCATATCCCTACATATTTATCCGCTAACCCCTCTAACCGACACATCTCAAGACGCTAAGGGGCAATTTTAGCATGGCCAATCAACCTAACCCGCACATCTTTGGACTGTGGGAGGAACTGGCTTGCCTGCAGAAGGCAGAGAGTGGCTGTGGAGGGGTCTTTCTCTGCATGGCGGTCAGTGACCAGTGGAGTGCCCCAGGGATCTGTTCTGGGACCCTTGCTGTTTGTCATTTTCATAAATGACCTGGATGAGGAAGTGGAGGGATGGGTTGGTAAGTTTGCTGACGACACCAAGGTAGGTGGTGTTGTGGATAGTTTGGAGGGATGTCAGAAGTTGCAGCGAGACATAGATAGAATGCAAGACTGGGCGGAGAAGTGGCAGATGGACTTCAACCCGGATAAGTGTGTGGTGATCCATTTTGGCAGATCCAATGGGATGAAGCAGCAATATAATATGAAGGGTACCATTCTTAGCAGTGTAGAGGATCAGAAGGACCTTGGGGTCCGGGTCCATAGGACTCTTAAATCGGCCTCGCAGGTGGAGGATGCGGTCAAGAAGGCGTACGGCGTACTGGCCTTCATTAATCGAGGGATTGAGTTTAGGAGTCGGGAGATAATGCTGCAGCTTTATAGGACCCTGGTTAGACCCCACTTGGAGTACTGCGCGCAGTTCTGGTCACCTCATTACAGGAAAGATGTTGAAGCCATTGAAAGGGTGCAGAGGAGATTTACAAGGATGTTGCCTGGATTGGGGGGCATGCCTTATGAGGATAGGTTGAGGGAGCTTGGTCTCTTCTCCCTGGAGAGACGAAGGATGAGAGGTGACCTGATAGAGGTTTACAAGATGTTGAGAGGTCTGGATAGGGTAGACTCTCAGAGGCTATTTCCAAGGGCTGAAATGGTTGCTACGAGAGGACACAGGTTTAAGGTGCTGGGGGGTAGGTACAGAGGAGATGTCAGGGGTAAGTTTTTCACTCAGAGGGTGGTGGGTGAGTGGAATCGGCTGACGTCGGTGGTGGTGGAGGCAAACTCGTTGGGGTCTTTTAAGAGACTTCTGGATGAGTACATGGGATTTAATGGGATTGAGGGCTATAGATAGGCCTAGAGGTGGGGATGTGATCGGCGCAACCTGTGGGCCGAAGGGCCTGTTTGTGCTGTGGCTTTCTATGTTCTATGTTCTATGAAACCGGAGCACCCGGAGGAAACCCACGCAGACACGAGGAGATTGTGCAGACTCCAATGCTTGCATCGTAATTTCAAAGAAAGCAGTCAATTTTTCTAGCTAATCCCAGCATGCCTGCTGAGATTGAAAACGTGGTCAAGTTAGCGTGAAAAGCTTAGCGTTCAAATGTAATTGCATAGGCAGAAATATCTTAAAATGAAGACTTTGCATTAATGAAACAAGGAGGGCTAATCACACATTGGATCCTCAAATCCTTCCTTTGATTCGATATGACCAGATTGAATCAAGTATATGAAACCTCCGTCAAGTGTGGGAATGGTTCGCTTCCCGTTCCTTTTGCAGTCGCATCATGACTGATTTAACCGGAAAAGTGAATCGTGTGGAGGACGGAGAAGATCTGCAGAGAGATTTGGACAGGCTGAGTGAGTGGGCGAGGATATGGCAAATGGAGTATAACGTTGAGAAATGCGAGGTTATACACTTTGGAGGAAATAATAACAAATGGGATTACTATCTCAATGGAAACAAATTAAAACATGCTACCGTGCAAAGGGACCTGGGGGTCCTTGTGCATGAGACGCAAAAGCCCAGTCTGCAGGTACAACAGGTGATCAAGAAGGCAAATGGGATGTTGGCCTATATTGCGAGGGGGATAGAATATAAAAGCAGGGATGTCTTGATGCACCTGTACAGGGCATTGGTGAGGCCGCAGCTGGAATACTGTGTGCAGTATTGGTCCCCTTATATGAGGAAGGATATATTGGCATTGGAGGGAGTGCAGAGAAGGTTCACCAGGTTGATACCGGAGATGAGGGGTTTGGATTATGAGGAGAGGCTGAGGAGATTGGGTTTGTACTCGTTGGAGTTTAGAAGGATGAGGGGGGATCTTATGGAGACTTATAAGATAATGCGGGGGCTGGATAGGGTGGAGGCGGAGAGATTCTTTCCACTTAGTAAGGAAGTTAAAACTAGAGGACACAGCCTCAAAATAAAGGGGGGTCGGTTTAAGACAGAGTTGAGGAGGAACTTCTTCTCCCAGAGGGTGGTGAATCTCTGGAATTCTCTGCCCACTGAGGTGGTGGAGGCTACCTCGCTGAATATGTTTAAAGCGCGGATGGATGGATTCCTGATCGGTAAGGGAATTAAGGGTTATGGGGATCAGGCGGGTAAGTGGTACTGATCCACGTCAGATCAGCCATGATCTTATTGAATGGCGGGGCAGGCTCGAGGGGCTAGATGGCCTACTCCTGCTCCTATTTCTTATGTTCTTATGTTCTCTATTGACATTAAATGGTTACACTTGCATTTAAGCAGTGAGATTATGCATCATTCCAGCAATAACAAAGAGTAACACTAGTCCTTGTACATGGAGCTTCCAATTGAGCCAAGCCAACCAGTCACCCAGCTCCACAAGGTGGAGAGTGGGGATGTTTAAGCTTTTCGACTTCCTTTTTAATGGGTCCAGCCAAATTAGTGCTATTTTCTGCACTGCCGGGTACGTATGTGCAGCCCTCATTCCTAATTAAGGCACAAGTGCCTCCTTGTTCAGCCAGGATGTGGTCGAGTGCCATCCTGTTTCGCAGGGCTACCATTTCAGCGTCCATTTCACCTAGGACTTCAGCAGTGTCACTGGCCACCTTTTCCAGGACAGATGCCACGTTGATGGGACTCCCTTGCCAGTTTTGCAGCTCCATACCAGGGGAATGGGATAGCGAAGAATCGCTCCATTGGTGAAGAATGGAAAAGCCACAGGAGCGGACGGGATTCCAGCGGAGATCTTCAAACTTGGAGAAGAAGAGGTCACCCGTCATCTCCATCAGCTGTTCCTGAATATCTGGGACAGAGAAGAAATCCCAGCTATCCTCAGGGATGCCGTCATCACCACCATCTTCAGCAGACTGTGGGAACTACCGAGGAATCTCTCTACTCTCTATCACCGGATTTAAGGTAATTGCCAAGAAAAGCACGGACGCATGAGGGAGAAGTTTCATTACACAGTGAGTGGTGTTGTTACACAGATCGGGAATGCACTGCCTGAGTGCGCCATCTCAGTCCTTCCAAGGGAATTTGGATCACCATCTGATATGGAAATATTTGCAGGAATGTGGGGAAGGGCACTTCAGAGGGCCAGGAAGACATGATGGGCCGAATGGCCTCCTTCTGTGCTTGCAGCCATTCTCCGATTCTTTTCAGTAAGCATATCATTTGGGGTTAATTCCGTCCAGCTTCGTGAAGCTTTGACAGGCGAGGCTGCATTCACACAGCACCCGGTACTCCACCCTGAGTTTGCCATGGAGAAAAACAAACTGGCTTTTCTGTGACAGCTTTGACACAATCTCAGCACATCCCACAGCTGAATTAAGTATTTTATTTTTGAAGTGCTGGAATACAGGGAATTCAGCAGTAGATTTACACATTGCAGCCCCCACAACCAGCAATTAAATAACAAGATTGATTGTTACGGCAATTTCAGTTAAGGAATAATTTCTGGTCAAGAACTGGGTAGAACACTCCTGAGACCACGTAACAACCCTGCATCTGAAACAACACAGGCAACATTGTGTGACTACCCCAGTGTGTGACCTCCTCGCACTGCCCCAGTGTGTGACCTCCCCGCTCTGCCCCAGGGTGTGACCTCCCCGCACTGCCCCAGTGTGTGACCTCCCCGCGCTGCCCCAGTGTGTGACCTCCCCGCACTGCCCCAGTGTGTGACCTCCCCGCGCTGCCCCAGTGTGTGACCTCCCCGCACTGCCCCAGTGTGTGACCTCCCCGCACTGCCCCAGTGTGTGACCTCCCCGCTCTGCCCCAGGGTATGGCCTCCCCGTGCTGCCCCAGTGTGTGACTTCCCCGCACTGCCCCAGTGTGTGACCTCCCCGCACTGCCCCAGTGTGTGACCTCCCCGCACTGCCCCAGTGTGTGACCTCCCCGCACTGCCCCAGTGTGTGACCTCCCCGCACTGCCCCAGTGTGTGACCTCCCCGCACTGCCCCAGTGTGTGACCTCCCCGCACTGCCCCAGGGTATGGCCTCCCCGCACTGCCCCAGTGTGTGACCTCCCCGCACTGCCCCAGTGTGTGACCTCCCCGCACTGCCCCAGTGTGTGACCTCCCCGCACTGCCCCAGTGTGTGACCTCCCCGCACTGCCCCAGTGTGTGACCTCCCCGCACTGCCCCAGTGTGTGACCTCCCCGCACTGCCCCAGGGTGCGTCCTCCCCGCACTGCCCCAGTGTGCGACCTCCCCGCACTGCCCCAGTGTGTGACCTCCCCGCACTGCCCCAGTGTGTGACCTCCCCGCACTGCCCCAGTGTGTGACCTCCCCGCACTGCCCCAGTGTGTGACCTCCCCGCACTGCCCCAGTGTGTGACCTCCCCGCACTGCCCCAGTGTGTGACCTCCCCGCACTGCCCCAGTGTGCGACCTCCCCGCACTGCCCCAGTGTGTGACCTCCCCGCACTGCCCCAGTGTGTGACCTCCCCGCACTGCCCCAGGGTATGGCCTCCCCGCACTGCCCCAGTGTGTGACCTCCCCGCACTGCCCCAGTGTGTGACCTCCCCGCACTGCCCCAGGGTATGGCCTCCCCGCTCTGCCCCAGTGTGTGACCTCCCCGCACTGCCCCAGTGTGTGACCTCCCCGCACTGCCCCAGTGTGTGACCTCCCCGCACTGCCCCAGTGTGTGACCTCCCCGCACTGCCCCAGTGTGTGACCTCCCCGCACTGCCCCAGGGTGCGTCCTCCCCGCGCTGCCCCAGTGTGCGACCTCCCCGCACTGCCCCAGTGTGTGACCTCCCCGCACTGCCCCAGTGTGTGACCTCCCCGCACTGCCCCAGGGTGCGTCCTCCCCGCGCTGCCCCAGTGTGTGACCTCCCCGCACTGCCCCAGTGTGTGACCTCCCCGCACTGCCCCAGTGCGTGACCTCCCCGCACTGCCCCAGTGTGTGACCTCCCCGCACTGCCCCAGTGTGTGACCTCCCCGCACTGCTCCAGTGTGCGACCTCCCCGCACTGCCCCAGTGTGTGACCTCCCCGCACTGCCCCAGTGTGACCTCCCCGCACTGCCCCAGTGTGTGACCTCCCCGCACTGCCCCAGTGTGTGACCTCCCCGCACTGCCCCAGTGTGTGACCTCCCCGCACTGCCCCAGTGTGTGACCTCCCCGCGCTGCCCCAGTGTGTGACCTCCCCGCACTGCCCCAGTGTGTGACCTCCCCGCACTGCCCCAGTGTGTGACCTCCCCGCACTGCCCCAGTGTGTGACCTCCCCGCACTGCCCCAGGGTGCGTCCTCCCCGCGCTGCCCCAGTGTGTGACCTCCCCGCACTGCCCCAGTGTGTGACCTCCCCGCACTGCCCCAGTGTGTGACCTCCCCGCACTGCCCCAGTGTGTGACCTCCCCGCACTGCCCCAGTGTGTGACCTCCCCGCACTGCCCCAGTGTGTGACCTCCCCGCACTGCCCCAGTGTGTGACCTCCCCGCACTGCTCCAGTGTGCGACCTCCCCGCACTGCCCCAGTGTGTGACCTCCCCGCTCTGCCCCAGTGTGTGACCTCCCCGCACTGCCCCAGTGTGTGACCTCCCCGCACTGCCCCAGTGTGTGACCTCCCCGCACTGCCCCAGTGTGTGACCTCCCCGCACTGCCCCAGTGTGTGACCTCCCCGCACTGCCCCAGTGTGTGACCTCCCCGCACTGCCCCAGTGTGTGACCTCCCCGCACTGCCCCAGTGTGTGACCTCCCCGCACTGCCCCAGTGTGTGACCTCCCCGCACTGCCCCAGTGTGTGACCTCCCCGCACTGCCCCAGTGTGTGACCTCCCCGCACTGCCCCAGTGTGTGACCTCCCCGCACTGCCCCAGTGTGTGACCTCCCCGCACTGCCCCAGTGTGTGACCTCCCCGCACTGCTCCAGTGTGCGACCTCCCCGCACTGCCCCAGTGTGTGACCTCCCCGCTCTGCCCCAGTGTGTGACCTCCCCGCACTGCCCCAGTGTGTGACCTCCCCGCACTGCCCCAGTGTGTGACCTCCCCGCACTGCCCCAGTGTGTGACCTCCCCGCTCTGCCCCAGTGTGTGACCTCCCCGCACTGCCCCAGTTTGTGACCTCCCTGCACTGCTCCTGTTAACAGGCTATTGACGCTCGATTGTGAATGTTGTACATAATTCTTCAGTATGCTGTAACCGGGAACACGAGAGGTATTACTTCATCACTGTAACCGGGAACACGGAGGCGATATTATAGTAACCGGGAACACGAGAGGTATTACAGTACCACTGTAACTGGGAACACAGAGGAGACATTACAGTACGCTGTAACCGGGAGCACGAGAGGTATCACAGCATCACTGTAACCGGGAACACAGAGGCGATATTACAGCATCACTGTAACCGGGAACACAGAGGCGATATTACAGCATCACTGTAACCGGGAACACAGAGGCGATATTACAGCATCACTGTAACCGGGAACACAGAGGCGATATTACAGTACGCTGTAACCGGGAACACAGAGGCGATATTACAGTACGCTGTAACCGGGAACACGAGAGGTATCACAGCATCACTGTAACCGGGAACACAGAGGAGGTGGTGTTACAGCATCACAAAAAACAAATTCTCTGATTATTACCACGTTGCTAGGTGGGAGTTTGCTGTGTTCACACTGCTACGTTTCCAATATGACTCCAATCCCACCCAGGCCCTATCCCGGCGACCATACTTCAAACATACTTTATTGGCTGTAAAAGACTTTAGGTGGGCATGAAAAGCACCGCATCAATTGCAGGCTTTGTTTTTGAATTAAAATCCATCGCAAAAGCAGTAAAGATTGAATGGGAAGAGAAAGTGAAGCTTTAGAAGACGCGCCACTAAAAATGTCCAACCACAAAAGCAATCGTGTGTGATCTCCGAACAGGGAATGCAGTAAAAGCAAAATGCAGTCAGTCAGTGGGCTGGGTGAGACCACAGCTCTCTGCTGAAGAGAGGGAGACGTGGCAAGGGGAGGGAGGAATCCGCAGGCGCAGATTGCAGCAGGCTGGACATGCTGATATTCTACTCTGTCTGAGTGCACTGAGGAACACATATGGCAGCTCTGCAGAACCACAGGCGCTCACAGCTAGCTCTGCACAGCTCAATCTCAGCAATGAAGGAGAAGAGGGTGGAGCAGGGTCTGATTTCAAACAAAAATCTCTCAGCTTCTCACTTAAAACATGGGTAAGGAGATAACTACTTGACAGGGCTTCAATACAGCCGAAATTTAAACTATTACCTCGAGCAATCTCAGACACGTTACTCTGTCAACAATTCGCTGAACGGATTGATTCCAAATATTACCTCAAAATCAGAATGTGCAATAATCACTGCTATTAAGTGCTCAGAGAATCATAGAACAGAATTCCGACGGTGCAGGAGGCCATTCGGCCCACGGGCATGTACCAACAACAATCCCACCCAGGCCCTATCCCTGTAATTCCATGCATTTCCCCAAGCTAGTCCCCCTGAGACTAAGGGGCAATTTAGCATGGGGCCATTCAACCTAACGCGCACATCTTTGGATTGTGGGAAGAAACCGGAGCACCCGGAGGAAACCCACGCAGAACACGGGGAGAACGTGCAGACTCCGCACAGACAGTGACCCAAGCCAGGAATCGAACCCGGGTCCCTGGCGCTGTGAGGCAGCAGTGCTAACCCACTGTGCCACCCCTTAGACTTTGACTCTAAGCAGATGACACTTTCTTTATAAAAGCAAATTACGGCGGATGCTGGAATCTGAAACCAAGAGAGAAAATGCTGGAAAATCTCAGCAGGTCCGGCAGCATCTGTAAGGAGTAAAAAGAGCTGACGTTTCGAGTCCAGATGACCCTTTGTCAAATCACTTGTGGGCAGGGTGAGGCTTTGACAATGGGTCATCTGAACTCGAAACATCAGCTCTTTTCTCTCCTTACAGATGTTGCCAGACCTGCTGAGACTTTCTTTATGCTAAGGGAGATATATTTCTGGACAAGTTTACAAGTGGTAATGGATACTGCAAGCAGTACATTCCTGTCTGAGTCAGCAGGCTGAGGATTCCAGTCCCACTGCAGAGGCATGAGCACAAAGTCCAGGCTGGCTGGGAGAGTGGGCACTGGACCAGAGGGTGGGCACTGGGCCCAGGGGGTGGGCACTGGGCTTGGGAGTGGGCATGGGGAGTGAGGTATGGACACTGGGCCAGAGGGTGGGCACTGGAGATGGGTAGTGCTGAGTGCAGTGCTGAGTGACTGCGGCGATGTTGCAACTGCCATCTTTTGGGGCAGCACAGTGGTTAGCACTGCTCCCTCACAGCGCCAGGGACCCGGATTCGATTCCTGGCTTGGGTCACTGTCTGTGTGGAGTCTGCACATTCTCCCCGTGTCTACGTGGGTTTCCTCCAGGTGTTCCGGTTTCCTCCCACAGTCTGAAAGACATGCTGGTTAGGTGCATTGACCCAAACAGGCGTCGGAGTGTGGCGACTCGGGGATTTTCACAGTAACTGCATTGCAGTGTTAATGTAAGCCTACATGTGACACTAATAAATAAACTTTAAAAATTTTCAGATGAGACATTAAATGTGCCTTCTCAAGTGGACGTGAAACGTTTCAGTGATACCATGACACTATGCAGAGGGCAGGGGAGAGCCAATATTTATCCTTCAATCAACAGATGAATGGGTTATTGTGTACCTGTTTGGGTGGGACATTGCTGTGTACAAATTGGCTGCCACATTCCCAACATTACAATGGGACCACACTTCAAAAATACTTCATTGCCGGTTCAGCTTTATATGTCCTGAGGTCGTCAAAGACACTACAAATAAATGCAAGTGTTTCATGATTCCTTTATATAAAACTGAAGCATTTGCATCTGATTACCGATTGAATAGTGTAAAAAATACACAAGCAGTTATTAATGCACAAGACTGTGTGTTAAGGACTCAGCCATCCAGCATCAAGTGATAAAAGAGTAAATGGCTGATAGGTTCATTTTAGTAAATTAGTTTTTATATCATCACACTTAGCGATCATCATAATTAGATTAACTGATGACTGGGCTGAATGTACATTGTCACCGAGTCACAGAGTCACCCAGAGCACAAGAGGCCATTCAGCCCTTCACATCCCTATCTGCACTCTTTGCGGAAAATCATCAGTCCCATATCCTATTCTGCATACATTCTGCCCTGTTTCAAGTGCCCGCCCAATTCCCTTCCGAAATTATTGATCCCCACCCATCTAGGTCATTATCACTCATGTCAAAATATGATGTGGAGATGCCGGTGTTTGACAGGGGTGGGTACAGTAAGAAGTCTCACAACACCGGGTTAAACAGGTTTATTTGGTAGCACGAGCTTTCGGAGCGCTGCTCCTTCCTCAGGTGAATGGCTTCATTGTACGCAAGTCCACAGATAACCTCATGATGCTCCACTCTCCAGCTTCCACCCCAAGACTCACCTGATGAAGGTGCAGCGCTCCGAAAGCTCGTGTTACCAAATAAATCTGTTGGACTTTAACTTGGTGTTACCATGTCAAAATAGTTCTTCCTCATGTCTGCCAAGCATCGCTTTCCCAAAATCTTAAATCGGTGCCTCTGGCTTTGTATTACCAGCTAATGGGAGCAGAGTTTCCTTCTCCAAATCTGTCACAATCTTGTCCACTCCTCTCAAATCTCACTTTGCTCTCAGCAGAACAAAGCACAGCTTCTCTAAATCTAATTAACCCTCTATCTGAATTCCCCCATCCCTGGGCACCTCTCCCAGTGCCCGCCACCCCAGTGCCCGCCCCCCCAGTGCCTATCCCCCAGTGCCTGCCCCCCCAGTGCCCACACCCCCAGTGCCTATCCCCCAGTGCCCGCCCCCCCCAGTGCCCACCCCCCCGCGCCCACCCCCCCAGCGCCCACCCCCCCAGCGCCCACCCCCCCAGCACCCACCCCCCCAGTGCCTATCCCCCCCAGTGCCCACCCCTCCAGTGCCCACACCCCCAGTGCCTATCCCCCAGTACCCACACCCCCAGTGCCTATCCCCCAGTGCCCGCCCCCCCAATGCCTATCCCCCCAGTGCCCAACCCTCCAGCGCCCACCCTCTAATCCAGTACCCATCTCCAGTGCCCACCCTCTGGCCCAGTATCCATACCTCACTCCCCATGCCCACTCCCAAGCCCAGTGCTCACCCCCCAGTGCCCACCCCCTGGGCCCAGTACCCACCCCTCCAGTACCCATCTCCAGTGCCCACCCCCTGGGCCCAGTGCCCACCCCCTGGGACCTCTCTCCATCCCCGGCCTCTCTTACCTGCTCCCGCACCGCCTGCCTGAGCGGCGCCAGGACCTGCTCCTCCCTGCCCGCGTCTCCCTCCATCCCGGCGGCCATTCGCTGCCACAGCGGCTTCTCTTTCTGCTTCTGGAGGCCCGGGGCTGACACACACACCGCCCGGTACCGGCACCACGCTCCCGGCAACAGCGAGGACCAAGCGGCGGCGGCGGCGCGACTGCGGGCAGCGAACCGGAGGAGCATGAGCCGGGGAACGGGAGAGGGGCAGGGACAGCGCTGCCGCTGGAGGGAGGCTGAACTGCAGCAAAGTGGCTGATGTAATCTGGGAGAGGGGAGAGACAGCGCTGCCGCTGGAGGGAGACTGAACTGCAGCAAAGTGGCTGATGTAATCTGGGAGAGGGGAGAGACAGCGCTGCCGCTGGAGGGAGGCTGAACTGCAGCAAAGTGGCTGATGTAATCTGGGAGAGGGGAGAGACAGCGCTGCCGCTGGAGGGAGGCTGAACTGCAGCAAGGTGGCTGATGTAATCTGGGAGAGGGGAGAGACAGCGCTGCCGCTGGAGGGAGGCTGAACTGCAGCAAGGTGGCTGATGTAATCTGGGAGAGGGGAGAGACAGCGCTGCCGCTGGAGGGAGGCTGAACTGCAGCATGGTGGCTGATGTAATCTGGGAGAGGGGAGAGACAGCGCTGCCGCTGGAGGGAGGCTGAACTGCAGCAAAGTGGCTGATGTAATCTGGGAGAGGGGAGAGACAGCGCTGCCGCTGGAGGGAGGCTGAACTGCAGCAAGGTGGCTGATGTAATCTGGGAGAGGGGAGAGACAGCGCTCCCGCTGGAGGGAGGCTGAACTGCAGAATGGTAGCTGGTGTAATCTGGTACCGGGGTGGGGGTCATGATGTGGGGATGGCGGCGTTGGACTGGGGTAAACACAGTAAGAAGTTTAACAACACCAGGTTAAAGTCCAACAGGTTTATTTGGTAGCAAATGCCACTAGCTTTGGGGACAGCCTGTTCCGAAAGCTAGTGGCATTTGCTACTAAATAAACCTGTTGGACTTTGACCTGGTGTTGTTAGACTCCTTACCGGGGTGGGGGGACAGGGCTGCTACTGGAGGGAGGCTGAACTAAGCAAGGTGGCTGAAGTAACCAAAAGAGAAAATGTTGGAAAATCTCAGCAGGTCTGGCGTTTCGAGTCCAGATGACCCTTTGTCAAAGCTAAAAGGCAGAGAAAGTGGGAGATATTGATACTGCAGGGTGAGGGAATGAAAGATGAGTCCTAGCCACAGAAACCAGGGGAAAAGGCTGCTAATGGCAGTCCACAGAGAGAATAAAGGGCGTGAATGGCTAAACGGCAGAGAAGTTGTAAGCTGTGACAGATGAAGATGTTGGGGGAGGGGAAAATGGGACAGAGGTAGAATGTAGAAAAGGGGAAGCAGGGGGAGAAAAGGGAAGGGAAGGGGGATGAAGTAGAGGAAAAGAGTGGGGGGGGGAAGAAAAATGAAGAAAGACAATAAAGAAATAAAAGGTAGAGAACAGTGAAATATTAAATAAAATAGAATTAAATCAAAGGGGACCGAGGTGGGGTAGAGCAAATCATCTGAAGTTGTTGAATTGGATGTTGAGACCGGAAGGCTGTAAAGTGCCGAGCCGGAAGATGAGATGCTGTTCCTCCAGTTTGCGTTGAGCTTCACTGGAACATGGCAGCAGGCCAAGGACAGACATGTGGGCATGGGAGCAGGATCGTGTGTTAAAATGGCAACCGGAAGGTCAGGATCCTGATTGCGCACAGACCGAAGGTGCTCAGCAAAGCGATCACCCAGTCTACGCTTGGTCTCTCCAATATAAAGACCACATTGGGAGCAGCGAATGCAATAGACCAAATTGACAGAGGTGCAAGTGACATGCTGCTTAACCTGGAATGAATGTTTTGGACCTTGGATGGTGAGCATGGAAGAGGTAAAGGGATCTGCGATTGCATGGGAAGGTGCCATGAGTGATGGGAGAGGTGTTGGGTATCGTGGAGGAGTGGACTAGGTTATCCCGGAAGGAACGGTCTCTGCGGAATGCTGACAGAGGGAGTGAAGGGAAGATGTGTTTGGTGGTGGCATCACGCTGGAGTTGACAAAAATGGCGGAGGATTATGCTTTGCATGCGGAGGCTGATGGGGTGAAATGTGAGAACAAGGGGGACTCTATCCATGTTCTGGGAGGGGAGGGGGTGAGGGTCATGGCGCGGGAGATGGACTGTACGCTGTTGAGGACCCTGTCAACAACTGTAGATGGGAATCCACAGTTGAGGAAAAAGGAGCACATATTAGAAGCACCACTTTGGAAAGTGGCATCATCGGAACAAATGGGACGGAGGCGAAAGAGCTGAAAGGGATGGAGTCCTTACAGGATGTGGGGTGTGAAGAGCTGTAGTCCAGATAGCTGTGGGAGTCAGTGGGCTTGTCATGGATATTGGTAGATAGTCTATTGCCGGAAATGGAGAAAGGACAAGGAAGGGAAGGGAAGTGTCTGAGATGGACCAGGTGAAGGCGATGGAAGGGTGGAAACTGGAAGCGAAGTTGATGAATTTTTTGAGGTCTGGACAAGAGTGTGAACCGGCACCAAAATAGTCATCGATGTACTGGTAAAGGAGTTGTGGGAGGGGACCTGGGAAGGCTTGGAACAAGGAATGGTCCACATACCCCATAAAAAGCCAAGCGTAGCTAGGACTTATGCGGGTACCCATTGCTACTCCTTTGATTTGGAGAAAGTGGGAAGAGTTAAGCGAGAAGTTGTTGAGAGATAGAATGAGTTCAGCCAGGCGGAGGAATGTGGTGGTGGATGGGAATTGTTCAGGCCTCTTTTCAAGAAAGAAGCGAAGAGTTCTCAGGCTGTCCCGGTGTGGGATGGAGGTGTAGAGAGATTGCACATCCATGGTGAATAGGAGGCGGTTAGGGCCTGCGAACTGGAAGCCGTCAATATGACGCAGGGCATCAGAGGAATCCCGGATGTCGGTGGAGAGGGAATCGACCAGGGGAGTGAGGATGGATTCAAGGTAAGAGGAAATAAGTTCAGTGGGGCAGGAGCATGCTGACACAATGGGCCTACCAGGACAGTCGTTTTTGTGGATTTTGGGAAGTAGGTAGAAGTGGTCTGTCCGGGATTGGGAGACTATGAGATGGAAGCTGTGGGGGGAAGGCATCCGGAGGAAATGAGGTCAGTGACGGTGTTGGAAATAATGGCTTGATGTTCAGTGGTGTGGTCATGGTCCAGGGGGTGGTCGGAGGAAGTATCTGAGAGTTGGCGCTCAGCCTCTGCGAGGTAGAGGTCAGTACGCCAGACGACAACAACACCAAAGGATAGACATGCCCACATATCTGTCCTTGGCCTGTTGCAATGTCAGTCATGATGTGGAGATGCCGGCGTTGGACTGGGGTAAACACAGTAAGAAGTTTAACAACACCAGGTTAAAGTCCAACAGGTTTATTTGGTAGCAAAAGCCACACAAGCTTTCGGAGCTCTAAGCCCCTTCTTCACCTGAAGAAGGGGCTTAGAGCTCCGAAAGCTTATGTGGCTTTTGCTACCAAATAAACCTGTTGGACTTTAACCTGGTGTTGTTAAACTTCTTACTGTTGCAATGTTCCAGTGAAGCTCAATGCAAACTGGAGGAACAGCATCTCATCTTCCTACTGGGCACTTTACAGCTTTCCGGCCTCACCATCCAATTCAACAACTTCAGATACCCCAAGGTGGCCGATGTAATCTGGGACCGGAGTGGGGAGACAGCGCTGCCACTGGAGGGAGGCTGAACTGCAGCATGGTGATTGATGTGAACTGGGTTCGGGACGCGGGGGGGGGGGGCGGTGAGGGAGACAGCGCTGCCTGTTTGCCCATTGGAGGCATTAGCCATCCCACAACGTTATACTTCTTCTTTATCCTCCTTGCTAGCCTCTCAAACCCATTCCCCGCAGCCCCTCGCCACCCAATTGTCCCCCATCTCGTGGCCTGCCAGATTGGACCTGGCAATACCCTGGTCTTACCTTAGAGACCAGGCTTCTTATTTGGGGCAGACTGTAGTCTCAGAAGCGGCGACCACTCCCGCCTGGCACTGCAGGAGCAATGGAGCTGTTGACCATCTGATTGGCTGGCAGCTCTCGGGGCTTCACCCTGAGATAGGTGCAGGAGTCTCAACGTAAATGCTCCCAGCATTAAATTGCAGCAAGGCAGCCAGCGGACCCATGGGTGGGCTCACCATCAGTCTTTTCCCTGGGGGAGTGGGGACCATGATGTCCTGTGCAATGGCTGGAACCTTACGACCCGTCCAGTCAGTGGAAGCTTCTGTTCCCACCAAAGTTAATGAAGCTTCGAACGGCTCATCATAGTTTACAGTCTCGCCCCCACCTGAATGGTGCCATAGAATTCTGCCCAACAGGAGATACTCGTCTGATCCCAGGCAATCCTCAGTCTCACTCCCCCACTGATAAATTCACCTCTTCACCATCTGTTCCTTGCTGCAATCCATGAACAAATCAGCAAACACACAGTTCACTTTCCGTCAATGTTTATTTCCAGATGTTAAACTTCTCACATTTTAAGTCATTGAAATAACGTGACGCTCGAAATATAAGAAGCCCGACCTTGCGCTCTCTCGACCGGCGGTTTTTGGTCAGAATTCGCTCTCTTTTGTGTTAAGCCCACTTGCCTTTGTTGTTTAGCCTCTCATGACTTGAGTCTGTGGGTAGTTTGACAAAGATCCCATTTCTCGTGTTCATCCGTTTTGTACCTGTGACAGACGAAGAAATTAGAACATAGAACATAGAACATTACAGCGCAGAACAGGCCCTTCGGCCCACGATGTTGCACCGACCAGTTAAAAAAAAACTGTGACCCTCCAACCTAAACCAATTTCTTTTCGTCCATGAACCTATCTACGGATCTCTTAAACGCCCCCAAACTAGGCGCATTTACTACTGATGCTGGCAGGGCATTCCAATCCCTCACCACCCTCTGGGTAAAGAACCTACCCCTGACATCGGTTCTATAACTACCCCCCCTCAATTTAAAGCCATGCCCCCTCGTGCTGGATTTCTCCATCAGAGGAAAAAGGCTATCACTATCCACCCTATCTAAACCTCTAATCATCTTATATGTTTCAATAAGATCCCCTCTTAGCCGCCGCCTTTCCAGCGAAAACAATCCCAAATCCCTCAGCCTCTCCTCATAGGATCTCCCCTCCATACCAGGCAACATCCTGGTAAACCTCCTCTGCACCCTCTCCAAAGCCTCCACATCCTTCCTGTAATGTGGGGACCAGAACTGCACACAGTACTCCAAGTGCGGCCGCACCAGAGTTGTGTACAGTTGCAACATAACGCTACGACTCCTAAATTCAATCCCCCTACCAATAAACGCCAAGACACCATATGCCTTCTTAACAACCTTATCTACTTGATTCCCAACTTTCAGGGATCTATGCACACATACACCTAGATCCCTCTGCTCCTCCACACTATTCAAAGTCCTCCCGTTAGCCCTATACTCAACACATCTGTTATTCCTACCAAAGTGAATTACCTCACACTTCTCCGCATTAAACTCCATCCGCCACCTCTCGGCCCAACTTTGCAACCTGTCTAAGTCTTCCTGCAGACTACGACACCCTTCCTCACTGTCTACCACACCACCGACTTTGGTGTCATCAGCAAATTTGCTAATCCACCCAACTATACCCTCATCCAGATCATTAATAAATATTACAAACAGCAGTGGCCCCAAAACAGATCCCTGAGGTACACCACTTGTAACCGCACTCCATGATGAATATTTACTATCAACCACCACCCTCTGTTTCCTATCCGCTAGCCAATTCCTGATCCAATTTCCTAGATCACCCCCAATCCCATACATCTGCATTTTCTGCAGAAGCCTACCATGGTGAACCTTATCAAACGCCTTACTAAAATCCATATATACCACGTCCACTGCCTTGCCCCCATCCACCTCCTTGGTCACTTTCTCAAAAAACTCAATAAGGTTAGTAAGGCACGACCTACCTGCCACAAAACCATGCTGACTATCACCTATCAATTCATTACTCTCCAAATAACTATAAATCCTATCCCTTATAATTTTTTCCAACATCTTGCCGACAACAGAAGTGAGACTCACCGGTCTATAATTCCCGGGGAAGTCTCTGTTCCCCTTCTTAAACAATGGGACAACATTCGCTAACCTCCAATCTTCTGGTACTATACCAGAGGCCAACGACGACCTGAAGATCAGAGCCAGAGGCTCTGCAATCACTTCTCTTGCCTCCCAGAGAATCCTTGGATAAATCCCATCCGGACCAGGGGATTTATCTATTTTCAGACCCTCCAGAATATCCTGCACATCCTCCTTATCAACTGTAATACTGTCTATTCTACTCCCTTGCAACCCAGTGTCCTCCTCAGCTATATTCATGTCCCCTTGCGTGAACACCGAAGAGAAATATTGGTTCAATGCTTCACCAATCTCCTCCGGTTCCACACATAACTTCCCTCTGCCATCTATAACTGGCCCTAAACTTGCCCTAACCAACCTTCTGTTCTTGACATACCTATAGAACGCCTTAGGATTCTCTTTAACCCTATCCGCCAAAGTCTTCTCATGTCCCCTTTTAGCCCTTCTAAGCTCGCTCTTCAACTCCCTCTTAGCCAATCTAAAGCTTTCTAGTGCACTACCCGAGTGCTCACGTCTCATCCGAACATAAGCCTCCTTTTTCTTTTTAACCAACAAAGAAACTTTTTTGGTGCACCACGGTTCCCTCGCCCTACCAATTCCTCCTTGCCTGACAGGGACATACCTATCACAGACTCGCAGTAGCTGCTCCTTGAAAAAACTCCACATGTCGGACGTTCCCAGTCCCTGTAATCTCCTAGTCCAACCTATGTTTCCTAATTCTCTCCTAATAGCCTCATAATTACCCTTCCCCCAGCTAAAACCACTGGCCCGAGGTTCATGCCTATCCCTTTCCATCACTAAGGTGAACGTAACCGAATTGTGGTCACTATCACCAAAATGCACACCAACTTCCAAGTCTAGCACCTGGTCTGGCTCATTTCCCAGCACCAGATCCAATATAGCCTCACCTCTAGTTGGCCTGTCTACATACTGAGTCAAAAAACCTTCCTGCACGCTTTGAACAAAAACTGACCCCTCTAACGAGCTAGAGCTATAACAATTCCAGTCAATATTAGTCAAGTTAAAATCCCCCATAACAATTGCCCTATTACTTTCACTCCTAAGCAGGATTGACTCCGCAATCCTTTCCTCAACCTCTCTAGAACTTTTAGGAGGTCTATAAAAGACTCCCAACAGGGTGACCTCTCCTCTCCTATTTCTAATCTCCGCCCATACTACCTCAACAGATAAGTCCTCATCAAACCTCCTCTCTGACACTGTGATACAATCTCTGACCAATAATGCTACCCCTCCCCCTCTTCTACCTCCTTCCCTACTTCGACTAAAACATTTGAACCCCGGGACCTGCAGCATCCATTCCTGCCCCTGCTCTATCCATGTCTCTGAAATAGCCACAACATCGAAGTCCCAGGTACTGATCCACGCTGCAAGTTCACCCACTTTATTGCGAATACTCCTGGCATTGAAGTATACACATTTCAAACCCTGCTCCACCCCACCTCTGCAATGCCGTGCACACAAAATACCGGATTGCAACAAGTACAACATGAGGCATTTTATAGGTTCCCTCATATCGTAAATCCATTTACTCCATAAATACTGAATATAGATTCTGGGTGCAAAACTGATCCCCCCAGATGATTATTACATGAGAACTTCCAAATTCTACTCCCAAAAATACACTTTAAAACTTCCTCTTACTTTTGATGTGGAGTTGCCGGCGTTGGACTGGGGTGGGCACAGTAAAGTAGTCTCAACACCAGGTTAAAGTCCAACAGGTTTATTTGGTAGCACGAGCTTTTGGAGCGCTGCTCACCTGATGAAGGAGCAGCACTCCAAAAGCTCGTGCTACCAAATAAACCTGTTGGACTTTAACCTGGTGTTGTGCGACTACTTACTAAATAATACTTTCATTTAGTGATTTGCATTCTGAAATCCACTCCACCTTTTTTAAAGGACTCTTTAAACAAAGCTTCTGCTCCACTTCTATCAGTGAATCCACTCCAAGTTTTGCACCAACCCCATTAGGATTTCTTTGTCTTCATGGTTTTTCTTTGATTTGATTGATTATTGTCACATGTATTAGTATACAGTGAAAAGTATTGTTTCTTGCGCACTGTACTGACAAAGCATACCGTTCATAGAGAAGGAAAGGAGAGTGTGCAGAATGTAGTGTTACAGTCATAGCTAGGGTGTAGAGGAAGCTCATTACTGACTTACTATTGAAATCAAAACCCATCGAACTGGAGTTGAAAGCAAGTCATCCTCAATCTCAAGGGACTGCCTAAGAAGAAGAAAGGTAAACGGTTCCATTGTTCCTGGAGTTGGACAACCAATAACCATTTTCCCCTTTCCGTCTCTAGCCACTGGTGTTAAGCGTCTATGTGAAGAACTTCAAATCCCCGCCTCCCCCCACCCCACCCCCCAACCCCCCACTTTTCAAGCCTTAACCCTGAGCTCTCAATGTCAGTGGAAAATGTTGAGAAGTTGATTATTCATTCATGGGCGAGACTGTGGCCTAGTGGTCATATCCATGGACAGGAGTTCGAATCCCACCATGGTAACTGGTGAAATTTAAATTCAATTAATAAAGAGAATTAATTTTTTTAAAAACAAATCTGGAATTGAACACTTGTGTCAATGATGAAAACCCTGAAACCATCAAATGTAAAAACACATTAATCCTAATTTCATGTCAGAACAGTTGGTCACCCTGCAGGACATGTTGCCAAGATATAAATTGAAGATAAAGTTTTATAAGTGTCACAAGTAGGCTTACATTAACACTGCAATGAAGTTACTGAAAATCCCCTAGTTGCCACACTCCAGCACCTGTTTGGGTACACTGAGGGGACCTGGGCGAAGCCTGGGTGAGGCCCCTCACTGGATCTCTCCAGACAGCTGAGGCTGACAGGCCCAGGTGTCTGATCTAAGAAGGTAATGAATAGGTCAAGGGAATTTAAAAGTTTATTTATTAGTGTCACAAGTAGACTTACATTAACACTGCAATGAAGTTACTGTGAACATCCCCTGGTCGCCACACTCCGGCGCCTGTTCGGGTACACTGAGGGAGAATTTAGCATGGCCAGTGCACCTAACCAGCACGTCTTTTGGACTGTGGGAGGAAATCGGAGCATCCGGAGAAACCCACGCAGATACAGGGAGAACGTGTGGACTCCACACAGACAAGTCGGGAATCAAACCAGGTCCCTGCCGCTATGAGGGCAGCAGTGCTAACCACCATGCCACCCATCTGGAAATAAACATCGACAGAAAGCAAACTAATTGTGTGTTTGCTGATTTGTTCATGGATCATGGCAAGGAACAAATGGTGACAAGGTGAATTTATCAGATAGAAGCATTAGTGAGAGTGAAAAATGTTTTACAAGGATGCTATCAGAACTGTAAAGTTATTCAATTGGGAAAGAATGAGAATATTGGTTCTCTTTTTTTCTCTTGAAAGGTAGGCTTGAGCCCGGGCTCAGTGACAGCTCCACCATGGGGCTGGAGGAGGGAAGGGCAGAGAGGCCGAGCTCAGTGACAGCTCCACCATGGGGCTGGAGGAGGGAAGGACAGAGAGGCCGAGCTCAGTGACAGCGCCTCCAATGGGCTGGAGGAGGGAAAGACAGAAAGCCCGAGCTCAGTGACAGTGCCACCATGGGTCTGGAGGAGGGAAGGACAGAGAGCCCAGGCTCAGTGACAGTGCCACCACTGGGCTGGAGGACAGAAGGACAGAGAGCCCGGGCTGATGAAGGGGCAATGCTCCGAAAGCTAGTGGCTTGTGCTACCAAATAAACCTGTTGGACTTTAACCTGGTGTTGTGAAACTTCTTACTGTGTTTACCCCAGTCAAACACCAGCATCTCCACATCATGGAGGAGGGAAGGACAGAGAGCCCGGGCTCAGTGACAGCGCCATCATGGGGCTGGAGGAGGGAAGGACAGAGAGCCCGGGCTCAGTGACAGCGCCACCATGGGACTGGAGGAGGGAAGGACAGAGAGCCCGGGCTCAGTGACAGCGCCACTACTGGGCTGGATGAGGGAAAACACAGTAAGAAGTCTCACTTCTCATTTCATCATGAAGGAGCAGCGCTCCGAAAGCTCGTGGCTTTTGCTACCAAATAAACCTGTTGGACTTTAACCCGGTGTTGTGAGACTTCTTACTATGCCCACCCCAGTCCAACGCCGGCATCTCCACATCCTGGATGAGGGAAGGACAGAGAGTCTGGGCTCAGTGACAGCGCCACCATGGGGCTGGAGGAGGGAAAGACAGAGAGCCTGGGCTCAACAACAGCGCCACCATGGGGCTGGAGGAGGGGAAGACAGAGAGCCTGGGCTCAACAACAGCACCACCATGGGGCAGGAGGAGGGAAAGACAGAGAGCCTGGGCTCAGGGACAGCACCACCATGGGGCTGGAGGAGGGAAGGACAGAGAGCCCGGGCTCAGTGACAGCGCCACCATGGGGCTGGAGGAGGGAAAGACAGAGAGCCCGGGCTCAGCGACAGCGCCACCATGGGGCTGGAGGAGGAACATAGGGGCTGGAGGAGGAACATAGAGCCTGGGCTCAGTGACAGCGCCACCATGGGGCTGGAGGAGGGAAAGACAGTGAGCCTGGGCTCAGTGACAACGCCCCCATGGGGCTGGAGGAGGGAAAGACAGTGAGCCCGAGCTCAGTGACAACGCCACTATGAGGCTGGAGGAGGAACAGAGAGCCTGGGCTCAGTGACAACGCCACCACTGGGCTGAAGGATGAAGAGAGACCAAAAGAGAAAATACTGGAAAATCTCAGCAGGTCTGGCAGCATCGGTAAGGAGAGAAAAGGGCTGGTGTTTCGCGTCCAGATGACCCTTTGTCAAAGGTAAAAGGCATAGAAATTGGGTGATATTTATACTGCAGCGTGACAGAATGAAAGATGAGTCATAGCCACAGAAACCACGGGACAAGACTGCTAATGGGTGTCTACAGAGAGAATAAAGGAGCCTGGGCTCAGTGGCAGCGCTACCACTGGACTGGAGGAGGAAGGACAGCGACCCTGGGCTCAGTGATAGCTCCCCCACTGAGTCTCTCTGTCCTTCCCTCCTCCAGCTCCATGGTGGCGCTGTCACTGAGTCCGGGCTCTCTGTCCTTCCCTCCTCCAGCCCAATGGTGGCGCTGTCACTGAGCCCGGACTCTCTGTCCTTCCCTCCTCCAGCCCATTGGTGGCGCTGTCACTGAGCCCGGACTCTCTGTCCTTCCCTCCTCCAGCCCATTGGTGGCACTGTCACTGAGCCTGGGCTCTCTGTCCTTCCCTCCTCCAGCCCATTGGTGGCACTGTCACTGAGCCCGGACTCTCTGTCCTTCCCTCCTCCAGCCCATTGGTGGCACTGTCACTGAGCCTGGGCTCTCTGTCCTTCCCTCCTCCAGCCCATTGGTGGCGCTGTCACTGAGCCCGGGCTCTCTGTCCTTCCCTCCTCCAGCCCATTGGTGGCACTGTCACTGAGCCCGGGCTCTCTGTCCTTCCCTCCTCCAGCCCATTGGTGGCACTGTCACTGAGCCTGGGCTCTCTGTCCTTCCCTCCTCCAGCCCAGCCTCAAAATCCTGAACTGAGGGTTGCCAACCCTCCAGGATTGACCTGGAGTCTCTGGAGATCAAAGTCCAGACATTGCTGTGTGTCACCCTGGAGAAAAATCACCGGGACATTAAAAATATTGTTTTTTTAATAGCCTTTCATTGGAACATTTCTATTTACCAAATATAGAAATATTGAAATTGGGAGGGGGAGGAGGGTAAAAGGACTGTTTGGCTGACAGTTGAGCATTATCCAATTGGGTGATGAATCTCTATCAATTTGGGGGAGGAGGCAGGCTGTCACAAGGATGAATGCCTTGGCTGACTAATAGCTGGAGCGTGGAGCATGTGATCACTCCCTCAGGAACATATTGAGTTATAAGGAGAGGCTGAATAGACTGGGACTTTTTTCTCTGGAGCGTAGGAGGCCTTATAGAGGTCTATAAAATAATGAGGGGCATAGACAAGGTAGATAGTCAATATCTTTTCCAAAGGTAGGGGAGTCTAAAACTAGAGGGCATAGGTTAAAGGTGAGAGGGGAGAGATACAATAGTGTCCAGAGGGACAATGTTTTCACACAGAGGGTGGTGAGTGTCTGGAACAAGCTGCCAGAGGTAGTAGTAGAGGCGGGTACAATTTTATCTTTTAAAAAGCATTTAGATAGTTACATGGGTACGATGGGTATAGAGGGATATGGGCCAAATGCGGGCAATTGGGATTAGTTTAGGGGTTTCAAAAAAAAAGGGTGGCATGGACAAGTTGGGCCGAAGGGCCTGTTTCCATGCTGTAAACCTCTATGACTCTATATTTAATCACAGTTGGCAACCTTACCTGAACTTCCTGAGTATTAATAAACCTAATATTTTTTTAAATCCAATTCAATCAAATCAAGTCCAATTCAGAGTCTCAACAAGTGAGACATTCCCGATCCAAGCTGACAAGACAGGCCTCTCACTTCCTGTCTTGGGCTTGATCTCCATGATCCAAGCTGATTGGAGCAGGCATTGCACCTGCTCCAAGGCTTGATCTCATTTGCATCTTAGCCAAAAGGCCGAGATGCCGCTTTAAAAAATTGCTTCATATGAAGCTAAAATGAAACCTAATGACTTCAACCAAGTACAGCATGTCGATACTACACTTGATCTTAGCCAAAAGACCGAATGAACCTAATTATTGCACCTCTTCTTCACCTGATGAAGGAGCGGCGCTCCGAAAGCTCCTGATTCCAAAGAAACCTGTTGGACTTTAACCTGGTGTTGTGAGACTTCCTACTGATTTTATCATGATGGGTCTTCAAACCCTTCACACTCTTTAATTTAGGAGGTTAGAAGGGAAATAAGATGCAGCCTTTTTTTAACACCAGGTTAATAGAATTCATAGAATCCCTACAGTGCAGAAGGAGGCCACTCGGCCCATCTAGTCTGCACCGACCACAATCCCACCCGGCCACTATCCCGTAGCCCCACGTATTTACCCTGCTAGAATGAGGGGGGATCTCATTGGGACTTATAAATTCTAACAGGACTAGACAGGGTTGATGCAGGGAGGATGTTCCCGATGGTGGGGGAGTCCAGAACCAGGGGTCACAGTCTGAGGATTCGGGGTAGACCATTTAGGACGAAGATGAGGAGACATTTCTTCACCCAAAGAGTGGTGAGCCTTTGGAATTCATTACCACAGGAAGTAGTTGATGCCAAAACATTGAATGTATTCAAGAGGCGGCTGGATAGAGCACTTGGGGGCGAACAGGATCAAAGGTTGGGGTTGGGGAGAAAGCAGGATTAGGCTATTGAGTTGGATGATCAGCCATGATCGTGATGAATGGCGGAGCAGGCTCGAAGGGCCAAATGGCCTCCGTCTACTCCTATCGTCTATGTTTCTATGTAGTCCCCCTGACACTAAGTAGCAATTTAGCATGGCCAATCAACCTAACCCGCACATCTTTGGAGTGTGGGAGGAAACCGGAGCACCCGGAGGAAACCCAAGCAGACATGGGGTGAACATGCAAACTCCACACAGACAGTGACCCAAGCCGGGAATCGAACCCGGGTCCCTGGAGCTGTGAGGCAGCAGTGCTAACCACTGTGCTACCGTGCTGTGCCAGATTGTTGTGGAAGCGGACAGCCAAGGAAATAAAAACAGAAAATGCTGGAAAATCTCAGCAGGTCTGGCAGTATCTGTGGACAGAGAAAAACAGAGTTAAGGTTTCGAGTCGAATAAGCAAAGATGTGAGGAATATGATGAAACATAGAAGGGGTTTACACTGGTCAAAAGGAGCTGGCTTCTGTTAAGCCCCTAACAGCACTGTGGGTGTACCTACACAACAGGGATTGTAGCAGTTCAAGAAGGCAGCTCACCACCACCTTCTCAAGGCCAATTAGGGATGGGCTTTCGCCCATATCCTGTGAACAAATTTTAAAAAACCTTAACACATGTAATAGCATTGTGGTTATGTTACTGGACTTGAACTCTTGTTTCTTGTAGAATCCCTACAGTGCAGGGGGCCATCCTTCATTCGGTTACCTGATCCAGGGGCGACATGGTGGCACAGTGGTTAGCACTGCTGCCTCACAGCACTAGGGACCCGGGTTCAGTTCCGGCCTTGGGTGTGCGGAGTTTGCACATTTTCCCGGTGTCTGTGCGGGTTTCCTCCGGGTGCTCCAGTTTCCTCCCACACTCCATAGATGTGCGGGTTAGGTTGACTGGCCATGCTAAATTGACCCTTAGTGTCAGGGGGACTAACAGGGTAAATATGTGGGGTTATGAGGATAGGGTCTGGGTGGGATTGGTGCAGATGAAGGATGGCCCCCTGCACTGTAGGGATTGTACAAGAAACAAGAGTTCAATTTGCAGCAAGGTGGTTGACTCTAAAGTGTCTTTTGAAATGGTCTAGCAAGCTACTCAGTTGCAATCAAGGAGGTGACTCCCCATCACCTTCTCGAGATAGTTAGGAGAGTAAATGCTAGCCTTACCAGTGACCCCCTACATAAGACCATAAGACATAGGAGCGGAAGTAAGGCCATTCGGCCCATCGAGTCCACTCCACCATTCAATCATGGTTGATTTCAACTCCATTTACTCGCTCTCTCCCCATAGCCCTTAATTCCTCGAGAAATCAAGAATTTATCAATTTCTGTCTTGAAGACGCTCAACGTCTCGGCCTCCACAGCCCTCTGTGGCAATGAATTCCACAGACCTACCACTCTCTGGCTGAAGAAATTTCTCCTCATCTCTGTTCTAAAGTGACTCCCTTTTATTCTAAGGCTGTGCCCCCGCGTCCTAGTCTCCCCTGCTAATGGAAACAACTTCCCTACGTCCATCCTATCTAAGCCGTTCATTATCTTGTAACTTTCTATTAGATCTCCCCTCAACCTCCTAAACTCCAATGAATATAATCCCACGATCCTCAGACGTTCATCCATGAATGAATGAAAAAGCTGCCCATGTTTGATGTGGAATGATTAATCGCCATACGAATTCATGGAATTCAGAGCTGAAGAACGGAGCAGACATTTGAAAGCCTTGTGAATAAAACTTGTGTAACGAGTGTCATCTCTGCGTATCTCCAAGATGTTAAATATACAACAACAGGGGCTGCACAAAATGGATCTTCATGCATTGGGTTGATTCTGATCAGCTACCAAATCTGCCCTGTATTTGCCCCGAGTTCCATTTCACAAACAAAGGAGAAGGCAACTCAACAGGTGGAAGATTCACCCTTTATTTACTGAAGAAAACTTTGACACCAGAGGGTTAGTACACAGCATTTCCAAAGGGTTTTTGATAAAACGAGTCAGTGAAAATATCTGGAGCAGAGGAATCCACCAATAGCATAATGAGGGAGGCGGTGGTGTAGTGGCAATGTCACCGGACTAGTAATCCAGAGAGCCACGCTAATGTTCTGGGGACCCGGGTTCGAATCCCACCACAGCTGCTGGTGGAATTTGAATTTAATTAATACAAAGTGTAATTTAAAAACTGGTCTCAGTAATGGTGACCTTGAAACCATTGGCGATTGTTGTAAAAACCCATCCGGTTCATTAATGGCCCTTTAGGGAAGGAAATCTGCCGTCCTTACCCGGTCTGGCCTACATGTGACTCCAGAGCCACAGCAATGTGGTTGACTTTCAACTGCCCTCAGAAATGGCCGAGCGAGACACTCAGTTCAAGAGGCAATTAGAGATGGGCAATAAATGCTGGTTGGCATTGCCAGTGATGCCCAAATCTCATGAAAGAATAAAGTTGAAAGGATATTGTTAGAAATCAGTAACAATATCCCCAGTTCACCCAGATACCACTGGATTGGTGACACAACCGTTTCAGGTCAGGGCGTTTTTGTTTCGTTGTTACATTAACAATTCCTCTGCCCCTTCAAAGTTAGGGATAATTATTCACAACACATCAGTCGATAGTAAGTTCTAACAATTGGGCGGCACGGTAGCACAGTGGTTAGCACTGCTGCTTCACAGCTCCAGGGTCCTGGGTTCGATTCCCGGCTCGGGTCACTGTCTGTGTGGAGTTTGCACATTCTCCTCGTGTCTGCGTGGGTTTCCTCCGGGTGCTCCGGTTTCCTCCCACAGTCCAAAGATGTGCGGGTTAGGTTGATTGGCCAGGTTAAAAATTGCCCCTTAGAATCCTGAGATGTGTAGGTTAGCGGGATTAGCGGGTAAATACGTGGGGGTAGGGCCTGGGTGGGATTGTGGTCGGTGCAGACTCGATGGGCCGAATGACCTCCTTCTGCACTGTAGGGTTTCTATGATTTCCCTTACAGATATGATTATTTTTCCACCCACACTGTACCTTCCCCACCCCCACCACCCTGCCACCTGATACATTTTGTTATACTCTAGAGGCTTAAATCAGTTTTTCTGGCCTCTAGACTTCATGATGGGGGTGCCTGGGTTGGGGGCTATGGTTGGCCTTGCCAGTGATGCCCAAGAGTTTTCTGGTGAATGAGTTGATTCTCACAACGTGACAGTCGCATCTCAGATCAGTAAACCAACAATTGACTGGTTTTAGACATTCCCGCCAACCCAAGCACCCCAAATATTCCTGTGTGATGGGAGGGGGGACTCTCAGGATATCTGGGCGCAGTGGTTAGCTGCTGCCTCCCAGCGTAATCCGGGTTCGATTCTGGCCTCAGGTGACTGTGTGGAGTCTGCATGTTCTCCCCATGTCTGCGTGGGTTTCCTCCGGGTACTCCGGTTTCCTCCCACACTCCAAAGATGTACAGGTGAAAATATCTGGAGCAGAGGAATCCGCCAATAGCATAATGAGGGAGGTGGTGGTGTAGTGGCAATATCGCCGGACTAGTAATCCAGAGAGCCACGTTAATGTTCTGGGGACACGGATTCGAATCCCACCACAGCTCCAGGTGGAATTTGAATTTAATTAATACAATGTGGAATTTAAAACTGGTCTCAGTAATGGTGACTTTGAAACCATTGTCGACTGTTGTAAAAACCCATCCGGTTCATTAATGTCCCTTTAGGGAAGGAAATCTGCCGTCCTTACCTGGTCTGGCCTACATGTGACTCCAGAGCCACAGCAATGTGGTTGACTCTCAACTGCCCTCAGGAACGGCTGAGTAAGCCACTCAGTTCAAGGGGCAATTAGAGGTAGGCCATGATAAATTATCCCTTAGTGTCCAAAGATATGCAGGTCAGGTGGATTGGCCATGCTAAATTGTCCCTTAGTGTCCAAAGATGTGTAGATTAGGTGGATTGGCCATGCTAAATTGCCCCTTAATGTCCAAAGATATATAGATTAGAGTATTAGCAGGGTAAATATGTGGGATTACAGGGTAAACCTGGAAAGAGATGGTGCAGACTTGATGGGCCGAATGGCCTCCTTCTGCACTGTAAGATTCTATGATTCTATCTAACCCACGCTGACAAACGGGATCGCACTCTTGTGGGGGAATTGGACGCGGAACCCAGTTCCCGGCAAACCTAACAGTACAAGAGACTGTAAGGCATGTAAGTAAGGCACAAACCACGTGGGTAGTCGGTACATCTCATGGTTACTGGTGAGGATATCTTTGTTGGAGAAGATTTGGATTTGAAGATTCATCTGGAGTAACTCTGTGGCTCAGGACTCTGTCCTCAATAGGCTGTTCCCAAAGCCGCACACCGAGACAAACACCAACTGCAGCCGGTGGACCATCAACCCGGTAAAGAGGGTCTTTGTCCTGCCCGAATCTCGTTGGTCCAGTGAAAGGGAAACTGTTGATGAGTGACACTGGCATCGTCTAAGGTCCAGGACTAGTTGCTGAGGGACGCACTAATGTCCGGGCAGCCAGTGTAAATACTCAATGGGGAAAGGCCACAGAGGCCTTCGGACCACAGTACACCCAGGGACTGGGAACCTGTAACTGACCCCTGGGGCTGGATGCTTCACGTGATATGTATATACCCTGCAATTGAGGTGCCGCTCTGTAATTACAGAGTGCCACACTCTGTAATGAAAGAAAGTGAACTCGATTACACTTTTCCTAATGTCACATTTGAACTGTGGCACAGTGGCACACAGGTGGCATGGTGGCACAGTGGGTTAGCACTGCTGCCTCACAGCGCTAGGGACCCGGGTTCAATTCCAGCTGCGGGTCACTGTCTGTGCAGAGTTTGCACATTCTCCCCGTGTCTGGGTGGGTTTCCTCCGGGTGCTCTGGTTACCTCCCACAGTCCAAAGATGTGCGGGTTAGGTGCATTGGCCGTGTTAAATTGCCCCTTAGTGTCAGGGGGATTAGCAGAGTAAACATATGGGGTTACGGGGGTGGGCCTGGGTGAGATTGTTGTCGGGCCGAATGGCCTCCTTCTGCACTGTAATGTGGAGATGCCGGCGTTGGACTGGGGTGGGCACAGTAAGGAGTCTCACCACACCAGGTTAAAGTCCAACAGGTTTGTTTGGAGTCACAAGCTTTCAGAGCACTGCTCCTTCATCAGGTGAGGAAGGAGCAGAGCTCCAAAAGCTCGTGATTCCAAATAAACCTGCTGGACTTTAGCCGGTGTGGAGAGACTTCTTATTCTGTACTGTCGGGATTCTATGATTCTATGTACATATAATTACGTATACGTATAATTTGTATATTTTATGAATGAAGTAGATTTTTGGAAGATCCCATTGTAAATGTGATTTTTAGCCTTCCCACCATGTCCCCCCCCGCCGTGCCCACTCACCCCTCCCTGCCAGCCATCAAACCCATGGGCGGGTGCTTGAGTGAATTCCGCCCAATGTGTCTTTCAACCCAATCAGGAAATCTGCCGTCCTTACCCTGTCTGGCTTATCTGTGACTCCAGGCCCACAGCAATGCCCCTCTGTAATGGTCCAAACCCAGCAAACCACTCAGTTATATCGAAGCAACACAAACTAGAATTGGAACCACCGTGGATCAGGAAGATCATAGAATCATAGAAATCCTACAGTGCAGAAGGAGGCCATTCGGCCCATCAAGTCTGCACCAACAACATTCCCATCCAGGTCCTGACCTCATAATCCCACATATTTACCCCACTAATCCCTCTAACCTATGCATCCCGCACTGAGGGGCAATTTTAGCATAGCCAATCAACCTAACCCACACATCTTTGCACTGTGGGAGGAAACCGGAGCACCCGGAGGAAACCCACGCAGACACGGGGAGAATGTGCAAACTCCACACAGACAGTGACCCAAGCCGGGAATTGAACCCAGGTCCCTGGCGCTGTGAGGCAGCAGTGCTAAACACCGTGCCGCCCCTTCTCAATTAGGAATGGGTAATAAATGCTGACCTTGCCAGTGATGCTCACATCCCAAGAACAATTATTTTTAAAAATCATTAACATTAAGAAAGGAAACATTAATCGGGGTTGATGCAGTGGAGGTGTTTTTGCTTGTGGGGGAGACCAGCAGCAGATGTGCCTTTCCAAACAATATCTAAAAGCCACTCACCAGAAAATCCCAGAGAGTGACAAGGACTGATTGAGATGATAAGCATAGGAAGTTAGATCAGCAAAAGAAGATTATGCTGAGGTGGGAGGAGCTCGAAGTGAAGATTAAACACCAGCGTTGACCTGTTGGGCTGAATGGCCTGTCTATGGAATAACCCAACTAGCACAGTTTTATGGAGGAAATGTAGAAACAAGAAAATGCTGGAAACACGGGCTCGATAAACTCGGTTCGAAATGTGTACAAGTGTTGGAGAGTGTCGGCAACCTGGTAAAATGCCACATAGCCCGACTCGTAGTCTAACTCAACTTGGAACCTGGTGTATACCGGTTCCTTAATGACGTCAGTGTGGAGGCCATTGTGGCTGGCAGTGAGTGTGCCGTGATTCAGGTGGATGCACCAGGCTTTGCCCGAGTTTGTTAAGTCAGAGCACTCGCCCTCCCGTGCTATGCTCCCGTACGCTATCCCTATCCCCCAGGCAATGCCCTCGGCCTGCACCACCCAGGAGTGGTACCCCGAGGTGAAACTCTGGCAGCAGAGGATCTGACGGTGGGTGCGGAACCTCTCGGGATTGGACGGGTAAGGCTGCAAATCGTAGCCAAACGACAGCGAGCGGGCATCTTCAGAGACGGTCAGGAACCAGTAGGCAGTTTTGGTGTCCAGGGTGAGGCGTGCCCATTCACCTAGGGAAGGAAGGAGATGCAGATAGTTAATCCACGACCAATGACAGCAGGATAGAGTTGGCAGTGTGGCTCCTGCAGCCCACTGCTGCCAACAACAACAACCTCCACACCAAACAGTGTTGAAATGAATCGGTAATTTGGATTTCCTTTGCAAACGTAATTGCCAAAAGCCACGTTTCCATCTTGTTTGGTAAAAATTGTGCTATTTGCCAGCCTTGCTAGACCCCACGCACCCCGGGACATTCTCTCTTCCACCTTCTTCCGTCGGGAAAAAGATACAAAAGTCTGAGGTCACGTACCAACCGACACAAGAACAGCTTCTTCCCTGCTGCTGTCAGACTTTTGAATGGACCTACCTCGCATTAAGCTGATCTTTCTCTACACCCTAGCTATGACTGTAACACTACGTTCTGTACCCTCTCTTTTCCTTCTCTATGAACGGTATGCTTTGTCTGTATTTTTTTATTCATTCGTGGGACTTGGGCATCACTGGCTGGCCAGTATTTATTGCCCATCCCTAGTTGCACGAGGGCAGTTGAGAGTCAACCACATTGCTCTGGAGTCACATGTAGGCCAGACCAGGTAAGGATGGCAGATTTCCTTCCCTAAAAGACATTAGTGAACCAGATGGGTTTTTCCAACAATCGACAATGGTTTCATCGTCATCAGTAGATTCTTAATTCCAGATTTTCTTTTTATATTGAATTCAAATTCTGCCATCACCCGTGGCGGGATTCGAACCCTGGTCTCTAGAACATTGGCTAAGATTCTGGATTAATAGTCTCGTGATAAATACCACTAAACCCTCGTCTCCCCTACTCTCCGCTAGTCTGTATAGCGCGCGAGAAACAATACTTTTAACTGTATGTTAATACATGTGACGTTAATAAATCAAATCAAATCAGAATTATACAGCAGCCCCAATGCAGTAAAACATCCCAAGGTGCTTGTGGGTAGGCAGGAAGTGAGAGAAGTTAAAGGGGCAACTGTTGAGTGAGAGAAGAAGTTGAGCCACACGGAGAGGAGGTGGGACAATGTTGGCTCGATTCTCTCCCCATAGATGCTGCCAGACCTGCTGAGATTTTCCAGCTTGTTCTGTTTTTATCCCAGGGTGCTTCACAGGATCAGAATTTTAATAGACAATAGATGGGCAGAAAGGGGGGTAATCAGTGCTGCTTAAATTAACCCCCCGTCCCTGTCCATAACAACTGATATTTCTACATCAGTCTGCATCTGTTTTCATCCACAGTCTCCATGTCTGTGTGTGCCTGTATCGATATCTCCGTGTCTGTGTTTTAGTCTATATCTCTGTGTGTGTGCACACTTCTATCTATAATTGGTCCGTGTCTTCACCTGTTTATCATAATATGATTCTACACTGAGGGAGGCCATGCTAGCACATAGAAACTAGAAGCAGGAAGAGGCCATTCGGCCCTTCGAGCCTGCTCCACCATTCATTTTGATCATTGGCGACAGGGCTTTGTTATCACATCAGAATAGTGCTGACAGTGCAGCACTCGCTCAGCTTTGCAGCAGAGTAGATGCCCACATTGGTTTTTTTATTCAATCATGGGACATGGGCGTCGCTGGCTGGCCAGCATTTATTGCCCATCCCTAGTTGCTCTTAGAGGGCAGTTGAGAGTCAACCACATTGCTGTGGCTCTGGAGTCACATTTAGGCCAGACCGGGTAAGGACAGCAGATTTCCTTCCCTAAAGGACATGAGTGAACCATAGAATCATAGAATCCCTACAGTGCTGAAGGAGGCCATTCAGCCCATCAACTCTGTACCGACCACAATCCCACCCAGGCCCTATCCCCGTAATCCCACACATTTACCCTGAAACTAGGGTCAACTTAGCATGGCCAATCAACCTAACCCGCACATCTTTGGACTGTGGGAGGAAACCGGAGCACCCGGAGGAAACCCACGCAGACACGGGGAGAACGTGCAAACTCCACACAGACAGTGACCCAAGGCCGGAATTGAATCTGGATCCCTGGCGCTGTGAGGCAGGAGTGCTAACCACTGTGCCACCGTGCTGTACAGATGGGCTTTTCCGACAATTGATTACAATCTAACTTCCAGATATTTTTTATTAAATTCAGATTCCACCATCTGCCCTGGCGGGATTCGAACCCGGGTTCCCAGCTGTGCACTTGAACCCACAACCTTCTGACTCGGGCAAGAGTTCTACTGACGGAGCTACAGTGGAGATAGGGACAAGTTCAGCAAGGGAATTCCAGAGCTTAGGGCCCAGATAATGGAGGTGGGGTGGGAGGTGAATGTAGGTTGGTGAGCGCAGTGGGTGCTGGGTGGGTGGGAGAGTTGGGTTTCTGGCAGCAGAGGTTTGGATGAGTGCAACTTTAACGGAGAGTGGATGATGGGAGGCCAGGCATTGGGATATTCAAGTCCGGAAGAGTCTGGTAGAAGAGGACTTCTACAGCGGATGAGCTGAGACAGGGGTGATCTTACAGGGAAAAAAGGAAAGATTGCATCTCTTTCGCCACCACCAAACTCACTAAAGCTCTTTACATCCAATGATGTATCCCCTCTGAGCCCTCTGTCAGTTATCTGAATCTGTGTGTCTGCTAACAAAGAACAAAGAACAGTACGGCACAGGAAACAGGCCCTTCGGCCCTCCAAGTCTGTGCCGCTCCTTGGTCCAACTAGACCAATCGTTTGTATCCCTCCATTCCCAGGCTGCTCATGTGACTATCCAGGTAAGTCTTAAACGATGTCAGCGTGCCTGCCTCCACCACCCTACTTGGCAGCGCATTCCAGGCCCCCACCACCCTCTGTGTAAAAAACATCCCTCTAATATCTGAGTTATACTTCGCCCCTCTCACCTTGAGCCCGTGACCCCTCGTGAACGTCACTTCTGATCTGGGAAAAAGCTTCCCACCGTTCACCCTATCTATCCCCTTCATAATCTTGTACACCTCTATTAGATCTCCCCTCATTCTCCGTCTTTCCAGGGAGAACAACAACCCAATCTCTCCTCATAGCTAAGACCCTCCATACCAGGCAACATCCTGGTAAACCTTCTCTGCACTCTCTCTAACGCCTCCACGTCCTCTGGTAGTGCGGCGACCAGAACTGGACGCAGTACTCCAAATGTGGCCTAACCAGCGTTCTATACAGCTGCATCATCAGACTCCAGCTTTTATACTCTATACCCCGTCCTATAAAGGCAAGCATACCATATGCCTTCTTCACCACCTTCTCCACCTGTGTTGCCACCTTCAAGGATTTGTGGATTTGCACACCTAGGTCCCTCTGTGTTTCTATACTCCTGATGACTCTGCCATTTATTGTATAACTCCTCCCTACATTATTTCTTCCAAAATGCATCACTTCGCATTTATCCGGATTAAATTCCATCTGCCACCTCTCCGCCCAATTTTCCAGCCTATCTATATCCTGCTGTATTGCCCGACAATGCTCTTCGCTATCCGCAAGTCCAGCCATCTTCATGTCGTCCGCAAACTTGCTGATTACACCAGTTACACCTTCTTCCAAATCATTTATATATATGCTCAGTGGAGTCAATGGACCAAATGGCCTCAATCTCTCTGGACTGAAAATCTTCTTTGGTGTTTCCAGACGGTGAGAACCAGGCTGTGGCCTTTGCTTTATTGGAAGTAGTTCAGCCGTTCATGGCTCTGTGAGATCCTCACTTCATCAAAATGTGGAATCCAATCAGATTCCTGAGATTAAGAAATCCCTGAAAACAGAAAGATTAATTCCCTGCACTGTCGTCATTGTTACATCTGAGGGACAGTCTGGGGGAAGCTCTTTGCTACAGTGACTCTTGGGCAGCCAGTGCTGTTCACTGCTTGCCATTCCAGTTTGTTACATTGTCCCTACTCAATCTCCGCTGATTTGCCTGTGCATTTTTCAGTGATAGTTTCCTTTCATTATGCATCACCCCATTCATTTTCTGACATATACTCTTTCCAGCTGTATCTTATCCTATGTTCATTAGCCTTGAAAAGTTCACATTTTTCTGACACATATTGGAAACAATTTGCTGCATGAAACATTCTCCTCAACTTCGCATTGAATTTTTTTTTGACTTATTCGCTTAAATCTACATCCGACTGTTAAAAGTTTAAAGTTTATTTATTAGTGTCACAAGTAGGCTTACATTAACACTGCAATGAAGTTACTGTGAAAATCCCCTAGTCGCCACACTCCGGCGCCTGTTCGGGTACACTGAGGGGGAATTTAGCATGGTCAATGTACCCAACCAGCACGTCTTTCTGACTGTGGGAGGAAACCGGAGCACCCGGAGGAAACCCACACAGACACGGGGAGAACGTGCAAACTTCACACAGACAGTGACCCAAGCCGGGAATCGAACCCGGCGCTGTGAGGCAGCAGTGCTAACCACTGTGCCACTGTGCCGCCCCCAACCCCACATACCTGCACTCTTGCCAGTAAAAACAAGTTTCTCTTAATTTTTAGATCACAATCCCTCAGGATTAAATTTCCCCTCAGCCCTCTTTACTCTAAATGCCAGCTTCTACCGTCTCTCCCCCTATCTGAGTCTGTCATTCCTCTTCCGTTGTTAGGGCACCTTTCTTTACCTTTCTGACTACAGAGTTCGTTTTTACATAAAGAAAGACTGACTTGCATTTATATAGCGGCATTAATGACCCCCACTGAATTCCCAAAGCACTTTACAGGCCATGATTGGGGATTGGTTGTAAACTGTTGTAAAAACTCATCTAGTTCACTAATGTCCTTTAGGGAGGGAAATCTGCCGTCCTTACCCGGTCTGGCCTACATGTAACTCCAGAGCCACAGCAATGAGGTTGACTCTTAACTGCCCTCTGAAATGGTTGAGCGAGACACTCAGTTCAAGAGGCAATTAGGGATGGGCAACAAATGCTGGTTGGTCTTGCCAGCGTTATCCACATCCCGTGAAAAAATACCGGGAGCAGCAGCTTTCAAAGAGGAAATGTATAGATTCCAGAATGAAACACTGGGGAAGTGGGACTAGCTGACCAACCCATTGGAAAAGCCAATTTTAGCACGTGGAGCTGAATTGCCTCTTCCTGTGCTTTGATTCTCTGGCCTGTGATCTGTCCGTATCTATCTTGTCTGAACGCCTGCCTCTAATTGTACTTTAGCCTCTGCTAAAACATGTCTCCTTTTCTTCAAGGTCTTAAGGATATTGTCCAGCTGTGCACAAGGTTTATTGTGGCTTATATTTACAAGATGCACCTTCTTACCTATCATGTTGAGTATAATGGTGTAATAGACCATCGATTTGTCGATCAGCGACTTGACTTGTTCAGATACAGAACGTACATTGAAGGTGTCCTTGTGGACAGCCGGCATCACTTCAACCTGAAGCTCATTTGCTCTGGAATGAAAGGAATAAAAACCACTCGCGTTTAGACATTTTTAAACATGATGCACCAAAATGTGGTCAAGCTCAATTTGACACCGAGTTACTTTAGGAAACATAGAAACTAGAGGCAGAAGAAGGCCATTCGGCCTTTCGAGCCTGCTCCACTATTCATTATGACCATGGCTGATCATCGAATTCAATATCCTGATCCCCCCCCCTTCCCCCATATCCCTTGATACCTTTGGCCCCAAGAGCTATATCTAATTTCTTCTTGAAATCAGACTACGTTTCGGCCTCAACTACTTTCTGTGGGAGTGAATTCCACACATTCTCCACCCTCTGGGTGAAGAAATTTCTCCTCACCTCAGTTCTAAAAGGTTTACCCCTTATCCTCAAACTATGACCCCTAGTTCTGGACTTCCCCACCATTGGGAACATTCTTTCTAAATCTACCCTGTCTAACCCTTATAATTTTATAAGTTTCTGTGAGATCCCGTCTCACTCTTCTAAACTCCAGTGAATATAATCCTAACCGACTTAGTCTCTCCTCATATGACAGACCTGCCATCCCAGGAATCAGCCTGGTAAACCTTCGCTGTGCTCCCTCTATAGCAAGGACATCCTTCCTCGGATAAGGACACCAAAACTGCGCACAATACTCCAGGTGTGGCCTCACCAATGCCCTATACAATAGCAGCAAAATATCCCTATCCCTATACTCAAATCCTCTCGCTATGGAGGCCAACATACCATTTGCCTTCTTTACTGCCTGCTGTACCTGCGCGCTTACTTTCAGCGACTGATGCACAAGGACCCCAAGGTCTCGTTGAGTATCCACCTCTCTCAATTTACACCCATTCAGGTAATAATCTGTCTCCCTATTATTGCTACCAAAGTGAATAACCTCACATTTATCCACATTATACTGAATCTGCCATGCAGATGTCCACACACTCAGCCTGTTAGTGAATCACAAAAATATACAGAAAACCCATTTCGACCATTGTACCTGTGCAGACTGTTAGAAAGAGGGAGATCTTATTGAACCAAATACAGCACTCTTTCCCCAGAACCCTGCTGCCAAGTATTTATCCAATTTCTTTCTGAAAGCTATGATTGAATCTACTTCCCGTTCAGGCAGGGCAGTGCGGATTGGATAGAAATTAAGAGGTGATCTAGCTGAGGGGTTTCTTTTACGAGGTGTGGGTGTCCCTCACTGGCCAGCATTTATTGCCCATCCCTAGTTGCCCTTGAGAAGGTGGTGGTGAGCTGCCTTCTTGAACTGCTGCAGTCCACGTGTTGGTAAAGTTTTTTAAACTTTAAAGTTTTAAAGTTTATTTATTAGTGTCAAAAGTAGTACATTAACACTGCAATGAAGTTACTGTGAAAATCCCCTAGTCGCCACACTCCGGCACCTGTTCGATTTGATTTGATTTGATTTATTATTGTCACATGTATTGGGATACAGTGAAAAGTATTGTTTCTTGCACGCTATATAGACAAAGCATACCGTTCATAGAGAAGGAAACGAGAGAGTGCAGAATGTAGTGTTGCAGTCATAGCTAGGGTGTAGAGAAAGATCAACTTAATGTGAGGTAGGTCCATTCAAAAGTCTGATGGCAGCAGAGAAGAAGCTGTTCTTGAATCGGTTGGTACGTGACCTCAGACTTTTATATCTTTTTCCTGAAGGAAGAAGGTGGAAGAGAGAATGTCCGGGGCGTGTGGAGTCCTTAATTATGCTGGCTACTTTGCCGAGGCAGCGGGAAGTGTAGACAGAGTCAATGGATGGGAGGCTGGTTTGTTTGATTGTTTGGGCTACATTCACGACCTTTTGCGGGTACACTGAGGGAGAATTTAGCATGGCCAATGCACGTTTTTTTGTTTGGACACCCACAGTGCTGTTAGAGAGGGAGTCCCAGGATTTTGACCCAGCGACAGTGAAGGAACAGCGATTTGTTTCCAAGTCTGGATGGCGAGTGACTTGGAGGGGAACCTCCAGATGGTGGTGTTCCCAGGTATCTGCTGCTCTTGTCCTTCGAGATAGGAGTAGTCGAGAGTATGGAAGGTGCTTCCTAAAGAACCTTGGTGAGTTAATATTCCATCACACTCCTGACTTATGCCTGGTAGATGGTGGATAGGTTCTGGGGAGTCAGGAGGTGAATTACTTGCCAAAGAATTCCCAGCCTCTAACCTGACTTTGTATTAATATAGCTGATCCATTTCTGTTTCTGGTCAATAATAGAAAGTTTACGGCACAGAAAGAGGCCGCTCGGCCCATCCTGTTTGTCCCGGCTGAAAAATTAGCAACTCAGCCTCATCCCTCTTTCCAGTATTCGGTCCGTATCCCTGCAGGTTACAGCACTCGAGGTGCAAATCCAGATGCTTTTTAAATGTGTTGAGGGTTTCTGCCTCTCCCACCCTTCCAGCCAGTGAGTTCCAGACCCCCCACATACACAATCCTCTGGGTGAAAGACCTTTTCCTCATCTCCCCTCTAATCTCTCTCCCAATCACTTTAAATCTTTGCCCCCCAGTTACTGATCTCTATGCTAAAGTAAACAGGCCCTTCCCATCCACTCTCTCCAGGCCTCTCACTATTCTGTACATCTCAATCTAATCTCCCCTCAGCCTCCTCTGTTCCAAGGAGAACAATCCCAACCTCTCCAATCTTTCCTCATAGCTGCAATTTTCCAACATCCTTGTAAACCCCTCTGAGCCCTCTCTAACACAGTGACATACTTTCTGTAATGAGGTGACCAGAACTAAACACAGTGCTCAGGTTGTGACCTAACAATCCTCTCCACAAGATGTTGATAGTGGGGAACTCAGCAATGGTAATGCCATTGAATGTTAAGGGGCGATGGTTAGATTTTTTCTTGTTGGAGATGGTTATCGCCTGGCATTTGTGTGGCATGAATTTACCTGGATATTGTCCAGGTCTTGGACATGGGCTGCTTCAGTATCTGAGGAGTCGCGAATGGTGCTGAACATTGTGCAATCATCGGCGAACATCCCCACTTCTGACTTTATAATGGAGGGAAGGTCATTGATGAAGCAGCTGAAGATGGTTGGGTCGAGGACACTCCCCTGAGGGACTCCTGCAGAGATGTCCTGGAGTTGAGATGACTGACCCTCCACAGCCACAACCATCTTCCTTCCTACCAGGTATGACTCCAATCAGTGGAGGGTTTCCCCCCGATTCCATTCACTCCAGTATTGCTCGGGCTCCTTCATGCCACAATCATCAAATATGGCCTTGATGTCAAGGGCTGTCACTCTCACCTCACCTGTGGAATTCAGCTCTTTGGTCCATGTTTGAACCAAGGCTGTAATGAGGTCAGGAGCTGAGTGACCCTGGTAAAACCCAAACTGGGCACCACTGAGCAGGTTATTGCTGAGCAGGTGCTGCTTGATAGCACTGTCGATGACCCATTCCATCACTTTACTGATGATCGAGAGTAGGCTGATGGGGCGGTAATTGGCCGGGTTGGATTTGTCCTGCTTTTTGTGTACAGGTCATACCTGGGCAATTTTCCACATTGTTGGGTAGATGCCAGTGTTGTAACTGTACTGGAGGAGCTTGGCTAGGGGGGTGGCAAGTTCTGGAGCACAAGTCTTCAGTACTATTGTCGGAATGTTATCAGGGCCAATTGCCTTTGCCGTATCCAGTGCCTCCAACCGTTTCTTGATATCACGTGGAGTGAATCGAATTGGCTGGGGACTGGCACCTGAGATGCTGGGGACCACTGGAGGAGGCCGAGATGGATCATCCACTCGGCACTTCTGGCTGAAGATTGTTGTGAATGCTTCAGCCTTATCTTTTGCACTGATGTGCTGGGCTCCTCCATCATTGAGGATGAGGATATTTGTGGAGCCCCCTCCTCCAGTGAGCTGTTTAATTGTCCACCACCATTCATGGCTGGATGTGGCAGGACTGCAGAGCTTAGATCTGATCCGTTGGCTTTAGAATTGCTTAGCTCCGTCTATCACTTGCTGCTTATATTGTTTGGAGCACGGGTAATCAATCCTGTGTTGTAGCTTCACCAGGTTGACACCTCATTTTTTGTTGTGCCTGGTGTTGTTCCTGGCATAGCCCCGTGCACGCTTCATTGAACCAGGGTTGTTCCCCGGGCTTGATGGTAATGGCAAAGTGGGGGATATGCCAGGCCATGAGGTTATAGATTGTGCTGGAGTACAATACTGGGCGGCACGGTGGCACAGTGGTTAGCACTGCTGCCTCAAAGCGCCAGGGACCCAGGTTCAATTCCTGGCTTGGGTTACTGTCTGTGTGGAGTTTGCACGTTCTCCCCGTGGCTGCATGGGTTTCCTCCGGGTGCTCCGGTTTCCTTCCACAGTCCAAAGATGTGCGTGTTAGGTGGATTGGCCATGCTAAATTGCCCCTTAGTGTCAGGGGGACAAGCTAGGGTAAATGCATGGAGTTATAGGGATTGTGGTCAGTGCAGACTCGATGGGCTGAATGGCCTCCTTCTGCACTGTAGGATTCTATGATTCTAAGTTGGTGGCCTACAGTGCCCCACGGATGCCCAGTCTTGAGTTGCTAGACCTGTTTGAAATCTATTCCAGTTAGCACGGTGGTAGCGACACACAACACGATGGAAGGTATCCTCAATGTGAAGACAGGACTTTGTCTCCACAAGGACTGTGCGAGAACTTGCTAATTTTAATAACCGTTCTGATAGACAAGTGTGCAGATTGTTGAGTTGCAGTAATTATTTGCTGTACAATAGAATGAAACTTACCTGGAAATGAGTTGTCTCGATTTCTGATGGGACAAAAAAAGAGAGAGAAAGTTAGAGCATTGACTTGATACCGTGAAATAAAACAAAGTTAGACTGTTATTAGACTGATCCAATCTTAAAAGTTTATTTTTAATCATTCGCAAGATGTGGGTGTCGCTGGCTGGGCCAGCATTTGTTGCCCATTCCTAATTGTCTCTTGAACTGAGTATCTCGTCAGCCATTTCAGAGGATAGTTAAGAGTCAACCACATTGCTGTGGTTCTGGAGTCACATGTAGGCCAGACCGGGTAAGGACGGCAAATTCCCTTCCCTAAAGGGCATCAGTGAACCAGGTGGGTGAGTTAAGTGTACCCGAGTAAGGTGTGAAGCCCCAGCATCACTCACTAGAGGGATACAGGCACTTAGTGGAGCCACCTACAAGCCTCAACTTGTAACCACAGCAACACTCCCAGCTGCCTGTTAATATAAAAGAAGTTTGACCATAAAAAGTCATGACCATAGAACATTAATGTTTGTGAGCAGGAAATATGTACTCAAACTTGATGTTTAATATACCAGTGGGTTGTACATGTGATACACCATGCACAAAATTCAAGTAAAAGCAAATTAATGGACGGGGAATGATTGTACACAGATATAATTCAGGACCCATTTCAAATACATTTTGTTATTAATTTTTAAATAAGTTTTGCATTTTCTTCAGACTTAGATACTGAAAGTTAACAGCAATTTGTGAACCAGATCCGGTTAAAATGTAGGAATTTCTCTGCCGTACACACTGAGGACCCAGCAACTGAGCAACAACAGCACCGCCGGTGGTAGGTGGCTGTCATTACACTGTGACATGTTTACATAGGCTGTTTCCATTATAAATCTGGACATAGGAATTTATGATGGGGAGCAAAAAGTGACACAAAAGTGTGACAGTGAGGATTTTGTATATTGGAAGTGAGCACGAATCCAAGAGTTTCGATATGCGATCAGTTAACCACCACAGAGTTACATTTCATAGAATCATAGTGTCAGGGGGATTAGTAGGGTAAATACGTAGGGTTACAGGGATAGGGTCTAGGTGGAATTGTTATCAGTGTAGGCTCAATGGGCCAAATGGCCTCTTTCTGCACTGTCATAGAATCTCTACAGTACAGAAGAGGCCATTCATCCTATCGAGTCTGCACTGACTCTCTGACAGATTATCTTACCCAAGCCCTCTCTCCCACCCTAGCCCTGTAACCATGGTTAATCCATTTAACTTCACATCTTGGAACACTAAGGAGCAGTTTATCATGGCCAATCCACCTATCCTGCACACCTTTGCACTATGGGAGGAAACCGGAGCACCTGGAGGAAACCCAGACACGGGGAGAACGTGCAAACTTCACCCAGACAGTCACCCAAGACCGGAATTGAATCTGGGTTCCTGGTGCTGTGAGGCAGCAGTGCTAACCACTGTGCCACCGTGCCGCCCTGCACGGGAAGACAAGGAAGACTAGACAGGTATAGTTTTCAGATGAAGGTGTTACAGGGCAGGGTGTGCAGGTCAACCCTCATTTTGCAATAATTTGTATCCTTAATGTGTATATTTCCATTATAAACTCCCATAGAGAGGCGATGGCCTAGTGGTATTGTTGCTGGACTATTAATCCAGAAACTCAGCTAATGTTCTGGGGATCCGGGTTCGAATCCCACCACGGAGATGGTTAAATTTAAATTCAATGAAAGAAAATATCTGGAACTAAGAATCTGCTGTTGACCATGAAACCATTGTCGATTGTCAGAAAAACCCATCTGGTTCACTAATGTCCTTTAGGGAAGGAAATCTGCCGTCCTTACCCAGTCTGGCCTACATGTGACTCCAGACCCACAGCAATGTGGTTGGCTCTGAACTGCCCCTCCAAGGGCAACTAGGGATGGGTAATAAATGCTGGCCAACCAGCAACGCCCATGTCCCATGAATAAAAAAAAACCTGTTCTGCTGTAATTGATCCATCCAACCAGTGATGGCAGTATAGCGCTACCACTGGGACAGGTTAGCAGAGATGAGATTCCATTCTGAATGTGGACTTGGCAATTCATGTCAAAATAAAAGTTGACATGAAGTCATGTTGGTTAGAATCCCTACAGTGCAGAAGAAGGCCATTCAGCCCATCAAGCCTGCACCAACAACAATCCCACCCAGGGCATCTATACCTGGAAAAATGACAGACGGTCGCATTGTGCCAAATCCTGGGCGACATCATCTATCTCTCGGATCAAATCCATCTTCTCATTCAAGGTTTTGGAACAGGAGCTACTCTCGGCTGTCAACCGGATTCCTTCCTCATCAATCATTTTCAGCACATTTTCTTCATTTTCCTCCAGGCTGTTCCTCCAGGCCAGAAACTTCTTTGAGAGGTTTCCTTGCAGCCGATTGATTTGCATCTGAAAGGTCAACTCATGGTCAGATCGAGACACTACATTCCTGATGGTTGGGAAGGAGAGTGGGGTGGGGGGGGGGAGGGGGAGAGGGTGGAAAAGGAGTGAGGGAGAGGTGGATAGGTGGGAGTGTGCTTTCCAGAAGAAGTGGGCTGGTCAGAAAAACCTTAAACTGAGAGCTAGGCTGTCCTGGAAGCATTTCTTGACAGAAAGGACAGTCAAAATCTCTCTGAAAAAGATCCATTGGGACTGGGAGTGGTTAGGTGGATTGGCCATGCTAAATTGCCCCTTAGAGTCAGTGGGACTAGCTAAGGTAAATGTATGGGGTTATGGGGATAGGACCTGGGTGGGATTGTGGTTGGCACAGACTCGATGGGCCGAATGGCCTCCTTCTACACTGTAGAGATTCTAAGACTCTATGAACTGAGAAATATTGAGATTGATAGTTTTCTGATGAAAGGTCATCGATCTGATATGTTAACTGCTTCCCTCTCCACAGATGCTGCCAGACCCGCTGAATATTTCCAGTATTTTCTGCTCTTTGTTCCAGATTTCCCATATTTTCTTAGGAAGGCAAATGGAATGTTGGTCTTTAATGCGAAGGGAGTCAGGGTAAATCTCGCTACGACTACACAGGGTGTCAGTGAGACCACACCTAGAGTACTCTGTACAGGTTTGTCTCCTTATTTGAGGAGGGATATACTTGCATTGAAGGAAGTTCAGAGAAGGTTCACTAGGCTAATTCCTGGGATGAAAGGGGTTGCCTTGTGAAGAGAGTTTGAGCTGGTTGGGCCTATACGCTCTGGAATTTAGAAGAATGAGAGGTGATCTTATTAAGACCTAATAGGATCCTGGGTTTAAGTTTATTTATTAGTGTCACAACGAGGCTTACTGCAATGAAGTTACTGTGAAAATCTCATAGCCGCCACATTCCGGCGCCTGTTCGGGTACACTGAGGGAGAATTTAGCATGGCCAATGCACCTAACCAGCACGTCTTTTGGACTGTGGGAGGAAACCGGAGCATCCGGAGGAAACCCACGCAGACACGGGGAGAACGTGCAAACTCAGCACAGACTGTGACCCAAGCTGGGGATTGAACCCAGGACCCTGGCACTGTGAGGCAGCAGCGCTAACCACTGTGCCACCGTGCTGCCTGCGAGGAGGTTTGACAGGATGGATGCTGAGAGGAGCGTTCCCTTACTCCAAATTGATGTTGCTGGGATCTCTGCAACACAGTTATGTCTGGAGGTAACAGTCAATCCATGAAGTCAAGGCCCCAAACAGTCCTTTCAGATCATTCAGTCCCTCTTCCAATTTAGTAAAATACACCAAGACTGAAGCATTTAACTCCACATGTTGTAGTGAATTACAGCAAAGATTTGGAACAGGAATTACCCGAGCAAAAGGAGGGAGAAAATTAGACTGACCATGTTCTGTAAAATATGGGATGTATTGGTGGGAATTGACAGAAGCGCATACCTGGTGTCCTCTGGCAATGACAAAAGACGAGATAGTCATTCACACAAACTACAAAGACCTGGAGTACTGTGTACAGTTTTGGTCTCCTTACTTGAGAAAGGATATACTGGCACTGGAGGGGGTGCAGAGGAGATTCACTAGGTTGATTCCGGAGTTGAGAGGGTTGGCTGATGAGGAGAGATGGAGTAGACTGGGGCTATACTCATTGGAATTCAGAAGAATGAGGGGAGATCTTATAGAAACATATAAGATTATGAAGGGAATAGATAAGATAGAAGCAGCGATGTTGTTTTCACTGGCAGGTGAAACTAAAACTAGGGGGCATAGCCTCAAAATAAGGGGATTTGAGTTGAGGAGGAACTTCTTCACACACAGGGTTGTGAATCTGTGGAATTCCCTGCCAAGTGAAGCAGTTGAGACTACCTCATTGAATGTTTTTAAGGCAAGGATAGATAAATGTTTGAGCAGTAAAGGAATTAAGGGTTATGGTGAGCGGGCGGGTAAGTGGAGCTGAGTCCACAAAAAGATCAGCCATGATCTTATTGAATGGTGGAGCAGGCTCGAGGGGCCAGATGGTCTACTCCTGCTCCTAGTTATGTTCTTATGTTTCCAAAATGTATCGACAATCTTTCTCCCCACAAGGATAATCCCACAGTGGAACAGGTTGAAGGAAATAATCACAGGTCCATCACTGGAAATCTTCAATGAAACTTCCATTTCAATGTTCTCATTATCAGAATCATAGAATCCTACAGTGCAGAAGAGGCCCTTCAACCCATCGAGTCTGCACCAGCACATGAAAGGCCCTGATGAACGTAACAGCAGGTCGTGCCTGGGTTAGCGAATACAACTATTGCAACTGTTGTAAAAACCCATCTAGTTCACTAATGTCCTTTCGAGAAGGAAATCTGCCGTTCTTATCCGGTCTGGCCTACATGTGACTCCAGACCCGCAGCAACGTGGGTGACTCTTAACCGCCCCCTGAAATGGCCTAGCAAGACACTCAGTTCAAGGGCAATTAGGGATAGACAACAAATGCTGGCCTCGCCAGCGATGCCCCTGTCCCCTGAAAGAATAAATTAAGGAATCCGGCTGCTAAATCCTGACTAGTAAGACAACAACAACAACTTCTATTTATCTAGCACCTTTAATGCCATGAAACTTCCCGAGGACCGTCGCAAAGTTTGACGCCGAGCCTCATGAGGAGATTTCAGGTCAGACTTTGTCAATGCTTTTGACCAGGGTGTTAAATGTGGATGGAGGAATGTAGAGAGGGTGTTCCAGAGCTTGGGTCCAGGGAATTGAAGGCATGGCCACCAATGCCAGAGCGAGTAAAATCGGCCAGGATTGGAGGAGCGCGAATATCTCCCAGGGTTGTTGGGCTGGAGGACATGACAGAGGTCAGAAATCCTGGTCTTCAACTCCCTCCAATGGCCTCGGCACACTCACTGTCTCGGCTGATGGCCCTGCATTCAACTGCCTGGGTCCGAGCTCTGGAATTCCCTCCCGAAACCTCTCCGCCTCTCGACCTCACTTCCTTCCATTAAGACCTGCCTTAACACCCATCTCTTTAACCAAGCTGTTGGACATCTGACCTAACATCTCCCAGTGTCATACTTTGTATTATAATACTCCTGTGCCTTGGGACCCTTCGCTGTGCAAATGGCGCTATATAAATATAAGTTGTTGTTGTATCCCTCATTGCCTTTGCAGAAGTGAAGATGTGGAAGGGGCACCTTCTTAACTGGTTTGATAAAACCGAGTGGGTTTCCAGGGTCTGTACTCGATGGAGTTTAGAAGGATGAGGGGGGGATCTCATTGAAACTTACAGAATATTGAGAGGCCTGGATAGAGTGGGCGTGGGGAAGATGTTTCCATTAGTGGGAGAGACTGGGATCCAAGGGCGCGGCCTCAGAGTAAAGGGACGACCCTTTAGAAGCGGGATGAGGAGGAATTTCATCAGCAAGAGGGTAGGGAATCTGTGGAATTCATTGCCACAAAGGAGGCCTGGTCATTGAGTATATTTAAGACAGAGATAGATAGGTTCTTGATTGGTAAGGGGATCAAAGGTTACGGGGAAAAGGCAGGAGAATCGGGTCGAGAAACTTATCTGCCATGATTGAATGGTGGAGCAGACTCAATGGGCCGAATGGTCTAATTCTACTCCTGTATCTTATGGTCTTATGGACTTCAACAGGCAGTTAAGAGTCAATCACAATGATGTGGGATTGGAGTCACATATAGGTGCAGACCAGGTAGAGATGGAAAGCCATTGTGAATGAATGGGTTGGGTCTTTAACGAGAATCTGACAAATTCACGATCACTATTACTGCTGCTCCCTTTTTTATTTCCAAACTTCTCACAGAAACTGGATTCAATGCTGATGCTTCCACTGTGGGATCGGAACTGGTGAGTCATAGAGTCATAGAGGTTTACAGCATGGAAACTGGCCCTTCGGCCCAACTTGTCCATGCCGCCCTTTTTTGTTAAACCCCAAAGCTAGTCCCAATTGTCCGCATTTGGCCCATATCCCTCCATACCCATTATACCCATGTAACTATCTAAATGCTTTTTAAAAGACAAAATTGTACCCGCCTCTACTACTGCCTCTGGCAACTTGTTCCAGACACTCACCACCCTCTGTGTGAAAAAATTGCCCCTCTGGACACTTTTGTATCTCTCCCCTCTCACCTTATATCTATACCCTCTAGTTTTAGACTCACCTAACTTTGGGAAAAGATATTGACTATCTAGCTGATCTATGCCCCTCATTATTTTATAGACCACTATAAGATCACCCCTAAGCCCCCTACACTCCAGGGAAAAAAGTCCCAGTCTATCCAGCCTCTCCTTATAACTCAATCAATCAAGTCCCGGTAGCATCCTAGTAAATCCTTTCTGGACTCTTTCTGATCTAATAATATCCTTTCTATAATAGGGTACACAGTGATCTCGAGATTAGACACAGAATCACCTTTACCACTGAACCCACTCCAGAGAGAGAGAAAGGGAGAGAGAAAGGACATCGTCTCTCCAAGAGAAACTTGGAATCATTGAGTATCTTCTACCTTCAGCTCATCTTCTGATTTTTGGAGATCTTGGTATTTGAAGTGGTAACTCTGCTGAATTTGCAGAAGATTCTTCACGCTGTTTAACACTTTGTCCTGCAATGTAGAGGAGATAATACTTCAGTGTGAATTCAGATGTAAGACTTGATTCAAGACTTGATGTCAGTGCTGACACTACTGGGCATGAGATGTTCAGTGGGCAGCACGGTGGCACAGTGGTTAGCACTGCTGCCTCACAGCGCCAGGGACCTGGGTTCGATTCCCGGCTTGGGTCACTGTCTGTGTGAAGTCTGCACGTTCTCCCCGTGTCTGCGTGGTTTTCCTCCCACACTCCAAAGATGCGCAGGAATTTGATTTGATTTGATTTATTATTGTCACATGTATTACCATACAGTGAAAAGTATTGTTTCTTGCGCACTATACAGACAAAGCATACCGTTCATAGAGAAAGAAAGGAGAGGGTGCAGAATGTAGTGTTACAGTCATAGCTAGGGTGTAGAGAAAGATCAACTTAATGCAAGGTAAGTCCATTCAAAAGTCTGACAGCAGCAGAGAAGAAGCTTTTCTTGAGTCGGTTGGTACGTGATCTCAGACTTTCGTATCTTTTTCCCGAAGGAAGAACAAAGAACAAAGAACAAAGAACAGTACAGCACAGGAAACAGGCCCTTCGGCCCTCCAAGCCTGTGCCGCTCCTTGGTCCAACTAGACCAATCATTTGTATCCCTCCATTCCCAGGCTGCTCATGTGACTATCCAGGTAAGTCTTAAACGATGTCAGCGTGCCTGCCTGCACCACCCTACTTGGCAGCGCATTCCAGGCCCCCACCACCCTCTGTGTAAAAAACGTCCCTCTGATGTCTGAGTTATACTTCGCCCCTCTCAGCTTGAGCCCGTGACCCCTCGTGATCGTCACCTCCGACCTGGGAAAAAGCTTCCCACTGTTCACCCTATCTATACCCTTCATAATCTTGTATACCTCTATTAGATCTCCCCTCATTCTCCGTCTTTCCAAGGAGAACAACCCCAGTCTACCCAATCTCTCCTCATAGGTAAGACCCTCCATACCAGGCAACATCCTGGTAAACCTTCTCTGCACTCTCTCCAATGCCTCCACGTCCTTCTGGTAGTGCGGCGACCAGAACTGGACACAGTACTCCAAATGTGGCCTAACCAGCGTTCTATACAGCTGCATCATCAGACTCCAGCTTTTATACTCTATACCCCGTCCTATAAAGGCAAGCATACCATATGCCTTCTTCACCACCTTCTCCACCTGTGTTGCCACCTTCAAGGATTTGTGGACTTGCACACCGAGGTCCCTCTGGGGAAGAGAGAAGGTGGAAGAGAGAATGTCCGGGGTGCGTGGGGTCCTTAATTATGCTGGCTGCTTTGCTGAGGCAGCGGGAAGTGTAGACAGAGTCAATGGATGAGAGGCAGAATGAGATACAGAGTGAGACACAGAGAGACACAGAGAGAGACACAGAGTGAGACACAGACTGAGACACAGAGAGAGAGAAACAGAGAGACACAGCGAGAGACACACAAAGTGACACAGAGTGAGACACAGAGTGAGACATGGAGAGAGAGACACAGAGAGAAACACAGATAGTGACACACAGAGAGAGACACAGAGAGAGAGACACAAGAGAGAAACACAGAGAGACACACAGAGAGAAACACAGAAAGAGACGCACAGAGAGAGACACACAGAGAGAAACACAGAGAGAGACACAGAGAGAGAGAGAAACACAGACAGAGAAACACAGACAGAGAGAGGCAAAGGAGAGAAAAAGATAACGAGAAAAAGAGACAGGGACGGCAAGAGAGAGAGAGAGACAGGGGGAGAGAGAGAGACAGAGGGAGAGAGAGACAGGGAGAGAGAGAGAGACAGAGGGAGAGAGAGACAGAGGGAGAGAGAGACAGAGGGAGAGAGAGACAGAGGGAGAGAGAGAGACAAAGAGGGAGAGAGACAGAAAGAAAGACAACGAGAAAAAGACAGAGAGAGAAAGTCAGAAACAAACAAAGAGACAGAGAGATACAGGGACAGGGAGAGAGAGAGAGTAAGATATATAGACAGAGAGAGATATAGACAAAGAGAGACAGAGGCAGACAGGGAGACAGAGAAGAAAGTAAGAGACAGAGAGAATAAGATAGAGAGAAAGTCAGAGACAGACAAAGAGGCAGAGAAAGAGACTGGAGCAAGCTGAGAGGGGTGATTGAAAAGCAGCAGTGCTGGTAAGAGATTAATTGGATTAATTGAATTGTTTATTTATTTAATTAGTCAGCTAGTGTGTGTATTTTTTTTGGCCTTTACTTTAACAGCAGTTTTTCAAGTTTAAAGTGAAAACTAGAAGTGGGCAGCAAAGGAGTCTGGGAAGGGTTTTTATTTTAACTTTAAAAGTCAGTTACCTGGGTGGTTCCCCCTCATTGATCCACTGGAGCAAGCTGAGAGGGGTGATTGAAAAGCAGCAGTGCTGGTAAGAGATTAATTGGATTAATTGAATTGTTTATTTATTTAATTAGTCAGCTAGTGTGTGTATTTTTTTTGGCCTTTACTTTAACAGCAGTTTTTCAAGTTTAAAGTGAAAACTAGAAGTGGGCAGCAAAGGAGTCTGGGAAGGGTTTTTATTTTAACTTTAAAAGTCAGTTACCTGGGTGGTTCCCCCTCATTGATCCACTGGAGCAAGCTGAGAGGGGTGATTGAAAAGCAGCAGTGCTGGTAAGAGATTAATTGGATTAATTGAATTGTTTATTTATTTAATTAGTCAGCTAGTGTGTGTATTTTTTTTGGCCTTTACTTTAACAGCAGTTTTTCAAGTTTAAAGTGAAAACTAGAAGTGGGCAGCAAAGGAGTCTGGGAAGGGTTTTTATTTTAACTTTAAAAGTCAGTTACCTGGGTGGTTCCCCCTCATTGATCCACTGGAGCAAGCTGAGAGGGGTGATTGAAAAGCAGCAGTGCTGGTAAGAGATTAATTGGATTAATTGAATTGTTTATTTATTTAATTAGTCAGCTAGTGTGTGTATTTTTTTTGGCCTTTACTTTAACAGCAGTTTTTCAAGTTTAAAGTGAAAACTAGAAGTGGGCAGCAAAGGAGTCTGGGAAGGGTTTTTATTTTAACTTTAAAAGTCAGTTACCTGGGTGGTTCCCCCTCATTGATCCACTGGAGCAAGCTGAGAGGGGTGATTGAAAAGCAGCAGTGCTGGTAAGAGATTAATTGGATTAATTGAATTGTTTATTTATTTAATTAGTCAGCTAGTGTGTGTATTTTTTTTGGCCTTTACTTTAACAGCAGTTTTTCAAGTTTAAAGTGAAAACTAGAAGTGGGCAGCAAAGGAGTCTGGGAAGGGTTTTTATTTTAACTTTAAAAGTCAGTTACCTGGGTGGTTCCCCCTCATTGATCCACTGGAGCAAGCTGAGAGGGGTGATTGAAAAGCAGCAGTGCTGGTAAGAGATTAATTGGATTAATTGAATTGTTTATTTATTTAATTAGTCAGCTAGTGTGTGTATTTTTTTTGGCCTTTACTTTAACAGCAGTTTTTCAAGTTTAAAGTGAAAACTAGAAGTGGGCAGCAAAGGAGTCTGGGAAGGGTTTTTATTTTAACTTTAAAAGTCAGTTACCTGGGTGGTTCCCCCTCATTGATCCACTGGAGCAAGCTGAGAGGGGTGATTGAAAAGCAGCAGTGCTGGTAAGAGATTAATTGGATTAATTGAATTGTTTATTTATTTAATTAGTCAGCTAGTGTGTGTATTTTTTTTGGCCTTTACTTTAACAGCAGTTTTTCAAGTTTAAAGTGAAAACTAGAAGTGGGCAGCAAAGGAGTCTGGGAAGGGTTTTTATTTTAACTTTAAAAGTCAGTTACCTGGGTGGTTCCCCCTCATTGATCCACTGGAGCAAGCTGAGAGGGGTGATTGAAAAGCAGCAGTGCTGGTAAGAGATTAATTGGATTAATTGAATTGTTTATTTATTTAATTAGTCAGCTAGTGTGTGTATTTTTTTTGGCCTTTACTTTAACAGCAGTTTTTCAAGTTTAAAGTGAAAACTAGAAGTGGGCAGCAAAGGAGTCTGGGAAGGGTTTTTATTTTAACTTTAAAAGTCAGTTACCTGGGTGGTTCCCCCTCATTGATCCACTGGAGCAAGCTGAGAGGGGTGATTGAAAAGCAGCAGTGCTGGTAAGAGATTAATTGGATTAATTGAATTGTTTATTTATTTAATTAGTCAGCTAGTGTGTGTATTTTTTTTGGCCTTTACTTTAACAGCAGTTTTTCAAGTTTAAAGTGAAAACTAGAAGTGGGCAGCAAAGGAGTCTGGGAAGGGTTTTTATTTTAACTTTAAAAGTCAGTTACCTGGGTGGTTCCCCCTCATTGATCCACTGGAGCAAGCTGAGAGGGGTGATTGAAAAGCAGCAGTGCTGGTAAGAGATTAATTGGATTAATTGAATTGTTTATTTATTTAATTAGTCAGCTAGTGTGTGTATTTTTTTTGGCCTTTACTTTAACAGCAGTTTTTCAAGTTTAAAGTGAAAACTAGAAGTGGGCAGCAAAGGAGTCTGGGAAGGGTTTTTATTTTAACTTTAAAAGTCAGTTACCTGGGTGGTTCCCCCTCATTGATCCACTGGAGCAAGCTGAGAGGGGTGATTGAAAAGCAGCAGTGCTGGTAAGAGATTAATTGGATTAATTGAATTGTTTATTTATTTAATTAGTCAGCTAGTGTGTGTATTTTTTTTGGCCTTTACTTTAACAGCAGTTTTTCAAGTTTAAAGTGAAAACTAGAAGTGGGCAGCAAAGGAGTCTGGGAAGGGTTTTTATTTTAACTTTAAAAGTCAGTTACCTGGGTGGTTCCCCCTCATTGATCCACTGGAGCAAGCTGAGAGGGGTGATTGAAAAGCAGCAGTGCTGGTAAGAGATTAATTGGATTAATTGAATTGTTTATTTATTTAATTAGTCAGCTAGTGTGTGTATTTTTTTTGGCCTTTACTTTAACAGCAGTTTTTCAAGTTTAAAGTGAAAACTAGAAGTGGGCAGCAAAGGAGTCTGGGAAGGGTTTTTATTTTAACTTTAAAAGTCAGTTACCTGGGTGGTTCCCCCTCATTGATCCACTGGAGCAAGCTGAGAGGGGTGATTGAAAAGCAGCAGTGCTGGTAAGAGATTAATTGGATTAATTGAATTGTTTATTTATTTAATTAGTCAGCTAGTGTGTGTATTTTTTTTGGCCTTTACTTTAACAGCAGTTTTTCAAGTTTAAAGTGAAAACTAGAAGTGGGCAGCAAAGGAGTCTGGGAAGGGTTTTTATTTTAACTTTAAAAGTCAGTTACCTGGGTGGTTCCCCCTCATTGATCCACTGGAGCAAGCTGAGAGGGGTGATTGAAAAGCAGCAGTGCTGGTAAGAGATTAATTGGATTAATTGAATTGTTTATTTATTTAATTAGTCAGCTAGTGTGTGTATTTTTTTTGGCCTTTACTTTAACAGCAGTTTTTCAAGTTTAAAGTGAAAACTAGAAGTGGGCAGCAAAGGAGTCTGGGAAGGGTTTTTATTTTAACTTTAAAAGTCAGTTACCTGGGTGGTTCCCCCTCATTGATCCACTGGAGCAAGCTGAGAGGGGTGATTGAAAAGCAGCAGTGCTGGTAAGAGATTAATTGGATTAATTGAATTGTTTATTTATTTAATTAGTCAGCTAGTGTGTGTATTTTTTTTGGCCTTTACTTTAACAGCAGTTTTTCAAGTTTAAAGTGAAAACTAGAAGTGGGCAGCAAAGGAGTCTGGGAAGGGTTTTTATTTTAACTTTAAAAGTCAGTTACCTGGGTGGTTCCCCCTCATTGATCCACTGGAGCAAGCTGAGAGGGGTGATTGAAAAGCAGCAGTGCTGGTAAGAGATTAATTGGATTAATTGAATTGTTTATTTATTTAATTAGTCAGCTAGTGTGTGTATTTTT